>NC_081409.1:309197446-309544855 GCF_030272615.1 Cryptomeria japonica | reverse complement strand
GTGGGTTATGTCATTTGTTTGCAAAGCTTGATTGAAAAGATAGAGGAAGTTTTGATTGGTGAACATATCTAGGATTTAAAATCAAATCACAAACTTGTCTACTTAAGTTTTAATTGTGCAAAAAAAATACAACCTAAGAGGAAAACTAATTGTCACTAACAATTACCTCCAAAGGGTAGATTTCTTTTGATTTCAAAAAATTATATTAACTTCAAAAAATATCTTGTGAGGTTATTTAAGGAGAAGAAAACCCCTTCTCAATCTCTCCATAGTCATGAGCTAACAAATTTAACTCAAGGTGCACTAGGTAAGGGCAAAAGAGAAAAAAAAAAAGAAATCAGTTAAAAAAAAATCTAGTTAATGCTTGGTTTGATGAGGAATACAAAATTGCTAGGAGAATGTTGAAAGAGCCAATCAAGAATATCAAGTTGTGTAAGAAAATTTTGAGAAAAAAACACTGATTTCATGAACACAAGATATGAAGAGCTCATTTACCTTAGAAAGAATAATCCCATGTTATTTTGGAAGGAATTTAAGCCTAGAAAGAAACAAATTGGAAATAATATTACAACTACTCAATGGTTTGATTATGCAAGATAGCTCTATGAACATGAATTAGAGGTTTTCCCTCCTCCTCCGGCCAAAAACACAACAAATATTTTCACCATGCAAGATGTCAAGAAGCGTATTTAAAAGTTGTGGGTTGGTAAAGCTAAGGACTTGGTTGAACTTCAAGTAGAGTGCCTAAAGTGGGGGATGAGATTTCTCACACTTCACATAATTAAAATATTCAACAACATCATTTCGCAAGGGTTCCCCAAGGATTGGATAACTAGTCTAGCGATACCTTTGTTTAAGAGTGGTGACATCAATAATCCTTCCAACTATAGAACCATAATGATAAATTTGTTGTTTGCAAAGCTAGTTGATAGTATGATAAAAAAAATAAACAACATGTGGGAAAATAAAAAGATAAGCATGCAAAATGTAAAGTGGGCTTTAATCCTAAACACTCTACGGTTGATTGTGTCATCACTTTAAGGCACTTAATTGAAAAAGTTTGGAAGAAAGGAGAAGAAGCCTTTGGTTGTTTTGTTGACTTCAAAATGGCATTTGACATGGTTCTTAGGGAAAAACTATGGCATAGAATGGAGGAACTTGGGGATCCTTTGCATCTAAGATAAGTTGATCATAGGCTTTATGAAGAGGTTATATTTAAAATAAGAACTTCAAAAGGCATCTCAAAAAATTTTAGGAGCGACATTGGGGTCAAGAAAGGGTTCCCCTTATCCCCTACTTGTTTTGGTCTCTATATTGACAAGCTTGAGGAATGGCTAAATTCACAAGGTAGAGATGGGGTTCATATGGGAGAGTTTTTGATAAGGCTTCTTCTTTATGTTGATGATATTACTTCGATTGCAAATTTGGCTCAAGGGTTGCAAGAACACTTGTATGACCTTGAACGTTTTTGTAGTGTAGTGGGGATGCAAGTTAATATCAGCAAGAATAAAATCATGATTTTATCTAACAAAAGAAAGAAAAGTCAACATAAATTCCACTTTGAAGGAAATACTCTTGAAGAAGTTAAGGAATACAAATATCTTGGGATTGACTTCGACAACAAGCTAATTTGAGAGAGCTACAGAAAAAGAGAACTTTGGGAGGATGGAAAGCATTATATACTCTTCAAAATGGATGTAGTGAGGATAAACTTTGGGATTAGAAAACTATCCAGGTTCTTTTTGGTTTTCTAGTGCTCCCAACTATGATAAATGGGTGTGAATTGTGGGCTAGTAGTACTTCTATATCAAAGTGTAAACAAAATGAGAAAATACTGGAGTGCTTCATCACATGCAAGTTTAAAATTAAAAGTTTAGTTAATTATGATATTTTGCTAAGTGAAGTGGGGGTAGCCCTATTGAATAAATTGATATGATGCACGTCATAGGATATTTAAAGAGAATTTCAAAATAGAAGCAAGTAGATGGCCAAAGGTTGTTTTTCAGTGACAACTTGACCAAAAGAAAGAAGACATAGATGAGACAAAACAATAGATGGATGAGAAAATGGAATATCTACTTAAATGTGTGCCCCACAGACAAAAAAGAGATAAAGTCTTTTGTTATAGATAAATTTATTAAGAATACTTCTAAGAGAAAAGTGCTAGGCAGAGAAAAAAAAAAATTATATGGAGGAGTTCAATCCCACATGTGATCTATTTCAAAAGTGTACATAAAGGCTTGTATCTTGTGGAGAGCCAAAAAATTCATTGCTTAATTTAGAACTAATGTTCATCAACTATCATGTGAAACAGGGTGGTGGAAAAGGTCGAAATAAACTTGGGAAGAAAGGGTGTGTATGTTTTGCATTTTCAGGGCAGACGAATCTAAAAGATACTCTATTTTCGAGTGATGCTTACAAAGACATCAAGAGAAATTATGTAAATGCCTTGACATTTGGTTCTTAGTATACTATTTTTAGTGAGGGGGCTATTGAGAAAAAGGTGAGCTCATCGTCATCTTGTATAGAAAAAGAATTAAACTACAAAAGTCAAAGATGGCAATGTTGACTGTCCCATAGGCTATTTAAATGTTTAGCCTCATGGACGTTAAAGTCTATTCTTCTTCTTCCTTTTCTTCTTATCCTACATCTATATTGCTCAAGAGCTTCAATATTACCTAGCTAACTGTGGTGCTAATGTGGTAATTATAACGAAAACCCTAATTGTCTCTCAAGCGAACAACCCTAAAAATCCTCCCATTTCATAGTTCTCAACTCTCCTAAAGGCTGAGAAAATTAGGCAGCAGTTGAGTCAAATAAACGTTTAATGGTGCAAGACAAGGATCTCCAAGGGTCAAGGGTCCATCCCTAAGTATATTGATACTTCCATGTGGCATCGTGCAAGGGTGATCTTTTGTTAATTTTTTTCTTTGTTCCCTCTTTTTTGCAACCAAAATTCACTATGGCACCCACAAATTTCATTGCAAGAGCAATTATTTTGATTCAAGGAGCAACAACCTACAATAAGGAATTTTCTATTATGTTTTCATGATGAATTTATGATGTACTTTATAATGAATTAGCATGTTATTGCATCAACATACATGTTGGACTTATCATAAGGGTATTGCATAATTAATTGAAGGTATAATCATTTCAATCAAGCATTTTAATTTCAAAGCTAGCATCTGCCCTATAAAGACAAACTTTCCTTTTCATGTCAATTTATCATATGGTTAAATCCAAACCCATGGTTTTATGTAGGAAAACCCTTATCAACCCAACAAAATTTTTTCCTCTTGTGTGTGTAGGTAACAAATTTAGGAGAGAATAAATATAGATCTGAAAAGAACATACTGAGATACAAAGGACCGGATTTTAAAGAAGCAAAAAATCTAGGTCAAGGGAACTTAGCATCAGTGCCCAACGCTTTTCTAACAATATTTCAAGGAGACATTTAGAGTAACATCCTAATTCCAAAACTATTCCTAATATCTACATCTAAAACTTTTGGCCAAGGGTGCATAACATTATTGACCCATATTTCTGAACTCAAATTTCAAACACAGGATCCTCTCTACTTCTCATTTCTAGATTTGTACTTGATGATTGCATATCACTTTTGTATTTGCCACGTATTCACCTATTTATGATGGGTATTGTCAATTTTACACTATTTAGTCTATTTCTTGCATTCAACTTATCCAATTCAATTCAACTCAATCAATAAGAGAATCAATCAATTAAGTGTCCAACTCATCTAATAGGTCTAAAGTTGGGCCTATTGGTTGTCTATAGTGTAATGGATGTCACTGAAGTTGATTCATAATTTACATGTTTAGACTTGTGAGTCCCTATTTGTTGGCATTAAGTTGTCATTGATGTCGACAATTGAAAAGATGCAACAAATAGAAAATGATGCGTGTCCCTGAATGAGGATTTGACTGGATAGAGGTTTTGATTGGATAGAGATGCAGAGACTTGGTAATGGCATAAAGATCAAGTAAGTGTTGTTGTAGAATCATATAACACACTGTGTTAGTCACACAAGGGAAAGCAAAAAGTAAGTCATTGGGACATGAGGACAAGGAAGACACGGGAAATTGAGTTGGGAATGCATTTGTGCAATTTCGTTTGACCCATAAATTTGTGCAATCTGATTTGACTCAAAAAAAGTATAATTGCAGTTGTTTATAACACACCTTGTTAGTCGTATGCAGTTATAGGGAGTATTGGTTGCAGTTGTCTATAACACGTCATGCTAGTTACACAAATGTTACAGGCAGTGTGCATAACACGTGGGTTATCATAATCTAGAAATTGCAAAAAGTGATCAGAGATGTCAATAACACGATTGTTATGTGATAGGAGAATTCAATAACATGACGAGTTAGTTGCATCATCATCTTGCAGTGTGTAAAATATGAAGTCAAGCATGAATTATGGGGAAAGAAAAGGCATAGAATATGGTACATCTTGCTATCGTACACCATGCAAGAAGGTAGTGTGATGGTTTTACGGGGAGACTAAAGATGAAGGAAAACAATGTATCCCAATATCTTGTTCCAATTAACATGGATGTGTAGCGTCCTAAAATTGTGACACTTGCAATTTCGACTGCATTTCGGTCTTCACGATGGCGACGCAACATGCAACCTGAATGGAGACCCTGAAACCTGATTATGACACTGAAAACTGCATTTTCTTGCACCCTGGCCTGAACCTCCTTTGCACCCTGCTGTCCCGGGAGGTGGGACCAGAGTGCCCAGCGCCCTGGTCCTTCAAGACCAGGGTGCCCAGCGCCCTGGTCCCCAGGACCATGGCGTCCAGCGCCCTGGTCCCTGGGTCCTATTTTGGGCCCGCTCTTTTTTGGACTTCGGGTCTTTTTGTTTGCAATTTGGAAATTAACTTTCCCTGGTCGGCCTAAGGTCGGGAAAATCAGTCTATCAGCCCTAAATGACAAGTATATAAACTACATTGTCCTCTCCCATTTGGGTAAGAAGGTCACATGTGTACAAAGCGTGGAAACTATACTCAAGCATTCAAGCATTCCTTCAAGCAATTGATCATTTCAAGTCTCCATTCAAGGCTAAGTGTTGCATTCAAGACAAGGATTCAACCATTGAAGAGGAGATCACTTACAACATACTACTACAACATACAACATACAACATCTAAACCTTTGCACATAAGGATACAAACATCCTTAGAACAAGGTATTAGTACTTGTTTTACAGTCATTTACATTTACAGCTCTTGCTCATTTCTTGGTTAATTCCAAAACCGGGGTTTGACCTAAAGGCAAACCCCTAATCCCTAACCCCCCAATCGTCTTCTCTTTTCTATGTGTAGGTTGCAGGTACGCGGCTGAAATTGAAGATCTGGAATCCTTGTGCAGAGACGAACAGATCCCCCTTCGTTTCGCGGATTTTTCGGAGGACCGTGGCGCCGGGCGCCATCGTCCCGACAACTTTTGCTCAAATTTGCAGGACAGCGCCGTATCGACATTTTACTACTAATTCTAGGTCCACAGCTTCATACTATATCCTTAACTCAGTTTATAAGCGAATCTTTATCACTTTCTATGCATTTCTAGCTCAATTCCTCTATGCACATTCTTTACAAAAGAGGGTAGCCTTGTTGTCTTAACCCTTGAAACTCATTTAGCATCCAATCTTGCATTGTGTGGGATTGGATCTTGTGGGTTTCAACCCCTCTTTTGAATGTAAAGTCTCTCCCCTAAGTGAAAACCATCAACCCTAGTGAATCTCCCTTCTCTCTCCTCGGAGTTGGAAGAGGGGAGAGCAACTAGGGTTCGATCGCGATTTTCCACTTTACATTTTGGTGAACCCGACGTGAACATCCTTTCTGATTTTTCATGCTTAGATCTGAAAAAATTGATTACATTTCCATGTTTGATCTTTTGCAAAATTTTAGAGGTGATTGCATAAAAACCCTAAAATTTCTTTTTAGTAATTAAGCCTGTGAAATGTTTAATTGTTAATGCTTGTTTCAGATCTATCCTTCTATTACAAATTATCAATTCATATCTATGCTTTAATTTTGAAAATTAAGTGGTTAAGTGTCAAAACCCTAATTTTTGAAACCTTCTTGATTCAACCTTTGACTGACAATTTCACTGATCAAAACATCTCCAAATCAGCTGTAACTTTGGATTCCGCAATAAAATCACAATATCTTTCATCCCTGAAAATTTGGAAAAAAGTTGCGAGAACCGTGTGCACTCCGAGCGCCATCGTCCCCGACATTTTTTCCAAAATTTCGGGAGCGAGATCTTACTGTA
This sequence comes from Cryptomeria japonica, assembly GCF_030272615.1. Lineage (NCBI taxonomy): Eukaryota > Viridiplantae > Streptophyta > Pinopsida > Cupressales > Cupressaceae > Cryptomeria > Cryptomeria japonica. Next base: position 309,538,551 of record NC_081409.1, on the reverse strand, counting down.
TTTTCCTGCTAAAATCCAGAATTTTGGCTGATTTTATCAATTTTAACACCTTCAAAATTACAGTCAAAGTTGGTCTTGTAATTGCTTGGATTAAGGCTTTTTTCAAAAATCATTGAAACTGAAATTTTGTGTCAAAATTGTGTTCTTACTGTCCTAAATCTGAAAAGTGTGTTTGCATTCATTAAAAATTTCAGTGCTTTATTCAAATTCTTGCATTTTGTGACTTTTGAAATTAAGTGCTTAATTACAACAACTTTGATTTCCGTTTTCAAAATTGAATTTTGCGTGAAATTAAGTCAATTTTTAAATTTCAAAATTAGCATTGCTCTTGACATTCCCTCTAAAATCATAAAATTCAAAATTTCAGTTTCCCTCTCTTTTTCAAAATTCAAATTTTGCATTTTTCGACAATCTTGGTAGGGTTCAATTTTGAGATTGCAACTTTAATTTGGCCTATCTACAGATCGTAAAATCACTCAATTTTTTCAGATTGGCTTTAAAATCATCATACCTTTCATCCCTGCAAATTTCGAAAAAAGTTGCAAGGACCGTGTTGCACTCCGAGCGCCACGGTCCCGGACATTTTTTCCGAAATTTTGGGAGACTGTCGTGATTGCATTTAACAGCTTAAATCCAGAAGATTGGCTGATTTTACTAAAAATTGCTACCTCTAAAATCAAAATTTTCTCTCCCTCTCTAGTGCATGAGTTTTACAACAATAAGCCCTACTTACACTATTCCCGTTAGACGAAGCCGTAGAATTAAGTCTTTCCGAAGTTTAATTACCGAGGAGATTGAACCTAATTTGAATAGCCTTTTTAACGAGGACATGGGTAATTCCTCTAATCCTCCTAATGATAAAGAAGCTCTCCATGAGGTTTCTGAAGAACAAATTTCAAAATTGGATAACCAATTTGATGATTTTCGACAATGGATGTCTCAAGAATACCCTGATAGTCAAGCTCTTCCTTTAATTGAGGGTCTAAAACGTATGCTTCAAAGTGATAAGAATGGAATTGATATTTTGCGTGGTATTGCACACATTGTTGATTCGAATGTGATGCCTATGAAGAGTTGTGCCGAAACTTTAGGTTATACACAACCTCCTACTCAAGTCAATCATTCTATTCCTTTGATGACTTCTATTGCTAGCATACCTACCTTTACATCAAATATAATGGCTACTTCTACACAAGACATTCCTCCTGTGATCACCAGTCATGGGGGCAATCCTTCTTCTTCAATTAACCCTCTTCCTTCATTCAATCCGACTTCTTCATTCATTCCTTCAATGAGTGTTCCTATTACATCTTCGCAAATGAACATGACGCAAGGGGGCAATTCATTTAACCATTCCATTCCTCCTTGTAGTGTTCCTCTTGTCCAATCATCCCCTATAATTGATTATCATAGAGTCCCACCACCTTACTCTTTGCCTTCTTTCAATAACATAACACCTCCATCTCAATCTAACACATCTAATATGAATTCTTCGACTGAAGCGACCATTAACAATCTTGCACAAACTGTCTCTTCTTTACAGCAACAAATTGCCTCTATGAACCAATCTAAGTTTAGTGTGCCCACATTTGATGTTGCGAGCCCACTTTCTCTTGACATTGTTCGAGCTATTCCTCCTAAACATGTTGAAATTCCGCATTTGGAGCTTTATAATGGTAAGGGTGATCCTCTAACACATGTTAAGACTTTTCAAACAATCTGTACTGATCTTGCTTATGACCAAAGGTTGCTTGCAAAATTGTTTACTAGAACATTAAGAGACAAAGCCCTACAATGGTATTTCTCGTTGCCTTCCTATTCTATTACTTCTTTCGAACAACTTGCAAATGCTTTCATTCAACAATTTCAAAACAATATAAGTCCTAAAGTTACTTTGATTGATTTAATGCATTGTAAACAAGGTGTTAAAGAAAAAGTGACTGATTTCATTGGTAGATATAAGCATTTGTATGCTCAAATTTCTTTTCCAGTGCCTGACAATGATATTCAAAGAATCTTTATTTCTAATTTACAAAAAGATATTCGAGACAAACTTCTATTTTCTGAGTTTACTTCTTTCCAACAGTTGTGTGCAACTCTTCACAATTATCAACCGACTGTGAGTCAAATGGAACAATCACATCCTATGGCTCCAAGTGATAAGGGTGATAGCAGTCAACAACCATTTGGGAAGTTTAAACCGAACAGAGATTCCATCAAATTCAATGAAAACATCATCAACAACAATGTGAATGCAGCATCAGGTGTGCCTCCTATTTCTAAATTTTTCAAGAAAGAAAGAAAGTATACTCCTTTGAATGAATCATTGCATAGTATTATGAATAAGTTATTGGAACAAAATGTGCTTACTCTTCCTCCTATAAGGCAAATTGATCCTGCAAAGATTACTTCACCTTATTTTGATAACAAAACCTTTTGTCAATTTCATCGTCAGCCTGGGCATGATACTGAAAAATGTTTTTCTTTAAAGGGTAAAATTCAAGATTTGATTGATAATAATACTATCTCTGTTTCTGGAGTGAATGATAAAGGCAACACATCTGTAGCTCCTCCTAACCAAAATCTTCAAATTTTTACTGATCCATTACCTTCTCATACCTCTAATGCAATTGAGGCTAATGATTCCTCTCTTTCATCTGATGGTCTTGTGTCTATGGCTCCGAATGTGATTAACTTTGTAGAGCAGCAAGAAATCCCTAAAGAATCTTCCATCACATTTGATTCCAGTGAAACCATCAGGGCACCTGATGGTCCTTTATACATAGTTGCAAAAGTCAAGAATACACCATGCCGTGGAGCGCTTATTGATCCTTCGTGCATGGTTAATATCATTACTGAAGAATTTCTTTTTACTTTGCAATTGAATCAAGTGATTTATGACAAAACAGATGTGATTGTGAAACTATTTGATGCATTTTCTTCTCCTGCAATTGGTTCTATTACATTGCCTATTGAGGTCCATAACAAATCCCTTGATGTGAACTTTGCTATTATTCCATCTTCCGAACAATTTCGTGTGAAGCTTGGCTATCCTTGGCTATCTTCCATGAAAGCTATTGCTTCTCCTATACATAAGTGTTTGAAATTTCCCCATAATGGTGAAGTTGTTACTGTCAATCACAGTCTTTTTAAACCAGCTGAAAGAACTTCTAGCGTTCCTATTGATTACTTTTGGCCTAAACAATTCCAATCTCTTCCTCCACGAAGTGATCATCTTTTCAAATCTTATCAAAAATGGAAGACAGATATGATCCTATCTTTAAGTGAACCTAGAACACCTAAACTTGATATTCCTATCGTTCTTGAGAAGGAAGTTCTTCCTTTGAAAGATAAAACTAATGTCTTTCCTCAAGAAGATTCCCAACCCATCCCTATGGATGTGACTATGTCTATATCTAATAAACTTCCTAAAAGTAGACCTATACCTCCTCGTCATGATGGACTGGGTCTTCTTCCTAAACCAAAAATTCCTCCTTTATATGGAGCAGTTCCTCCTCCTTCTTTTTATAGAGAGAAGAGACCTTCTTCTTCTCCTATTATCCAGCCTAAGAGACCACAACCTAAACACCCAAGTGATAGGGATGAGAACATTCCTCCTCCTCAATCTTCTTCACTTCCTACTAAGACTAGACGAAATCATTCTGCACGTGAATGCCGACGAAAGCGTCGTCTTAGAGCTCAAGCGGCTGCTTCTCAAACTTTGAAATCTCCAAAAACACCTTCAACAAGCATTATTCCATTTTCTCCTCAGCCGGACATTGAGCCTAAATCTCCTAAACATAAGATGCATGATGGTCTTGATCCTGTGCGAGTTAAAGATCCTATTTTTATAAATCTTGATGATGATATAGATGAAAATGTTATTCATGATGAAAATGTTACTTCTCTTGCTTCTGATAGTGAATATGAACTTGTTGATATTGATAACCATTTATCCAATGAATTTTCTAAAGCACTTATCCTAACTCCTAGACAAGAACAACGTGGCTTGGAACATGAACATAGCCCTTGTTTGGATCTTGTGATAGCTCCATCTGTTGTGTTGGATGTTCCTCCTCTAGCGTGTTCCCTGCCTTCCCGAAACATTGATCAGCAAGATCGGGGGGTAGATGACGTGCTAGACTAGTTACATTAGCATAGCAGATTCTCTCCTCCTCTCTTGTGTTACTTCTTCTATATGTTATTCTCATTCTTCTATTTGTTGTCCTTAGTGTTGTTTACTTGAGGATGATGCAAAGCATTGAGATCTCTCGATCTCTCTCATGTTGACTCAAAAGACACATGTGTTCCCTTCTTCTAGGTGACCTTCCTTGATTGGGGAATGAAGAACAATTATGCATACATACATATGATATATATACATGAATTATCATACAGCATACTGACCCCAAGGAAAGCGAAGTCACCTCGTGCTTTGTGTTTTGTGTCTATTATCCTTGGGCTTATCTCACACTTGGGGGCTAAATCCTTGCGATAACGTGCTCCTTTCCTTTCTCATTCTTATATGTATCACTACCTTAAAGCAATCACCCCCGGTGAGGCGTGTGCGATCGCTTTAACGTAGGGGGGCATACATCCCATTCATATCTTTTCAAGATACTTGAGAATTTCTTGGCAAATTTAACCTTGCCTTGAAATTTTTTGATATCTTTCTTGCATGACTCATAGTGAGGGAACCTTACTACTGACAGTCATGGTTCTCCCTCGTGATCTTCCCTTTTACTTTGTCAATCGAAGTCGTAAGATCCTTAGTCCACTGGGGGCTTGGTGTGTCTTGCCTCCTTGACGTGGTGAAAGTCTTTCAATGTTGTTTCCTTGTACTTTACCGGAAGTATGAGCATACATACTCCCGCTAAAGTGGGGGCTAAATGTAGCGTCCTAAAATTGTGACACTTGCAATTTCGACTGCATTTCGGTCTTCACGATGGCGATGCAACATGCAACCTGAATGGAGACCCCGAAACCTGATTATGACACTGAAAACTGCATTTTCTTGCACCCTGGCCTGAACCTCCTTTGTACCCTGCTGTCCCGGGAGGTGGGACCAGAGCGCCCAGCGCCCTGGTCCCTGGGTCCTATTTTGGGCCCGGTCTTTTTTGGACTTCAGGTCTTTTTGTTTGCAATTTGGAAATTAACTTTCCCTGGTCGGCCTAAGGTCGGGAAAGGACCAGGGCGCTGGGCGCTCTGGTCCCTGGGTCCTATTTTGGGCCCGGTCTTTTTTGGACTTCAGGTCTTTTTGTTTGCAATTTGGAAATTAACTTTCCCTGGTCGGCCTAAGGTCGGGAAAATCAGTCTATCAGCCCTAAATGACAAGTATATAAACTACATTGTCCTCTCCCATTTGGGTAAGAAGGTCACATGTGTACAAAGCGTGGAAACTATACTCAAGCATTCAAGCATTCCTTCAAGCAATTGATCATTTCAAGTCTCCATTCAAGGCTAAGTGTTGCATTCAAGACAAGGATTCAACCATTGAAGAGGAGATCACTTACAACATACAACATACAACATCTAAACCTTCGCACATAAGGATACAAACATCCTTAGAACAAGGTATTAGTACTTGTTTTACAGTCATTTACATTTACAGCTCTTGCTCATTTCTTGGTTAATTCCAAAACCGGGGTTTGACCTAAAGGCAAACCCCTAATCCCTAACCCCCAATCGTCTTCGCTTTTCTGTGTGTAGGTTGCAGGTACGCGGCTGAAATTGAAGATCTGGAATCCTTGTGCAGAGACGAACAGATCCCCCTTCGTTTCGCGGATTTTTCGGAGGACCGTGGCGCCGGGCGCCATCGTCCTGACAACTTTTGCTCAAATTTGCAGGACAGCGCCGTATCGACATTTTACTACTAATTCTAGGTCCACAGCTTCATACTATATCCCTAACTCAGTTTATAAGCGAATCTTTATCACTTTCTATGCATTTCTAGCTCAATTCCTCTATGCACATTCTTTACAAAAGAGGGTAGCCTTGTTGTCTTAACCCTTGAAACTCATTTAGCATCCAATCTTGCATTGTGTGGGATTGGATCTTGTGGGTTTCAACCCCTCTTTTGAATGTAAAGTCTCTCCCCTAAGTGAAAACCATCAACCCTAGTGAATCTCCCTTCTCTCTCCTCGGAGTTGGAAGAGGGGAGAGCAACTAGGGTTCGATCGCGATTTTTCGCTTTACAGGATGAAAGACAACCACATAGGAAACATAAGCGTATAGGAAGAGGCAGCCCCCGCTATCCCGTGCCTTATTTAAGAGTTGTGAAAGGTTGCACAAGGAGACAAAGGAACAAGATGAAGCAAGTGGCTCCCGCCATCCTGCGCTAAAAAGAACAAAAGAAGATAACCTTGCGAGGTAACACAAATGCAAAACGGATGAAATTCCCCGCAACCCAGGGAAAGATTTGTTGAAGAAATGTGACCATGTGGGGTAACACTAGGTGAAGGGAGAAATGGAGCCCACTATCACACAATAGGAAAAACTTAAGCGAGATGACCATGTAGGGTAGAAAGAACAAGAGATGGCTAAGGCTCCCCTGCTATCATGCGGCTTGAACAATGAAGAAGAAAGTCTTCACAATGTAACACAACATCCCGCTATCTCACAGCATGGAGATAGATCAATTGTCCATGCAAATGATTGACTAAGATTGACTAGAAGACATGTATGAAGTTTTTGATGCCACGGATGCTTGCCAATAGACTAGATAGTCCATGTGGATGTTGACCAAGTTTGACCAGGTGATTTGGAGGTCGATTGAGAAGATTTTGATGAATCCAATGCATGTCGATGAAGACAAAGGTTCATGTGGCAATCGATCGACATTGACCAGATGATAGTGAAAATGATGTTGGCATTGTGTTGTCATTGATGTCAATTGGTATGGGATGACTACCGGTATGAGAGATGTATGTGCAACACTGTCATGAAGGAGTACAGAATGAGATATCTTTGATATCACCTTGTGTTTCAAAACACCGGTAAGGTAAGGAAGAGAATGTCATTAAGAGGAATGATCACTGAAGTCACCGGTACACAAGTTAGTGCTCGACTTGTGTGGATGAAAGGGTAAGGTTATCGATATAGTGTATCACTGGCAAGGAAAGGATGTCAACTGATAAGTGTTGTGTTGACAGTGTGTAGTTGCCAATTGGCAAGCTCATGACCAGTGTACAAGTAGGATGGGAAAGGTTCTTGAGTTGTTGTTTGTGATGAAGAGGCAAAATGCTACCTAAATCACATCAACACTAGAGGAGAAATGAACATATCACCAGTATGATGTGAGTTTGCAAAACAACAGGACTCCCACCGGATGAAGATGTAGTCACCATGTGAAGAGATGCTTAACAATGAATGTACCCACACCTGATCACATGTGCATGTTTGAAGATGTGTTGCACAAACAGGGAAGTCACATGAGTGCATTTCAAGATGCATATGACAATATGTCACTACACTGGTAAGTGGAGCTTATCTCCTATTATGCATAATGTGAATTATAGTTCTATGAGATAAGGAAGAAAAGGTAAAGGCAAGTGTTTGAAGGTTCACACGGGATCTATCGCTAAATCAAAGGAATGCCTCGAGTGCATGAAATCAGGGCTATGCACTGACTAAAAGAGAAGGCATGTTGAGATGCCAATATATGAAGGGTGATGGGTTTGTCACTCTGATGAAGAAGACAAAGACGTTGTCCGGTCCGATGATGAAGAAGGCAAGGTTGAGAAACTATAGATAGAGAGTGCAACAGACATGCAGATGCCTTAGATGAAAACAGTTGAAGGATGATGACATGGTGTCATCAAGGTGTTTACTGGTATGTATGTCCATCGGTAATGCAGACAAGGTTGAAAAGTAGAAGAATTACCACCTGATGAGAATAAGCATGCTTTGGATAGACATGTCTGGTGACAGGTTAAAGAGTTCCACTGACAATTTAGCAATAAGCAGACATGAAGGTTAATCGGTAAAGTGTGAGATACCGACAAGGTTAGTAAACCGACAGAAAAGAAGAACCGGTTGAGTGGTTGGTCGATGATTTTGTTCATACCAGCACAGATGATCTAGCAGAGGTGGAGGTCGACGTGGATGCCATGTAGAGATGAAGTGGAAAACTCACAGCGGTTGGTGGAGTGTCGTGTAGAGATAGGTGTTTCTACTATTGTGCATTTAATATGGATCCCATGATTTGTGGATCAGATCAGAGGAGTGCGGCTCGAGGAAGAAAGAACAACAGAGAAAAATTAGGGAATTGTTGGCACCTGAATCGAAGCAAGGTTGTGAGAAGACCTCGAGAAGGAAATAGTAGAAATATTAATGGTGTTTTGACAGAGGTAGATCGAGATACAAGGGTGTGGTTGCTAAGAATAGAAAACATGTATTGGAAGGCATGTTAATGGCGGTGATGTGCAAACAGTTGTCTGGGAGATCAGATAAAATATGATCTGATTGGATTTGGTTTGCCTCGAGGTTGATGAGGAAACCCTAACCACCTATGATTTGAATTGTCTTTTGGTGAGAAAACCAGGTTATAAATAAGGAAGCCAAAATCATTTAATAAGTGTTGCTGAAGAGAAGAAGATAGGGTTGTTGTGAAGTGTTTTGAGTGCTACAAGAGAGAGCTAGATTAGTCAGAGGGAAAAGAGCTAAGTATGGTAGTGACTGAGGGAGTGAAAGTTAAACCAATGATAGGGTTTAACAGAGAGTGAATCGGTATGGTTTGAGCAACCGGTATAGTAGGTAGAGTTCATCTAAGGAGATAACCGATAGGTGCTTGTACCGGCAGGGAGTCAGTTGAGAGGACTAAAGAGCAGAGCAGTGAGGAGGAGATCCAACAAAGAAGAATAAGAGTAGAGGTGAATCGGTAGAGTTTACCAGTAATGCAGCAGCAGAAGAGTGAACCGGTGCAGCAGAGAAGGTGTCCCACCGACAAAGTGAGGTATATGAAATGGTTACAAGATTCACTTGTAACAGTATTACTAATTTTGTATTTGAAGCTATCATTGTGTTCATTGAGTTGTAGCTTGGTGTAGGGGTTGTAGCTCCTTTGGGTTGGTGCCCATAAACTAGCAGGGGTTGTAGCTGCTTGGGTTGGTGCTCCTTGGGTTGGTGTCCTAAATAAGGGGTTGGTACCCTAAACATTGTAACAGAGTTTCATTGTGAGGCTGGATTGGAGTAGTAGACTCCAGCAGCATTGCTCACCGAGGTTTTTTTCCCATCTTGTGTTTTCCTCATACACATTGGTGTTATGTGATGTTCCTTTGTGTGAATGCATTTGTGTTTTGTCTCCTCACTAATCAGTAAGTCTGCACTAAGCTAGATTTGTTAATCAGTATAGTTTCATAGGGATAGTTTAAGGGAAAAGTTTGAGAACCACTGATTCACCCCCCTCTCAATGGTGCATTGTGTCTAACAATTGGTGTCAGAGCATAGGTACCATGTTTATCAAGATTTATCTCGCTTGGGTAGATTCTGGCTTAAGGAAACAATGGTCTATTTAGTGTCAATCCATGCTCCAGTTTTTTATGGTTTAAACTATTCTATTTGGAGTTGTAGAATGGAAGTGTACTTGTCCTCTCTAGGGTTTGATGTATGGATGTCAGTTGTTAATGGTCTCCCTAGGAATGTTTGTCCTCCCACCAGCTCTGAAGAAGGAAGAAGATGCGTGTGCATTGAAGAAGCCATGAAGGCTCTATTCAGTGGGCTAACCAGTGATGTTCCCTCATAGGTGGATAAGTGCAAATCGGCAAAGAGTCTATGGGATAGACTAAACAAAATTTATGAAAATGAACCCTGCACCACTAGATCAATTTGTGAGAGTGAAAAGAGCAATGTTGCAGACACCTGTACAGATGACAGAGGTAGATCAGATTGTTGCAGTAGCAATGGTGATGAGGAGACTCATCTCTTCATGGCCCATGAGACAGATGTTGAGAATCACACATCAAAAGAGGTTAATGGAGTAGATCCCACCGGTATGATGTGATTGGCAGTGATAATGAAGAAGATGAAGAAGAAGGAGGTAAGGTAGATAGATCTATCCAACAAGATCTATTTGTCAGTGAAGGTGAAACAAAAGTTGATCTTGAAGGAGAGCATGTAAATGCACTTGAAGAACTCAGTAGAGTAAGAAAGGAATACAAGCTATTCAAGAATGTTGCAATTGTGGAGCAAAACTGGTTGATAAAATGCCTTGAAGAATCTGAGAAATGCATCTCAGAGTTGAAGTCTCAAGAAGAAGACACCAAGGAGTGTCGGTGTGAAAATATAGCATATGTGCTAGAAGTTAAAGATAAAGAATATCTTCAATTGATTTGAGAAATGGAGATTCTCCAAAATGACCTTGAGAAATGTTAGGATGAGCTCAAGGAAAGAATTTGGTTTGATGGCAACAGTGATGCCTTGGATAAACTATTGAAGAAGAAAAAGAATTCCAAGGACACTGAAGGTTTAGGAAGTGGTGTCGGTGAATTCTCCAACACCAAGAATGTCCCCCATAGTGACATTTTGTTTTTCTCCTCAAATGGAGAAAACCTTCACAATCAGAAATGCTCCTTGAAAGAAGGTTGACCTAAATATAACCAGTGAAGACTTGTAGACAAGGATGAAGACAGGTGCTGCAAGAAGGAGGAAATATGCAAAACCCAAAGGAAAAGGGAAGATGGGAGAAGATAGCTTCACCGAAAGCAGGAACATGAGAAGACAACAAAGAAGACCTCCTACCAGAAGAGGACAAAGGAATGCTACCATCCATGGGACAAAGCAAGTGTGGGAGAGGAAGAGATCAGATAGAAGGGTTGCACAGAATGGACAACCAAGGATCCATCCTTAAAGAAGGAGAAATGGAGATGCTAGACTAGTATGATCTCCTCAGGCATGGCAGAATAAATTTGTAAGTCATATGTCATCCTTCTCCGGTTATTGCTTTGCATGTAATGGTCATGGCCATAGGGCAGAAGAAAGTAGAAATGGATTTAGAAGGAATAATTTGAGATCTCATAGAAACCATGCATATGAGCAAAATGTATCCAAGAGTAGATACATGCATGTGCCTTTTCCCGATTATACAAATACAGTTTGTTATAATTGCAAAGGAATTGGCCATAGAGAGTTTGAATGCAGAAAGAGGAACTTGCAGTCATATGGAGGCTGGTATAGCAACTATAATCTGTAGAAAAGTGGGTACAGATCATATGAAAGTTAGAGACTTGCATGGAACCAAAGAATAAATGTCCCTACAGGAGCAAGAGATCAATCGGTTTATGTTCATGATCATAGCAACATGACCAAAAGAATATGGTCAAACCGGTATTCCAAGAGATTCCCCAATCATGAAGTTGGGATGGATGTTATGTGCTACTATAGCACTACTTTTGGTTGTGAGGCAGAATAAGGAAATGGAAGGACCCATCAACAAAAAAAGGAAAGACCTGCTCCCAAGACAAAATGGGAAGAAGAATAAAACCAAGCAGGTGTGGAGGAGAAGACCATGGATCGGCACTGTGCATTCAATGCACAAGTAATATCTCCTAAGGCCTAGAAGAGTTGCAGGACCTCAGGGGGAGTATCATATTGACTAGATTTTTCACCCCCTCAGTAAAGGACTCTTGGAAGAACAAGATGATGATGGTATGAATGATGGAAATGAGAAGATAAGTGTGTGTAATGGTTGCTCTGACTACACACCTACAGATCTGAGTTGGATCACTACTATTGTGTCAATGAATAACAAGATAACAATTGGAATCAGATACAAGGTAACACAAATTGTTAGGAGTCATAGGAAGGTGCTCTGGTAGTGATGATGGACCGGTACAGTAAACCGGTATGTGCAGGATGTTACCGACATGAATGCTAATGGATACTTGCAGGTTATGTAAGACAATGAGGTTGGAGATCATTGCAATAGCCCTGGTAGAATGAAATGTGAAGTTATGTCTCAGATGGTGTTGATGAAGACCTGAATGAAATTGTATGGCATTGTGTACAACCGGTATATGGAGGTGATTGGAGTCCCGGTTTTAGACCTAATCAGAGATGAGGACCTGAGATGTATGACTCAAGGGGAGTTCAAGTGATTATGATGTTGATCCGACATGCTTAAACGAGTATGTGTACTGACTGCCCAAACTACAGATGATGGAAATTGTAGTAGGATTACCTAGGCGAATTTCATAGTTGTGGGTATCTACTTGTCATTTTGTTGGTTGTATTCATAGTACAATCACATTTGATTATAAAGAGATCTGGGATCAAATGGGAGGTGATGCAGTTTGACTGACAGGTAAGTAGTAATCACTGACACATCCTTCTACAATTGAGTGCTTTAACAATTGGTATCAGATTTACATGCTCAATTGGTGTCAGTTGATGCTTGAGTCCTACATCTCAAGTGTTGTGACTTGAGAAAATGAAAACAAGAAGTATCAAAGGAGGAGATGCATCCAAAGAAGATAAAGGGGGAGAAAGAATCCTATCAGTGACCGGTAAATACAAGGAGGAATAATATCTTGACAATTCCCTTTTCCATTGTTGACAAAGGAGGAGAAATATTATGTAGTATACCACATACTACATGAGTGAGAATCCTTTGGATCATACAAAGGGAGAAAGATTATGTAGTATGTCAGATACTATATGAGTTGACATCAATGCCAAAGAGGGAGATTCTTGGCATTGTGTTGTCATTGATGTCAACCGATATGGGATGACTACTCATAAGAGAGATGTATGTGCAACACTGTCATGAAGGGGTACAGAATGAGATATCTTTGATATCACCTTGTCTTGCAGAACACCGGTAAGGTAAGGAAGAGAATGTCATTCAAAGGAATGATCACTGAAGTCACTAGTACATAAGTTAGTGCCTGACTTGTGTGGATGAAAGGGTAAGGTTACCGGTACAATGTATCAACGATAAGGAAAGGATGTCAATTGATAAGTGTTGTGTTGACAGTGTGTAGTTGCCAATTGGTAAGCTCATGACCAGTGTACAAGCAGGATGGGCAAGGTTCTTGAGTTGTTGTTTGTGATGAAAAGGCATAATGCTACCTAAATCACATCAACACCGGAGGAGAAGAATGAACAGGTCACCGGTATGCTATGAGTTTGCAAAACAACAGGAATCCCACCGGATGAAGATGCAGTCACCATGTGAAGAGATGGTTGGTAGTGAATGTACCCACACCTAATCACATGTGCCTGTTTGAAGATGTGTTGCACAAATAGGGAAGTCACATGAGTGCATTGCAGGATGCAAATGACAAGGTGTCACTACACTGGTAAGTGGAGCTTATCTCCTATTATGCATAATGTGCATTATAGTTCTGTGAGATAAGGAAGAAAAGGTAAAGTCAAGTGTTTGAGGGCTCACATCGGATCTATCGCTAAATCAAAGGAATGCCTCGAGTGCATGAAATCAGGGTTGTGCACTGACCGACAGAGAAGGCATGTTGAGATGTTGGAACATATGAAGAGTGATGGGTTTGTCACTCTGATGAAGAAGACAAAGACGTTGTCCGATCTGATGATGAAGAAGGCAAGGCTGAGAAATTACAAATAGAGAGTGCAACAAACATGCAGATGCCTCGGATGAAAATAGTTGAAGGACGATGACATGGTGTCATCAAGGTGTTTACCGGTATGTATGTCCATCGATAATGCAGACAAGGTGCAGATGCAGAAGACTTCCCACCTGATGAGAATGAGCATGCTTTGGATAGACATGTCTGGTGACAGGTTAAGGAGTTCCATTGGTAGTTCAGCAATAAGCAGACATGAAGGTTAACTGATAAAGTGTGAGATACTGACAGGGTTAGTAAACTGGCAGAAAAGAAGAACCGGTTGAGTGGTTGGTCAATGATTTTTTTCATACCAACATAGATGATCTAGCAGAGGTGGAGTTCGACGTGGATGCGACATATAGATGAAGTAGAAAACTCGTAGAGGTCAGTGGAGTGTTGTGTAGAGATGGGTGTTTCTATTGTTGTGCATTTACTATGGATCCCGTGATTTGTGGATCGGATGAGAGGAGTGCGGCTTGGAGAAGAATGAAAGATAGAGAAAAATCAGGTAGTTGTTGGCACCTGAATCAAAGCAAGGTTGTGAGAAGACCTTGAGAAGGAAACAACAGAAATATTAATGGTGTTTTGACAGAGGCAGACCGAGATACAAGAGCATGGTTGCTAAGAATAGAAAATGTGTATTGGAAGGTACATTAATGGTGGTGATGTGAAAATAGCTATCTGGGAGATGAGATCGGATATGATCTGATTGGATTTGGTTTGCCTTGAGGTTGATGAGGAAACCCTAACCACCTATGATTTGAATTGTCTTTTGGTAGGAAAACCAGGTTATAAATAAGGAATCCAAAATCATTTAAGAAGTGTTGTTGAAGAGAAGAAGATAGGGCTACTGCGAAGTGTTTTGAGTGCTGCATGAGAGAGATAGATCAGTCAGAGGGAAAACAGCTAAGGATAGCAGTGATTGAGGGAGGGAAGGTTAAACCGGTGATAGGGTTTAACAAAGAGTGAACCGGTATGGTTTGAGCAACCAGTATAGCAAGTAGAGTGGATCTGAGGAGATAACTGGTAGGTGCTTATATCGGTAGGGAGTCAGTTGAGAGGACTAAAGAGAAGAGTAGTGAGGAGGAGATCCAGTAGAGAAGAATAAGAATAGAGGTGAACCGGTAGAGTTTACCAGGAATGCAGCAGCAAATGAGAGCAGCAGAAGAGTGAACCAATACAGCAAAGAAGGTGTCCCACCAGAAGAGTGAGGTATATTAAATGGTTACAAGATTCACTTGAAACAATATTACTAATTTTGTATTTGAATCTATCATTGTGTTCACTGAGTTGTAGCTTGGTATAGGGGTTGTAGCTCCTTTGGGTTGGTGCCCATAAATTGGTAGGGGTTATAGCTCCTTGGGTTCATGTCATAAATTAGTGGTTGGTGCCCTAAATAAGGGGTTGGTGCTCCTTGAGTTGGTGCCTTAAACATTGTAACAGATTCTCATTGTGAGGCTAGATTGGAGCAGTAGACTCCAGCAACATTGCTCACCGAGGTTTTTTTCCCATCTTGGGTTTTCCACGTATACACTAGTGTTATGTGATGTTCCTTTGTGTGAATGCATTTGTGTTTTGTCTCCTCACTAACTGATAAGCCTGCATTCAACTAGATCTGTTAATCGGTATAGTTTCATAGGGATAGTTTAAGGGAAAAGTTTGAGAACCACTGATTCACCCCCCTCTCAATGGTTCATTGTGTCTAACAAATGATAGATGACACATTATCCCACCATATTGTAGGAAGGAAGGCTTTTCACAAAACGTGCATAACACAAAGTTTTATTCAAACTGTGGAATACACCAGTACAGTACACTGCCATCGTGGCATCTTTGACCAAGTATTTTTGGTCATATCTAGGAGATAAATGGTCCATATTTAAAATATTTGAAGAACACAAGTTGGCGTGATTTTGAGAGTTTGGGAACTTGAATTGCCGACTGAGAAAATGTAAACTGACTAAATGGATGAATTTGATGTAGCATAGAAAATTAAACAGATCATGTTGCATGACAATGATGCAAATTGCCTTTGCTGATCTACAATTGATCGACCTTATGGAGGTGAATGCAGGATGTATAAAGAGATGGTATGCCGACTGACCAAGCTGATGAAAAATGTGTATGATGAGATTATTGTTGTTTGTTTTAACCTAGACAAAGAGAGAGAGAGAGAGTTACAAATTTGTGATGGACTAAGGAGAAGAAATAGTTTCAAAGGTGAACTAGTGTGAAGAAATAGAGCAAATGTTAGAGAGATAGTTGAAGAGGACAAAAGGAAGAGAACATGGCAGAAAACAGAGAATTGTTTGCAGAGACAAAAAGAAGACAAGTGTGGAGAGTAGAGATCAGAGTGCAGAGGATTAAGTTTGAAAGAAGAAGACAATCAGTAAGGTGTTACAAAACCTGATTTGTAACAAGGTGCATAAATTGTATTTGTTTACATGTTTATTATAGGTATCAAAGTGGGTGCTCAAAGCTAGGAGTTGGTGCTCCTTTGGGTTGGTGCGCATAAATCCAAGGGGTTGCCGCTCTTTGGGTTGGTGTCCTAAATGTTGTAATCAATTTCATTGTGAGGCTGGATTGGACCAGTAGACTCCAACAACTATTCTCACTGAAGTTTTTCCCACATTGGGTTTTCCTCATAAATACTTGTGGTATGTGGTGTGTCTTATGTGGGTATGATTCTTGATCTATTTGCATTTTCATTCATTATCTTAAAATTTTAATATATCACTAATTCACCCCCCCCTATCAGTGACATGTTATGTTCCTTCAATTGGTATCAAAGCCCTAGGTTCCCTGGTAGTAGATCTTTTTCTAGCTTGGGTAGATTCTAGTTAAGTGAGCACAATGGCTAGAAATGAATCTTCTTCTCTAAATATACCAAGGATTGATGGGACAAACTATGCTTTCTAGAGCAAAAGAATGGAAAAACACTTATCCTCTAAAGGCTTTGATGTTTGGATGTTAGTGAAAAATGGTTATATTGTTCCTCGGGTACCTCCTACAGACCTTGATGCCAAGAAGGAATATAAATACAATGCCAAAGAAAAACATGCTATTCTTAGTGGTCTATTAGAAATAGAATTTGTCAAAGTAATGCACTGCACATTTGCAAAAGATGCATGGGAATATATGAAGGAGATGTCAAGGTAAAGGAGGCCAAACTACAAAATCTTAAAGGTCAGTTTGAAGGCTTGAAAAATGAAGGAAGAAGAGAAAATAGTAGAATACTTTCAAAGAGAATGAAATTTTGAATGGCATAAGAGGACTTGGAGAGGATGTCACAAATGAAGTCCTTTTCAAGAAAGTGCTAAGATCACTCACTTCAAAGTATGACATAAATTTCTCTGCAATAGATGAAGCTAAAGACCTAAAAGCTTTCTCCATGGATGAGTTATTTGGTTCCTTATTAGCTTATGAGATGAGAAGAATTGGTAGTGAAACCTCAAAGAGAGAAGTTTCTTTCAATACTACAAATAAAGGAAAAGAAGAAGCTATCAATGTAGAAGATGGTGACTCAGATGATGTAGAAGCCAACTTTGTTAGAAAACTCAAGAAATGATCAAGAAAATAAAAAGGTAAGCTCCCTTTCAAATGTTTCAACTGTGGTAAGATTGGACACTCTGCATCTAAATTTCCTTATGTGGAGAAGGATGAAGATGGGAAGAAAAATGTGAAGGTCTCTAGTAAAGAGAAGATGAAAAATTCTTACAAGCCAAGAAGAAGAAATTTTAGGAGAAAGAGTAGCCTTTACACTTATGAGGACGATGCATCTGATGAAGAGAGTGTTTCTGAAGAGTATTGCAATGAGGATGAAAGACAAGTCAATCACTTCATGGCACAAGAAGAGTTGCATTATGAAGAAGAGGAATTAGAAGTTGAGGTAGATCTTGAAGGTGAACTTGTGAGTGCACTTGAAGAACTCGGAAAGGTGAGGAAAGAATACAAAAATGTTAAGTATGTTGTTGTTGAAGAACAAGACAAATTGCACAAATGTCTTAAGGAGTCTAAGCAAAATATTTCAGATTTGAGAACACAATTGGATGAAGCTAAGAGAATGTATGAGGTAACTAAATCAGTTTTAGAGGGTAAGGAGGAGTATCAAAAGATGGAGGAAGAATTTTTGAATCTCAAAAAGGAACTTGAAAAGTGCAAAGATGAATTCAAGGTGAGAATCAAGTGTGAGGGCAGCACTGATGCATTAAATAAAATGTTGAACAAACAAAAGCACTCCAAAGACATAGAGGGTGTTGGATTTGATGTTGGTCAATGCTCCAAAGGTGAAGACCCCTCCAGTAAAGAAATACACTTCACCTCATCAAGTGAAAATGGAAACAAACAAACTGTTACAGTCAGCAAACTCACTAAGAGGAAGACATGTGTTGTTGCTACAAAGAACACACATGAGGATCTAAAATGAAAATCCAAGGTAGCTTTGAATTAAGATGTGATGAAGGCATCTTCTTGGGATACTCTACTCACAACAGGCCTACAAGTGTTTCAACAAAATACTAAAGAGAATGGTTGAAAGTGTAAATGTCAAGATAGATGATAATCTAAAAGGAAATCAAAACACAATAAGTCAGATTGAAGAACCATAAATTGAAGATGATGTGCAATCTGGAAGTGAACAAGAAGAAGCACCTAGCAAAGCTCCTAATAGGTATGTGCGAAAGAATCATCTTGAGGATCATATTATTGGCAACAAGAATGATGGTGTGCAAACTAGAAAAGGACTTGCAAGAAACAATGATCAAGTTAATTTATGCCTCTTGACTGAGATGGAACCAAAGAATTATGATTAAGCCAACAAGAGTGAGAAGTGGGTGAAAGCAATGGAGGAAGAGTTGCAGTAGATTGAAAAGAAAAAGAATTGGGAATTGGTTCCTAGACCTCCTAACAAAAATGTTATTGGAACTAAATGGGTGTATAGGAACAAAATGAATGAAGAAGGAAAAGTAATAAGGAACAAAGAAAGACTTGTGTGCAAGGGATATGCTCAAGTTGAAGGGGTAGACTTTAAGGAGACATTTGCACTAGTTGCAAGACTTGAAGGAATTACAATGTTTTTATCTTTTTTAGCATACAAGGGATATAAATTATACCAAATGGATGTCAAATATGCCTTCTTAAATAGAAATCTTGAAGAAAAGGTGTACATAGAGCAACCTGGAGGGTTTTAGTTGCATGCAGATGAGAACTTTGTATGCAAATTGAGAAAAGCATTATATCATTTAATGCAGGCACCAAGAGCATGGTATTCCAGGTTGGATAAGTATCTACATTAGCAAGGATTCAAAAAGGGAAGTGTTGATAGCAACCTATACATTAAGGCAGATGGTAATCACATGATCATTGTTGTGGTATATGTAGATGACATCATCTTTGGAGGCAACAAGGATACCCTATGCAAGGAGTTTGTTGATCAATTGTAGTCTGCGTTTGAGATGTCTTTAATTGGAGAGTTATCTTATTTTCTTGGTTTGCATATTTCTCAGTTAGGTAAGGGCGTATTTATTTCTCAAACCAAGTATGCTAGAGACATGTTGAAGAAATTTCAAGTGGAGGACAGCAAACCAGTTAGTACTTGCATGGTGACAAGATGCAGACCAAGTAAGAATTATGAGTCACCTAATGTAGATTAGACCTTGTATAGATCAATTATTGGCAACCTATTGTATCTCACAGCCTCAAGGCATGATATAGTCCAAGCAGTTTGCATGGTTGCTAGATTCCAAGCTGCTCCAAAGTAATCACATGTGAATTTTGTAAGAAGAATCTTCAAATATCTGTAGGGAACACTCAATTATGGCTTATGGTATCCAAGAAAGGAGATTTCACTCTACAAGCTTATACTGATGTTGATGGGGTAGGTTGTGTGGATGACAGGAAGAGAACTAGTGGTGGAGCTTTCTTCCTTGGAGACAAGTTAGTATCATGGCACAACAAGAAGTAGGAATCCATCTCATTATCAATTGTATGCATTGTTACTACAACATATTGCTCTCAAGTGTTATGGATGAAGAAGACACTCAAGGACATTTAGATAGAATTTTCAAATCCCATTACTATCATGTGTGACAATTCAAGTGCTATCAATATATCAAATAACCTTATCATGCATTCTAGGATGGAGCACATTGCAATCAAGTATCATTTTCTCAAGGAAAAGGATGTAGAAAAAGAGGTACAAGTTGAATATGTGTGCATTGGTGAGCAAGTAGCTGATATCTTCACTAAGCCACTGCCAAAAGACAATTTTGAATATCTGAGATAAAAATTGGGTGTTGTTCCACCCTCCTTCAACACTTAAATGTTTTATTTATTTATTTTGGTTCATGGGGAGCATACTATTTTATTATATCCATCCTTGAACCTCATGCTTGGTCTCAAGGGGAGATCTTTCAGGTGATACAAGCAATCAAAATCTTAAATGTACATTTATGGCAGAACAAGTCTGAGTCTATTGTCTATCAAGTTCTTTTCCATTGTTGTCAAAGGGGGAGAAGTTGAGTGAGGTTGACATCAATGCCAAAGGGGGAGACTATTGGCATGTCAATAATTGAGAAGATGCAACAAATAGCAAATGATGTGTGTCCCTGAATGAAGATCTGTCTGGATAGAGGTTCTCATTGGACAAAGATGCAGAGACTTGGTGATGGCATAAAGATCAATTAAGTGTTGTTGTAGCATCATATAACACACCGTGTTAGTCACACAAGGGAAAGCAGGAAGTAATTTAGTGGGACGTGAGGACAAGGAAGACACGAGAAATTGAGTTGGAAATGCATTTGTGCAATCTAGTTTGACTCATAAATTCGTGCAATCTGGTTTGACTCATAAAAAGTATAGCTGCAGTTGTATATAACACACCTTGTTAGTCTCATGTAGCTATGATGAGCACCAGTCACACTTGTATATAACACATTGTTCTAGTTACATAAATGTTACAAGCAGTGTGCATAACACGTGGGTTATTGCAATCTACGAAACTGCAGAAAGTGACCAAAGATGTCAATAACAAAATTGTTATACGACAGGAGAAGTCAATAACATGATGAGTTAGTCGCATCATCATCCCATAGTGTGTAAAAGATGAAGTCAAGCATGACTTGTGAGGAAATAAAAGAGGAATAGCATATGGTGCATCTTGCTATCCCGCATCATGCAAGAAGGTAGTGTGATGGTCTTGCGGGGAGATTGAAGATGAAGGGAAACAATGTATCCCACTATCCCGTGCCAATTAACATGGATGAGAGACAACCGTGCGAGGCAACGTAAGCATGTAGGAAGAGGTGGCCCCCGTTATCTCGTGCCTTAGTTAGGAGTTGTGAAAGGTTGCACGAGGAGACAAAAGACCAAGATGAAGCAAGTGGCTCCCGCCATCTCGCGCTAAAAAGAACAAAAGATGATAACTTTGCGGGGTAACATAAATGCAAAGCGGATGAAATTCCCCCTATCCTGTGACAAGATTTGTTGAAGAAATGTGACCCTGCGGGGTAACACTAGGTGAAGGCAAAAATGGAGCTTGCTATCCTGCACTGGGGAAAAATTAAGGTAGATGACCATGCGGTGTAGAAAGAACAAGAGATGGCTAAGGCTCCCCCACTATCCCATGACCTGAAGAATGAAGATGAAAGTCTTCACGATGTAACACAGCATCCCACTAGCTCGCAACATGCAGATGGATGAATTGTCCATGCAAATGATTGGTTGAGATTGACCAGAAGATAGGTATGAATTTTTTGATGCCATGGATGCCCGTCAATAGACTAGATAGTCCATGTGAAGGCTGACCAAGTTTGACCAAGTGATTTGGATGTCGATTGAGAAGATTTTGATGAATCCAATGCATGTCGATGAAGACAAAGGTTCACGTGGAAGTTGATCGACATTGACCAAATGATAGTGAAAACGATAGATGTCACGTTATCCTATCATCCCACAAGAAGGAAAGTTTTTCGTGAAACGTGCATAATGTGAAGTGTTATTCAAATTGCGAAATACACCAGTTCAGCACACCGCCATCATGGCATCTTTGACCAAGTCCTTTTGGTCATATCTAGGAGATCAACGATCCATATTTAAAATCTTTGAAGAACACGGGTTGGTGCAATTTTTAGTGTCTAGGAACTTGAATTGTCGAGTGGAGAAAATGTAAACCGATTAAATGGATGAATTTGGTGTAGCATAGAAAATTGAACAGATCACATTGCATGACAACAATGCAAACCGCCTATGTTGATCTACAATCGGTCAACCTTATGGAGGTGAATACGAGATGTATAAAGAGATGGTATGTCGACTGACCAAGCTGATTAAAAATGTGTATGATGAGATTACTATTGTTTGTTTTAACCTAGGTAGAGAGAGAGTTGCAAATTTGTGTTGGACTAAGGAGAAGAAAGAGTTGCAAAGGTGAACCAATGTGAAGAAACATAGCAAAAGCTAGAGAGATAGTTGCAAAGGACATAAGGTAGAAAACAGAGAGTTGTTTGTAGAGACAAAAAGAAGACAAGTGTGAAGAGCAGAGATCAGAGTGCATAGGATTAAGTTTGAAAGTAGAAGACAATCAGTAAGGTGTTACAAAACCTCATTTGTAACAAGGTGCATAAATTATATTTGTTTACATATTTATAGTAAGTATCTGAGTAAGTGCTTAGAGCTAGGAGTTGATGCTCCTTTGGGTTGGTATCCATAAACCCTAAGGGTTGTTGCTCCTTGGGTTGGTGCCCTAAATGTTGTAATCAATTTTCATTGTGAGGCTAGATTGGAGCAGTAGACTCCAGCAACTATTCTCACCAAGCTTTTTCCCACATTGAGTTTTCCTCGTAAATACTTGTGTTATGTGGTGTGTCTTATGTGAGTATGATTATTGATCTATTTGCATTGCTTAAAGTTTTTATATATCATTGATTCATCCCCCTCTTAGTGACCTATTGCGTTCCTGAACTATTTCCCTACATTACAAATATTATATGTATATGTATATGTATGTGTGTGTGTGTGTGTGTGTGTGTGTGTGTATAATTCATTTATGCCAATAGAAGCCTACCCTATGGTTTCAAATCTAAGAGGAATTTATGCATATAAATTCTTATAGTTGACTGGAAGTTGTAGATGTAGGACTATATTGTAATTCATATTTTTATTTTATTTTAATTAGTTATATAAAAGCAACATTTGTGAGGCAATGAAAATGAGGTCTTTTTCTGTGAACTATTATCCATCACTTCAATTTAAATTTATGTATATTTATGACGAAGGCATTCCCTATGTGAACTTTACGAGCTCAATTGGACAATCCATGGTTGATATCATCTTAGAGGCATGCAAGACGTTTGAAATGTTTACAACCATTAGATAAAAAAGCAACGAAAATCCCATAAATTTTTATTTAATCTCCACATATTAAATCATAGAATTTTATTTAAAAATAATTTATTTTGAGAAAATATAACATTTTTTATAATTAGATATATATATATTCTTTTTATTTTAAGTTAATTTTCTTGTTAAAAGTGATTTTTTTAATAAAATAAATTGTTTTTTAGCTAATATATATCTAGTTGGCATTTGATATATTTTATTTTATTTTATTTACTAATCATTTAAAAATTCTAATTTGAAATGATTTGTATGCACAAAAAATAGATTAGAATTGATAGTTAGTTATAAATCTAGATTTTAGTCTTTAACTTATTCTAAAATTATAAATGGTCATTGTTGACTTGCATTTAAATAAAAATTTTATTTTATTTTATTTATTTGTATTCAATAATAAATGTTTATGAATTTTATACATTACAATTTATTATAATTTTAGAGTTAAATGTAAGCTTAAAATATATTGTGGTGATTGGATTAATAATTTTAGATCCAATAATACTTAATCCCACATAGAAATAGAATTGTACTTTAAAACACTCAAAATATTTATTATTAATTCCAAATTTATAATAATCCCAACCATAACCTTTATAATACTTAATTGTGATTTAACTCTATTAGTTGAAAAAGAAAAATCCACAATTATAGTTAAGTTATTAGACACAATAAAATATCCAAATATCTATCTAAATAATATGAGAACGTACCCTAAATAACTACATACTACATCATTCAAGATATGATAAATCTTAAGGTTAGGATTTGGATTGTGATTCAATTAATGTTAATGTTTTTTTTATTAAAGATAATATAGGATTACAAAAAAGAGAGTGTCAATGTACACTATACCCGAGAAAATAGAGCATATACAGTATCACTAAATAGTGTCAACCCCAAAAGGCATCATATCAAGACTAATTTACAAAAAAGGATAACATAATGGACTGTTGTAGGTAATCATTAAAGAGTTTAGTCAAATAGAGTGTTGTAGCCTTCATCCTCTAGCGAGGCAATCCATCCTTGCTATCCTTCCATCCAAATTTCCCTCTTTCTTGCAAAATCTGGGATAGGAATGGCCTCTGGGATATTCTTTGATGAACCTGGGACTGCAACAACAACTGGGGTTGTTGTTACAACAATTGTGGACTTCCTTTTTGCATCCAACTCTGCCATGAAATTAGAGAGCCCAATCTCAAAAGGATTCCTTTCCTCTGTGGACCTTTGTCAAGTATACCTGTGAGAGATTTCGCTCGAGTACATCCTAACATGTCCATCCTCAATCAGTTGTTCAAATTTCTTTCTGGAGATCCTCATAACCACTGTAACCTGCCAAGAGACATTATTGAATATGAGTCTCCTAAGAGACTCTATAAACAATCTTTCAATGCCATTAAAAAAATTGTTATTCCTAGATTTCCAAATTGACCACATAATAGCAGAAGAGAGCACAGACCAAAAGACATTAGCACTTTTTGACAATCCTGACACATACCCTATCACACATTCCCAATTAATGATATTTGCATTAACAAAAATTTCAAACATCTTCCAAACCTCTTTAGCGAATAAATAATCAAAAAAGATATGCTTCACTGTCTCAGGAATTCTACAACATGAGCAAAGAATAGGACCACCATCTGAAAAATATTTTGGTAGTCTATGAAGAAGCATGCACCATGAAAAATAAATCTGTTTAGGCTCCACTGGCTTGGCCCAAAGATGGCCAAGAAGATTGTTCCACATATAGGCCTCAAAATTAGTATCCTAAACTTATTAATATGGTTCAAAATATCATTTATGTCAACAAGTCGGGTGTAAATGTCTCTAGCTTTCACCTTAGGAAGAGGGGTGCCATTGGGCCATTCAAACTGACAACACATGTCCTAATTATCACAGTCTCTAGGAAGGGAAAGAGTAGAGTATGCTTCTCTCAGTAGAGAGTAGGTTCTCCAGTGGGAGGGGGGAATGTCATATTTGCTACAAAGGTCAGGCCAAGAGATGAGGTGACCATCTCTTAGGATATCCTTGAAGTATCTAATACCTTTAATGGCCTAGTTTCTAGCCGAACATCCCTGAATGAGAGCAAGGGGTTTGCCCTCATTGTACAGGTTCCACCAAATTGATCGACCTCCACAAATCAACCTGTCTTCATTAATGATGCCATTGTTACTAATAAGATGTATGGCCCCTTCCCAAGCTCTCCAGATAGCCTTGAAGACCACCGAGCCTGATGGCTTAACAACAAAATGTCCTGCAACCAAGTCATCCATAGGTAGAGATCTCCAAGTTTTGCCTTGCTTTGGGACTGATTGGATAATACTATATCTAATCAAAACCTTCCATGGTTCTTTGCCCTCTAAGGCTTTGAAAATTCATTTGGAAGCCAATGCCATGCCTTGAAGTCGAAGGTCTTTCAAGCCAAGCCCTCCTTTAGATTTATTCATAGTGCACCAATCCCATTTCACAGCATGAACCTTTTTCCTGCCTCTACCATTTGACCAAAGAAAGTGTTTGATTTGTTTCTGAATATGACTCCATTGATAATTGTTAAACAACCATGTAGATGCATAATAAATGTTATAAGAAGAGAGGAACTTCTGACATACTTGCACCCTTCCTGCTAAGGAGAGAAAATGGTTGTTCCATTTTCTGAGTTTGGAATCTATTTTCTCTCTAATCCACAGCCACATATCTCTGAAGTTGGGATTGACTGTTGTTGTTAATATTAATATTAATGTTGTTTGTAATCTATCAATTATATTTTTTAGGTACACCTTTTATTAGTATTTTAGTTCGAATAAATTAAACAAATTTGTTTTATTTTTTTATCTAATTATTTTTCAATTTAAAATATTTATTATAATTTTTTAAAATTATTGTTTATATCAATATTTGAATTTTTATTTATTTTGACTTTGCATTTAGTTTATTTTATTTTTTTAGATTTAAGTTTTAAATTTGTTTTTAATTATTTATCTTTTTACGAAATTACAAATAATAATTAAAAGCTATTAGATTTAATTTAATTTATAATTATTTATATTATTAAAAAATTATTTTATTGTAGAATAGTTATATTTGAAATTTTATTTGAACTTATATAACATGTGTGTGTGTATATGTATATGTATATATACATATACATTTATATGTATATGTATATGTATATGTATATATGTATATATGTATACATATATACATATACATATACATATACATATGCATATACATATAAATGTATATGTATATATACATATACATATATACACACACACACACATACACACACACACACATATATATATATATACATATACATATACATATAATTTTGTATATATTATTGATGATATTAAATATTAATGAATATTAAATATTTTAAAATTTCATCTCTATCCACATATTTCATATAGATTTTTAAAATATAGTTATACTATTTTATAACATTTTTAAGAGTGGAATCCAAATATTGTTGATTGTTACCATAGTATTGTATGACTGAGATAAATAGATTGATAAATCTTAGTTTAATGGGTAAACAAGTACCCAAAAAAACTTTCAAATAAGAATTCCACTTTATTAAATCGTAGCAAAAGAACAAATAGCTATGTAGGAGAGGTCAGTAATTGTACAGGGTTCAATAGTTGTACACCCACTTATGCTTGCCACATATTTATACTATATATTGTAAATAAATAATCCACATGTAAATAAAAAAATTATCAAATGTTGGTCAAAATGGACCAATACTTGAACACGAGAACCTATAAATGTTATATAAAAAAGGTATTAATTACATTCATTAACATATAAAAAAGGTATTAATTACATTCTCTAACTGTAGCTAAAAAACAAGGCTTTTTTCTTAAGCTGGATATGTCCAAGGCCTATGACAGAGTGAATTGGCAATTCTTTTTCAGAATTATGAAAGCTTTTGGGTTTGGGGAAAAGGTGATACAACTTTGTTCTTAGTTGACTGGTACTACCTCTTCTGCAATTATTATTAATGGATCTCCATTTAGTTTCTTCAAAAGTTCTAGAGGTCTAAGATAGGGGGATCCTATCTCTCCTATCTTGCTTACTATCCTGGCAGAAAGTTTGGGTAGATTTATTATGAGAAGTGTGGAGGAAGGGAAACTCAAAGGCCTTAAGCCTTCCTTGTCCAACTTAACCTGTACTCATGAACAGTTTGTTGATGATTCTATTACCATGGGAGAAGCTACCATAAGAGAAACGAGAAATATGAAGAGTGTTATGGATTCCTATGAAGCTGCTTCTAGTCAAAAAATAAATTGGGATAAGAGTTCTTTGTTCTTCATCAATACCCCTGTGGATAGACAAAGAAGGATTGAAAGGATCCTTAGATGTAAAATTGTTGAGTTTCCTTCTACTTATTTGGGTCTCCCTCTGTGCTTAAAGCCTTCGAAGAATTTATGGATGAAGCTGGTTGATAGATTCAATTCCAAACTGGCTGGGTGGAAGGGAGCCCTCCTCAGCCAAGCGGGTAAGGTGACGATGCTTAAGGCTACCCTTCAAAATTTCCCTATCTATGCCCTTAGTTTGTTTTAAATCCCCAGGAAGTTTGCTGAGGCCATTGAAAAAATTCAAAAAAAAATCTTATGGTCGGGAGTGGAAGATAAAAATAGAATCCCCCCTATTGCCTGGAATAATATTTGCACTCCTAAGGCTTTTGGGGGGTCTGGGAATAAGGAACATTATGACTATGAATAATGCCTTGTTAGCTAAACAAATTTGGAGAATGAAAGGGGAGGAAAGGGAATGGAATTCCATTTGGAAAAAGAAATACCTTCACATGCAACCGTCTGAGGAAGAATTTATGCATAAATCATTTCTTGTGGAAGGTTCTGCAATTTGGAACACTGTTCAAACGGCCAAAGTCTGGGCTACTGCTGGAAGAAAGTGGAAACTGGGGAATGGGAGAATTATTAGATTTTGGGAGGACAGATGGCTTATGGATAAACCGCTGGAGGAAATCCCCATTCTTAATGAATGAAAAGACCGGTTTAAGAGCGGGTATGGAGACCTCGTTAGGGACTACTAGAGAAATGGGAAGTGGATTGAGTTTAGCCAGTTTTGTCCGGGATTAAGATTTTTGGAGACCTTGCTTTCTTCCAAAATCTTTATAGAGCATTCTGAGGATTGTTTGATTTGGAAGGAAACTTCTGATGGGAAATATTTTGTGTCTTCAGCGGTTTCTATCCATTACAAAGTTCTGGAAGAAATCCCTTTGTGGGCGAAAGTGTGGATAAAGAAGTTGACTCCTAAAATTAATAGCTTCTTTTGGATTTTTATCCAAAATAAGGTGCTAACCCTTGATAATCTCCATAAGCGTGGATTTGTTTTTCCTAACAGGTGCTCTCTTTGTTGCAGGGAGGAGGAGTATCCCTGCCATATCCTCTACCAATGCAATTTCAGTCATGATATTTGGAATATTATTTTTAGTAAGTGGAAGTTGAGTTGGGTTTTCCCAAACTCTCTGGAAGAGTTCTGGCAGCAATGGTATTGCCCTAGTTCTAATTCTAAGAATGTTGAGCTTTGGAAACTTATTCTCCCTATTGTCACCTGGAACATCTAGAAGGAGCGTAACAACAGGATTTTTAGGGAAAAAAGTGTGAACCCTGAAGTGGTGGTGGATAAAATCTATAGAGTGATCCATGAATGCTTATATGGAATTGATACTGGTTTATCTGCTAAAGAAGACTTTAATGAAAGATGGAACCTTTCCAATAGCAAAAACAACAAGGATAAAGGTAGAGATGATCTTTTCTGGTGCTTTCCTTCCCAGGGATGGGTCAAGGCCAATTTTGATGGGGCGTCTAGGGTAAATCCTAGCAATGTTGGTTATGGGGGCATTGTCAGGAATTTTGCTAGAAGTTGCCTTGTGGCTGTTGCTGGCCCTTTGGGTAACCAAACTAGTCATTATGTTGAAGCTTTGGCTGCCCTAAATACACTGATTATAGCTAAAAATCTCAATCATGATAATCTATGGTTGGAGGGAGATTCTCTTAATATTATTAAATGCCTTAAGGGTGAAGTTGAACCTTCGTGGTCTATCGAAAATATCATTTTTAAGGCCAGAGAAATTATTTCTAGCTTTAAATCTATTATTATTGAGCATGCTTTTAGGGAAAAAATGTTGTAGCGGACGGTCTTGCTAACCTTGGTGTTATTTCTGAAGATCAAAGCATATGGAATGGTGAAGATAATATTGATTTCAATATTAAAGACCTCATTAGAAAGGACACAATTATGGGGAAAGAAGAATCGCACTTTAATCATGGTAGTATTAATGATTAATCATCAAATCTTTAGAAAGGTAATGATAGCTCGTTAGAAGGGCAGAGTGCTAAATAAGAATATAAAATTTCGCACGCTTTGTGGGTGTGTATTTTCAAGAAGTCAAGTGTCATTTGGAAGATAGCTCTGAAGTTGCAGAAGCAAAGAAATTGCAGAATGAAATAAAAAATGGGAGGTGATCTTAGAAGAGAGGAACCTGATAACATTTCTAGATGGCGGGAGATGCCTAAGGTATGGCCAAAGCTGGAGAAGGGTTTCATGATGCATTTCATGGAAAAACTAGTGGATTATGACAAATGCAGAGTTAACCTGGCGGTTACCAGAGTGACAAAAAACTAGAAAAATGGTTCCTTCAAAATTCATGGTGTAAAATTCAAGCTGGACGCGGACCTCATCTCTACGGTCACAGGTATGCCCCATACTGGCCTCAATTTCTTTAGGGACCTAAAAGTGTCCAATAATGATGTGAAGCTCTTTTCGCACAAAGATAAGGAGAGAGCGAAATTAGGCAAATCGTCTGGGGGGTATTATGATGCGTCTAATATTAAAAAAAATTGGGGTTGTGTGCTTAATGCCATTATGGAGTATATCACTGTGGAAGGTCGTTTCACTAGGGTCCATACCTATCACTTCGTGCTTCTGAATCACTTTAGGCATGAGAAGAGGGTTTCTCTTCCCTATTACCTTTTCAGGTCCCTGTCGCGCTCATTGAACAAGCACAGTAAGAACCCCTCTTCTCCTGTGCTACATTATGGCATTATTTTGCTCATTTATGAGCATTGTAAGATTTTGGCAATTCAGGAAAACAAAAAGTTGTCGGTGTCACTGGGGAAAGGTAAGAGGAAAAGTGAGGACCCTGGGCCCAGTAAGGATGAGCTAAAACAAAGTAAAAAGGTTAAAAAAGCCTTTATGGAGAAAAAAGTTGAGGACGTGGAGTTGAGTCATAAACAAAAGGAAACGGATGCTGATCCTGAGGATATGGGAAAAGAAGGAAGTGAGATGGAGACTAATGATTCTGATGGGGAGGAGAGCTAGAAAGATGAGGAAGTGGGGGAAGAGGAAGGAGGAGAAGAGGATGATTCTGACCAGAACAACCCTACCCACAGCGCGAGTATTGGTAATAACAACTAGCCTATGGAGGAGCAGGACAACCAGATTAATCAGGGGGAAAGAGAAATGGAAACTGAGCAGAACAAGGATAAGGAGGATTCGAGCAGGGAAAAAGATAGAGTTGGAGATGAGATTATTCTGGATAAGCTCAAGAACCAGTCTAATGCTCGTCTGGGTTTTGATAGGTGGGTATATGAAAGAATTAATAAAATGGAAAAAATAGCTAATCAGTAGGAAGAGCAGGGACAGAAAGGTAAAAGTAACCAGGAGCAGTGGAAAAAGGTTATGGACAAAAAAGTGGAGAAGCTGGAAGTTCAGATCAGCAAGCTGGAGGAAGGAAAGACAGCCATGAAGAACTTCTTGATTATGATCTCGGATATCCTCAACTCTGTGACCAAGAATATGGAGGAAACCATCAAATACTTTGATGGCTCCAGCACTTCCAAACCTGTTGTGGACCTTGATGTTGATGATGATGTCAAAAGGACTGGGGCGAGTATGAAAAAAGTTGCCTTGGCCTCTTCCAAGGAAATCCCAATTCTTAGGGATAATATCAAAGAAATGCAAGGGATTAGCGGGAAATTGGCTAATGCCCTTAAAAACATTAAGTAATTTGTTTGTTTTCCATTTTGGCTGATTGTTGTTGGTTGTGTTGGGCTTTTGTACTGGCTTTTGCCTAGTACTTTGCTGGTTTATGTAATCAAAAACATGTGAAAGAAAATCATTTTTTATTTCAAATAAAATATTATAGCTATCCACTATAACTGTGTCATTTATAAAATAAAATGCTCATTTAAACAAGTACTCTTATCATAGTGAAAAAATATTATTCTTATGTGTATAACTGTGTGTATATCATATTAATAACACAATAAACACCTTGGTTTTTTCTATAAAATGTGAGAGATTGTCCAAAGGTTTTAGTGGTCAACAATTGGTCTCTTTGTGTTCAATATAAGTTACATTTTATATAATAACATGTTTTTATAACAATTTTTTTTTGTGTGTTCAACTATTGATCCTTTGGTGTTGGATATAAAAATTAGAGATAAAACATACTTATGATTACTAATAGGTATTTGGTCCATTTAAGTTGCATATAAACTAGTGACAAATGATATTTTTTTATTTTACTATTAGAGATTTTTAGATTAAGTTTTGGTAGAATCTTTAAAAAGTTATTTTTTAACACTTAGATACTTTAGTTCTAGGTAATTAAATATCTATTTTACATTTCTTAAAAAAAAAAGTCTTACCATATTCATCGCTCTCCCCTACTTCGTATGAGTTGTGTTTCTACACTTAGAGAATTGGAACGCAAATGAATTTGAAATGGAGATGTTTGTAGTTTAGTTCTTGCAATTCATGAAGTTCATTCATAAATCAAATCCAAATACCTTTGTACTTTAATATTATTATCTAATTTGTATTCTAGAGACTTTCATTGTGTTGTTATATGATAGTGATTAGGGTTTCAAGATTATTCCATTTGACAACTGCTATGTTTCACTCTTCATGTTCGTCGTGAGAACAACCTTCTCTCGTCTCATTACACTGCATCAGCTTTGGAAGATTTTTGTGTTTGAACCAAAATATAGGGGAAGAGCACCACTAGTTGAGCACCCTAACTTCGCGCTTCTCAAAATCCTACGTGGAAATTCAAATCAATCCCAATTTTTTACAGTAGCTTACTTGGCAAGTCCCAGCACCACATCATCAAGTATGGTGCCACATCAGCATGCTTTTTGCCAAGGTGTCCAAAACAGCCCAAAAAAAAAATGAGACCAATAGGCATGCAAAAGAAGCCCCAATAGTTGTGCAGCTGATATGGCATCACCTAATTGGTTACTTTTTACAATATTAGTACATTTCCTAACAACTATTGGTATTTTATGTTTCAAACAATAGGTTTTATTTGTTCAATTTTTGGAACAAAAGATATCAACAACCCTCACAACAATTGGTATATGCTCAACCCTCACAACAATTGGTACATGCTCAATTATTGATGCTCTTCCCCTATATTAGAGGCAATGACACTTGTCCTGCATAAATAATATATAGCAGCGAATGACTTAAATAGGGTCAATTGCAATAGAGCTAGCCGCTTTGTTGTTATGTTCCAATGTTACCTACATGACCAGGCCATTGTGCAGTCCCAAAATGGCGGCTCAGATGAAATCTTAAGTATTTGTTAGGGTAGAGAAAATACTGGAAGCAACAGAGTTCAAAGTTAAAGGGGTTTCCCAAGTTAAAGGGGTTTCCCA
Organism: Cryptomeria japonica; assembly: GCF_030272615.1. Taxonomy (NCBI): domain Eukaryota; kingdom Viridiplantae; phylum Streptophyta; class Pinopsida; order Cupressales; family Cupressaceae; genus Cryptomeria; species Cryptomeria japonica. Next base: position 309,505,883 of record NC_081409.1, on the reverse strand, counting down.
CAGTAGGTGTTCCGTATGCAATTTTCACGAATTGGGGGAAATTTTGTTTTTGGTGGTGACAGAATTAGAGGCGCATTGAACTGTTTCTAATCGATGGTCCATGGTACTTAAACCGCGGCGTAGTTTTTCTTACCCCACGGGAGCTGGAGGTGAAATTTATCGAGGCCAAAGGATTTGTTGGCAATCAGGAAGGCTTTGAAAATTATCATTAGGGCCGCTCATCTCGAACCCTAATTCAGCACGTTGATGTGACTTTGGAGGCTGGTGTTGGCCTGGAGAACGTTGAAATGGTATCTTTCTTCACTGATTACAAGCTTATCCGGTGATATTTTGAACTCTATTTCGTTTTCTCCAGTTCAAGACCGTATGGAAAACATTCTATGTAGTTATCCACTAATCACACTTAATTCTATGTTGAGATTCTTTATTCTGTCATTCGATAATCTAAGAATTTTGATGGCACATTTCTGGTATTCTTAGTGTCCAAAGAGTTCTTCACGTTCTTTTTAAGTTGTATATAGATTGTTATGCTACAGTTTGAAGTCCTAAATATTGCAATTGGTTCTTCTGATATGGTAGTTTAGCCATGACAATTTAATACACTTACAAAATCAGATTTCGAAATTTTATGCTTGATATCATATAATACAAAGAGAGTGGGACCTACTCACCATTTCATTGAGATAAAAAAAGCGAAACCAGAGTCTTCGGCTTGTCTAGATCATCAAAGATCTTTGCAACCACTGAGAATATTAGCAACATTCAACTTTACAACTTACAAATGCATTCGCCTCCACTCAACTATGACGTCCTAAGTACTGTCATTTATTCCTGATTAAGACAATGAGACTAACTAGAAATGAAGCCGTGATAAACTCCCTCATTGCTTATCTTGAGCACAAAATATACAAATGGCCTCGCACAAATTTATGTTCTAAAATGCTTATTAGACAAAATGACACTTAGTAGATTTTAATCTCTCTTTTTGAGATTCCTTTCAATCATTTACTTTGACACAATATAAATAATTATCACAAACCATTGTCTTATATCATTTATTTTGACATATTATAATTATTTATCGCAGATTCGATAGTTTCACAATTTTTCAACTCTTTTTAAAACCAATCATCTTTCCCCATTTAAACCACTACCATTCGATCTCTATGACTTGTTATACCTATAAAGTATTTGTGGTGCATCCATTTATCGTGTACCAAAGTACTTCGGAAAGAAAATTGCGGTCAAGATTTAACATCAACGACCTTTCTTAGAAAAACATGCTACAAAAAGGCCTTACAAGCAGCTTGCAAGGTAATTATTACAGTTCTCACTGATTGCAGTCCTTTGGCTCACATGGCCGTAAGAATATGCTAATAAAAGAAAGCTGACCATTTTTAGCTATGGTCTTTAGTCATTAACTAAAGCTTTTCCAGGTTTGCATTAAATTTTGGTCAATTTAATCCTTTACTCTCAAGAACAAACAAAACATGAATTCAAATTTATTTATTGTTTAAAAGAACTCAAAAAGAGTTAATTTTATAGTTCACTAATTGAAACAACAGTGCTGTACTTCTTAACCGTATAAAACTATATAATCCTCCTAATTTGGTTCCATTATCACTTCACTCAGATGATCTCATAAAAACAAACTAACCATTATCACTTTACTCAGATGATCTTATAAAAACAATACCTAACCTAACACAAATATATTTACCTAATTTTACACAAAACTACTAGGATGGAAATGGATGGCTGATATAAATGATCAAAGGCCTCCCTTATATTTACCCACAATCATTATGAATCACAATTAAGATGTTGCCGCTGTCAGCATATATTCCTCTAATTCATCTGTCCCGTAGATCATATATAACTTGATTATTGGCAAGTCGTAACCTGCCTATTTAAACAGCAGAGGAAAGCAACCATCTTACAAGTTCACTTTTTGGTGTTCAAAACTAGCTGCCCAAAGTTGAGCGAAGCCATTTGCTTAATTCTTTTGGATGATTTATTCATCAGCCTTATCAGTTAATTTGGAATGAAATCTGCAACGTCAATATGTTACAGACTATCGCAGGAAAAGATTCATGGAGATGACTTGGATTCATTTTAGTACTACAATCCATCAATTACATGATCGCACGCTGCATTGATAAACTCACAATGACAAAAATAATGCATTGCAAAGAATTATTTTTCAATATGCATTCTGTCATCCTCGAAGAAAATGAATAATAATACTCGTCATGGACTCAACCACAGATGCATGAGACATTCATAATCTTTTGCCATTATAAGAGACAGCCTTCACCACTCCCCTCCTTAACCCATAGAAGAGCTCATATCCTGAGAGATATATGAGATCAGCCATCAACCACAGATGCATGTGACATTCATAATCTTTTGCCATCATAAGAGGCAGCCTTCACCACTCCCCTCCTTAACCCATTGAAAAGCTCATATCCTGATAGATATATTAGATCAGACATCAATTGTCATTTCAGAGTTGCAAGCACTCTTAAAACATATAGAATATGGATTCTAGGAAAAAGAAAGAGATCAGCCACAAACAAAATGTTATTCAGAATAAGATGTAAGATTGAACATTATAATATACATGATACTGGAATCATTCTTAAGTGTACAAGCCCCCTTCCTGTAGAAGCAAAATAAAGTACAAAATGATCACACCAACAAAGAATTTACAAATTAGGTAACCATAATTGCACCAACTCGTGTGCAAAAAAACCTGAATCAGGTTCAAAATTGGTGGGATTTCACATCGTTTGTATCATCATCCCAAAAATCTTCTTAGAACTTTCTGATTGTGCAGTTCCATCTCATATGTCTCGATTTGAATTCTCTGCACTTCTTTAGTCAGAGACACAATTTTCATATGATTTAATATTGGATCAAAGAAGAGCATTCCAATATTATTTAGCATTGTTAATTTGCACCCACAAAAATTATAGAAGCAGATATAGCATGCCATCAATGCCCATATGTCGACAATGCCCAGGATGGACTACCAATGGAACCTTCTCTTCTACGACCATTTTCATCTACCCTATAATCAGTAGAAAAGCTTGGTGAAAAGACATTGCTAACAATTTTTGATGATCTTGCTTCCTCGTTTAATTCTATTGTCTCTGCAATCTTCAAAGCTTTTACTGCTTTAAATATTGCCAAGTCTGCCTTCTGCAGTAGCCTATGGGATCTTGCACGTCTTGTCATGGCAATTTCTCCTGCATTGCTCGCATATCCTTTAGCATCTTGAACTCTAGCTTCCTCATCTGAAACAAGGACTGCACAGAATTTATAGGAGAAAGTAAGCCTTCACATATGTGCAGGAATTGACTTATCATCAACTGGATAATCATTATCAATATCAATACATTTACATTAATCTTAGAACCCAATATGAAACTATATGTAGAATTGCATATACATGTTTTAACATCCTCTTATATGCAAGCTTATTTTATAGAGATTTCTATCAAACTGCATCTCAGAGCCTTTACATTTGATAAATAAACCTCAATTAACCAGACTGATACTATGGGATATTTATTTACATCACACCTAATGCATTTGATGGACAGCCATTAACTTCTTGCTGCTGTCGTAGTTCTACAAAAACATCAAAACATGAACACAAATAATTAGCACTCCATTAAACTGCAGAAATGATTTTCAAATTTGAAAATTAAACCTCGCTAAACCAATTGTGCAAACAAAATATTTCAATTGTACCTAGTGCTTCAGATGAACACCCATTGCCACTATATAGTCTGTTAACTTCTTGTTGCTGTTGTGGTTCTGCGCAACAGCAAGGACAAAATGAAGAAGAAAACAGATCACTCTTTAACTGCAGACAATAACTTCAAATTTGAGAAGAATACCTATACGATTTTCCATAGTTTTCCCCTTTATCAAAATTAAATGTTTTTCCAATAAAGGCAGATGAATACAAATCAACTAAACATGTAAGGACATGATTTACATCATACCTAATGCATAAGATGGACACGCATTACCAAAAGATACTTCGTTATCTTGTTGCTGCTGTAGTTCTACCCAATTTCAACAGGAAAAAATAAATAAGTAAACGGAAATCTATTTAACTGATATTTTGAGAATTAAACCTCACTCACATAACTGATACTTATTACATAATTTACATCATACCTGATGCATGAGATGTACAACCACTGCCAAAAGATATTACATTAACTTGTCGTTGCTGTCGTTTTTCTACCCAACACCAAAACAGAAGATAATTAGCTAACACGTCTCCACAGTTTTCCTTTTCTTCCCCACTAAATATTTAAAACGCTAACTCTGAAGAATCAATATAAACTCAGAATGCAACTTGATGACCCACTTTTATTCTACAAGCTATACACAAATAAGTAAATTGAAACCAACTTACTGTGCTGCATTTCAATCTGATTCCTCACACCATGCTTTCCTGTGGTTCTTACATTGTGTTGCCCCGTATAAGCCTTTCCTCTAAATATTTTTCCACGACGCTTTGTTTGGGGCAGACTTTCCTTACCTTTCATCTGCATGAAGATAAATACAAACGTTAAAATGGAACTAAAAACATGGTATGAACACTACTCAACACACAAAACACACAGACAAAAGGCTTGCACTGCATGCTTATATTTAGAAGGGGCATAAAAAATCATATTAAAATTCCAATAAAAAAACAACAATCACCTCAAATTGTGGAACCAATGCCTTGACGCCAACACTTCCACGGGATCCATACCAGTACAAATCCTTCTTCTTATCCCTCTTTTCTAACCAGTAGGAATATATGGATGTCAACACCTCTTCAGGAACCAAACCAGAACAGGTTTGAATAGCATCCTCTATAGTCAAAGCCTGAAGCTGGATGAAAGCAGCTTTCTCCAAAGAGCTTATAACTCTCTCAAACGTGTCTTCAGAGACTTCATCAAACCCACTGCCATCCTCGTGAACAGATTTGCTATTGAGCTGGAAAAGCCACCGTTCATCATCAAAATCCATGTCATAAATATTGCTTCTAGACAGAGTCCTACTAAGTTCATCATCTGCTGCTTTAATGTAGTTTAGGGAACGCACAAAGGGTACATCAACAGTACTCGTGCTCTCATTACTCAGCAGGCTAACCGCTGGTGTTGGGTGATCCTTCACTGAAGCAGCCCGAAAGTTTCGATTGTAACACACCTCGTACAAGTCCCTGAACAGAGACCATTGAGTTTCGTTAGGGAACTCCAAACTCCAATTTTGTCCACCTGTCCAAATTATTGTGTGGCAATTGGGCTTGCCAGGTACTCGTTGCTTTTTCTCCTGTGAGCTGCGAACTTTTTGTTCTTGGGCCTTATAAGTAACTTTTGTGGATCCATGAAGCTTGACATCAAGAACCCATTCATTTGACCTGTGAACCAATCTGACTTCAGCACCAGACTCTCTCCAACATCTGTCCCTCCCAAAAATCAAGATATTTGCACTACACACAACAGAATCTATTTCTGCTCGTAGCTTTGAAAAATTCACTCCCATTTCATTCAATTTCTCTTGACTACTTTGCCTGCGTGGTCTTCCACGTCTTCTAGATCTAGCAGGTCTCAGGACAGCATCATCAGCATTTTCAGAGGTTGAACGGGAACCCCCACTTTGACTTGACTCCATGTGATTACTGGTGCCAGCAACTCGAGGAATCATTACTCTTGAAGTTCCTCCCACAAAGGGAGGGGGGCTTAAAACCCCAGCAAAATGCCATGAATTGTGATTAGTTCTCCGGATCTTGATAATAGGAAGCATGTTATATCTCTTTAAATGCTTATCTGAAACACACCCTATGACATTGGAATCAAATCCTAAAGCTGGTGTAGCTAATTGCACTCTCTGATTCTCTGCAATGCTAAAAATATTTTCCTCCAGTTTTACATGTTTCACAGGTACATGAATTGAGCTCTGACTTTCTCTAGAAAACATTGCTCGTTCCTCTACATTGGGTATAATCCCAGGAAGTAAATGTTTGTTAGATTTAACAATGTCTGTCTCTTCATAGCTTGAATTTAGAGCATTATTCACATTGGCTGACACTAATCCATGAATTCGGGAGCAATCTAAACAAGTTCCCTTTCCAAATGATAGCCTCATATGCAGGCAGGCAAAAAATCTCGGAGCTGATGAAAAGCTCATTTGGAAAGGTGGAATAGTTTGAAAAGTGCCAAAATCATTTTTAGTGTGAGATTGAGGGATCCTGCAACAGTACTGATGATAAGAAGTGAAATATTGGGTTGCAGAGCTCTCTTGAAAACCCTGCAAACATTTGGCAAACTAATTGTAATTTATAAGAATGCAAGACCACCCGGGATAAAAACAGCAATTCATAAAAGAGATATTTTCTCTAGTACTAAGACAAAAGCTAAGTTCTCTAACTTAAAGAAAAAAAGCTCCATACCATTTACTTACATTCAAAAAATTTGCATCACGCTCAAACACCAGCTGTTCAGGAAGTAAAGAACGGCCAACACAATTAGCTGAACGGCCACCACTGGACTCACCCTTGACTAGCCCTTTTGACAAGAAATACCATTCAGCCTGCTTTGCACTTGGTGTCCAATGGATGTTCTCAAGCTTGCAAGAGAAAGAGAGACCCCCTTGTACAGATGAAATCTGTAAGTTAATTGATTGAAATGCCACATGCAAGTTTGTTGAGCTTGGAGCTCCAATGCCCATGACAGGAACCAGAGACAAAATAAAATTTCTCAACACCTCCCAGAAATACCCTGAAATATGAAATTTTCTTAAATTGGACAACGTGTCAACGATCAAAACCTGCATCTGAATGTCTGACAGACTGGTGATGAGTTTTAAGAACTCCAAAGGTGACAAATTCCTTAAATTGATAGGATTCAAAGTCCCAAATCGGAATTGTTGCAATGCAGAATGAGAAGAACTGGACTGCTGAACACAAGCACGGGAAAACTGCAACAAGGATTGGAGCAAAAGCATAAAATCCTCCAAGCTTTGTGATTTAACCAATTCAAAATGCGTCATGTCACTTCCTCTGTTGCATAACTGCAGACCAGGAGCAACACATGGGCAATATGATGGCTGTCTTAAGTTCAAGGGAGACACATGTATCCTGAGGGCATCATTTACAATCAAATTATTTAGAGAAAACATAAATATCTGCTCCAAGCTCTGGTTGCTCCTATAAGAAACCTTCACCTGAGCCATGATATCCATATTACCAGTGCAACTTCTTTTGCGCCTTCTGAAATAAGCATTTACAGGCTGTTTCTGCGTAATTGAGTCATTGCCCGATGAAGAAGAAACATTCTTATCATTGGAGTGTTTTTGCACAGCTAAATCATTGCCAATGCCTGAATATGCACCAGCCCTGTCAAGGGATTGCTTCGGCACAATAGAATCATTTTGCAGGCCTGAAAAGACACCCATTTCCTCTTCAACAGTTTTGCCTTTCGGTGTGGGTTTGGCCTCTGTCCTGTGAACAATTAAAATATTGTTTCTGCCCTTTCCAGATTCATCTTCAATTAAATCGTCACTTCTTTTGGAATTATGCTGTCGCTTCCGAGAGTAAGTAATTGCAGGAGTCTTTCTTTGATGAAACACTGAAGGAACGGCCACTTGATCTTCTGTAGTGGCACTAACTCCCTCCTTAAAGCCATTGTTGGTACCTGAATCACCAGAAGCACTTAAAAAGTTTTTCTGTCCTGCATTGCTCTGTGTTTCAAATTCCCGAACGGAATCCAGCAATGGGCTGCCAGAATCAGCACATTCCCTCTGTAAATCATCATTTTTTGTATTTTTAAGCTGCTTTGAATCACTCTGAATCCAAAACCCATCTGTGAAACTCTGTTTTAAATTCTTACCCTGCCGCTTACGTTCCCTGGCAAAATTAGGCAAAACCGTGGCCGAATCTACCACTGAACCACTGTTAATACCAGAATCGCCAAGAACAAATGTGACCTTAGCTTTTTCCACATCACTCTGTGCCTTGTGTTCCAAACCAGAATCCCGCACTGTAGTGGCATAATCAACAGTCTCACTAATATCATAATTCTTCTGCACATCATATGTAACCTGGTTTGAATCCATCTTCCGTCGTTTCCTCCTCCCATCATTTTCCTGCAGACGACCCTCAGCATTCTCTAAAATCTCAGCACGAAAGTGTTCACTCTGCCCGCTGCCTCTAAAATCTGTACTTTCGAGTAAATTGCCCTTGGTACAGGTACTGGGTGCCCCCGAAATTTCTCTTGAAACCACATTATTAACACTCTCTAATGGCACCCACTCTTCCTCCCCATCCTCATATTCAACAAGCTGCAACTTATTCGTAGGATCATAACGCTTAACCTTGCCTAGGCTCTTATTACTTGAACCGAGTCCAAATCTCACACCTTCATAAGGCTCTGTCAAATCACCTACACCCACATTCTTGACATGTTTAGAATTCTTCTTCAATCTCTTCCTTCTTGCATCATCACGCTTCTGCAAGCCACAATTGCCAGTCTGTACAATTTCAGCATACCCAACCATACCTCTCCTCTTTAGAACATCAGTAGTCCCACTAAGACCATTTTTCTGTACACAATTAGCACCATCGTCAATGCCATCTTTCTGCACAACATCGGTACTTGTTCTCTGTACAAAACTAGCACCGCCCCCAACATTAACGTCACTTCTCTTCTGTACAAATCCAGTATCACCATTAAAATGTTTTCTATGTACAAAACCCCTGTTTTCTGAATTCCCATGTATATTTCTCTTCCTACTTCTGCTCGATAGCCTTGCAAACTCCACAGGAGCCACCTGAATTTTATACCTATCCCTCTCTAATGACACCCACTCTTCCTCCCCATCATCATAAACAACATGGTGCAATTTATTATAAGCATCATAGCGCTTAATATTCCCAATATACCATGTGTCCTCCAGATGCCAATATACTTCAATTCTTCTGTTAATTACACTAACAAAATCACTTTCCTTAATACGAACCTCAATTAAGCCGTCGGCGCCTGATGCCAGCCTCTGGTCGCATGGGTCAGCTCCTTTCAGCTTCACAGGTACTCCGCCAGTATCATCTACTCTCGGCGTCTGGTCACATGAGTCACCACCTGCCTTTTGCTTCTTGTCCGACGGCCTCGGAAGCGCATGTTCACCAGCTCTCCTCTTCCTGGAGACATCGTTTTCAATAGTATTAGTCCTTGGCGTTCGTAGCTTATATCTGGACGAAGTGTTTGGAGTGAGTTTCAAACCCGGGCCGTTCTGCAAATCCTGTGGCTGGTTCTTCTGCTGTAGGTGAGCTCGCTCACCCTGGGGCTCCACAGGCTTCGAACTCATGGCGTTCCACTAAAAACCTTTTGCAAACAAAAACACGGAGCCATGAATGAATCAGGATTTCATGAGACTCAAAACCTAAACCCACCGATGTCTATTTCTCAAGCTTACATGCATCCAAACAGGAGGCAAATTCTAGAACCCCGCAGAACATGCTTACATCACCCAAAAACTCTGCATCTCCTGACAAAACAATTTATGTAAACTACTTTATAACAATTTCCCTACTCCAGATCTGAAGATTTCAGTGGAATATTTTTTATTGGGTTTTGGTTATTTTTTGGGGTTTTTTTTTAAAACTTGTATTATCTGCGAGGTTCGAACTCCCGACCAGCATGGAGCCGAGACCTCAATAGCTTCTTCTGGAAAATTTCATTTGCGGCTAGGGTTTGATATGCCTTCACTCTCCTCTTCTTGATTGGCGCCGACTTACTTTGGCCGTCCGATTGCCGTCATCTGACGATCTACATTAATATCGCTGACCGAGTTTTTCCCGTCTATAAAAAAGCGCGCGTAATGCATAGTTAATATCGATTGACGGTAAAATTACATTATATCGGAAATCGAGGGCCAGATCTCAGCCTTAGGGTGACACGTCATTTCGCTTCTAGTGGCGTGGAGTAAAGTATCCGTTACCTCGGGAGATCGTGGACACGTAGCGTCAGATCATTGGTTGAAATATTTTAAATATAATAATTATTCCATTTTACGTCATTTGGGGATCAAAACAAAACTAGGTATGTGTTTTTTTGGCGGGGCACTAACTTTTCTCCTTTTCTGTTGATTTTGATCAAAGCTGTCAGAGTTAAAATTGGCGTGAGCTTGAAAAGTAACCTTATCTCATTCAAAGACTAAACTCTTATGACTTTTCTCCTTACCTTTCAAGAAGGCCACTGCGATATTATAATATTTTAATTTTTAATAGACATTAATATATTTATTTTAATTTTTATATATTTTTAAAAATTAATGGTTTTTATTTAGTTATTAAATTATTTTATTTATTACATATTCAAAAAATTTGGTCTTATATTTTAGAATAAATTTTAACTAATATACTTTTATGCTATGTAAAATACACTAAGAGATATTTATTTAAAATGTAATCCTAATCTTATCAATATATATTCTCTATTCTAATTGAATGGTAACATTAATTGTAACCATATATCTAAACCCTCGCCTAATTCTAATATTAAATGAATTATAAACCTAACGTTAATTAAACCTTAAACCTTAGTCCAAACATAATTGTATTTTTTCATATATCTAAACCCTCACCTAATTCTAATCTTAAATGAATTATAAGCATAACCTTAATTAAAACTTAAACCTTAGTCCAAACATAATTGAATTCTAAAAATATTATAACCATAAGGAATACTTGCCTTAAGTCAAACCATAGTTAAAACTTAACCTTAACTCTAATTGAAGCTAAACCCTAAACCTAATGGAATCCTAACCTCAACCCTAATTGAAACTCTAACTATTACCTTTAAACCCTCACCTAATTCTAATCTTAAATGAACTCTAAACCTAACCCTAATTAAACCTTAAATCTTAACTCAATCATAATTGAATTCTAAAAATAGTATAACCATAACAAAAACCTAGTCTTAAGTCAAATTATAGTTAAATCTAACCCTAATTCTAATTAAAGTTTAACCCTAAACCTAATTGAATCCTAACCTTAACCCTTATGGCAACTCTAACTATTACCATAGATAAATAATCATTCTTTTAGTTTAAAAAGATAAGAATTGAACAGCAAAATTTTCTTTTTACAATGTTATCATATCAAATGGTTGTGTGATTTGTTCACTTAATTTTAGTTTCATCATTATTAGTGTAATTATGAATAGGAGTCATGAATAGGGAGCAGTGATTTTTTTAGTGGCTAATATTCGTCAATTGGCTTTTTTTTTAAATTTGAAAATCAAAATTTGGCTAATAGTTCAAGTTTTAAGGTGACATAAATAGCCACATTTTTACAAAATTTTAGTTTAGTCTTATTTAAATCGCCAAAGAGTTTATTTTATTAAAGTTTTGAGCTCAAAGATTCGCCAAAATTTTCGATACATTCATTGTTAAAAATTAAATTAATTCGCCAATAATACATTATAATTATTAGTTACTTTAGAGTTTTATTAGCAATTTTTAGTTGCCATCATTGCATTACATGAGGTAAATTGTACCTACAAGTTGTAATTCTCATGGGGGTTGAGTTGTTTTTCAATTGTTGACCTTAATAGAAATCAATGGTATAGAAACAGTTTTGGGCCCCATGAGTATTACAAATTTTAAATACATTTTATCTGACAAAATACAAAGAGTGATATTAGATTCATTAAAATTAATGGCAGTAACTAAATAAAGTAGTGTCTACCCTTTAAAATCATTAATGATTTCCACCTTAGGCCTCTAATTTTCTATAAGAATTTATTTTTTAAAATAAAATTATTTGCAATATTAATTAATTCATACTCATATTATTTTCTTAGATTTGCCAAGATTTTCTACTAAAAAAAATTTATGTAAAAAAATTCGCCAATAAAATTAATATTTTTCTTTTAAAAAATGAAATATTCGCCAATAAAAATTATTATTTTTATCCAAAATAAATTAAAAAATCGCCAAGATTTTATGTCTTTTTTTGAGGGTGGGTTTCTTAAAGTTATCACTGATAGGGAGGATAAGGCTCAAAATGGAAAACAACATTCACACCTTGTCACAAAGATCATTCAAAGCACTTATATTTTATTGGTGTGTCCATTCACATCACATGTATTATTATATTTTAAATCAATGTAGAATCATTTTCATTAATTATGAGCATGGATAATCAGTACTAACAATTTTGAAGTCGTGTCTATTGACAATTAAATTAACACATAATCATAACTATTGAAATGTGGTCAAGTGCCTAATAGTTTAAAAAAAAAAAAAAGCAAAGTAGCAAGCCACTACAATTTTATAACTATTATATAATATAACTGGTTTGAGAGCTCTGAAGGGAAAGAGTGAGAAAGAAAACCCTTATTCCTTGCTCAGATACAAAATAATATAAGGTCCATAATACCTAACTATCAGAATTTAAAACTAATCAAGTAGGATTAGTCCCAAGAGAACCCCAAGAACAAGATATCCCAATTACATGCCATATCCCTGTTACAAAGTTTCACAAATCCCCAGCCCATAACAGGGTCCAAAATAAAATAGTGAAAATTGGAGCCCGTAATTTAAAAGCAATTAGAAGACCATCATCTTTCATACTACAGAAACCTAACCGAAGCATTCTAAATCCCCAAGGAGCCAGCTCATCATATAGTCAGTGCAAAAATCCAAAACCATGTACTCCTGAAGCGAAACCAGTGAATTTGTGCAGCACGAGCATATATGAAGACCACAATCTTGCGAGCATTTCCAACAAAACTCGAGTGAATCAACAACAAAAAAATATGGAGCAAAAATCATTGAAATACTCCTTCTCATTCTTCCATTTGTTGCGAATTTGCATCATTCTCCAAAGAGATAATTCTAACCAAAGACTCAGCAAGCACCACAACCGAACTAATAGTGGGTCTCGCAAAAGATTCATCCTGCAACAAAATCCTCTTTCACATTCTTTCTCACTACATTCTCTAACATTCGCCAAGTAAACTCTACTTGCAGTGTTGGTAATCCACCTTGAAAGCTTGACCCAGCCGTGCATCCGAGATATGATCTTCAAAAGGAAGTTCCCAAGCTGCCACTTTCAGGTATACCCTATAGTTTCTCGGAGCATATGACATTGCTGCTTGGCAAGAACAAATTGCAGATGGAAGCTGAGTACAGACGAAGGATGATAAAAATATCACATTCGCATAACACCAAAAGATATGACATAATCATTGTCATCATATTAATAAACTCGTAGCCAGAAAATAAATATTTCACACAAGATGATCCGAAACCCAATTCGCGATGTCATAAATGTACTTTAGAATGCTAGATAATCAAAAGCTGGAAACAATTAGGGGGTGACAGTGACTAACTCACGATTGATAATATCATCAATTAAGGGGAACTCAATCAAATCATAAGTATTACATGAAGAATCCATGGACATCTTGTCACAACCCATGTTTGCTAAACAGTCGACCAATGCATTACCTTCACGATAAGTGTGAGAAATTGAACATTCTTCAAATGAATCTATAAGAACCCAGACTTGTTCAAGAATATACAATATTTGCCAATTGAAAGACGACCTATTAATACAAGCATTAATAGTAATGGTGGAATCTCCTTCGATATGAACTCTTTTAAAATTTAACTTTTTTGCAAGGACAGGGCCATTCAGAAGAGCATGAGCTTTAGCAACATTGTTTGTACCTGGAGGAATAGGTGAAGCTTTAAAACCTTTTAACACTCCTAGGTGATCTCTAATACAGATCCTAATTCCTGAATCACCAAGATTACCTCGAGAAGAGCTGTCAAAATTATCTTCACCAAACAATGAGCTAGGGGTTGCCATTTGAAAGTTGCCCTGTCAACTGATCTGAAACCATGACAATTTGCATTGATGAAAGGTGGAACTGATAAACCCACCCAATCCTTAACAATATTATTATCCCATGGAGTGAAATGAAATTTGTTGTTTGTGTTTTTAACATTTGCATTAACCAATTTTGTAACAGATTTCACAATCCCTTCTATGACTTTTACCACTGGACTGACAGTTTTCCTAAAGATTTGTTTATTACGTTCCAACTATATAGCCCAAACAACTGAAGCAGGTGTGCATTTCCAAATGCTCACAAAAAAAGAATTTTGATAGGGAGTGGGCCAACTTTGGAAAAGATCCCAGAGAGAGCTGGGCAAAGGCATTTGTAACCATAATTTACTCATAATGGACAAACAACAATCTTGGGCAAATGAGCACTTCAAAGATAGATGGTCTACTGTTTCAATTTCCTCCCCACATAAAACACAAGGAAAAAGATGAGCAATATGTAATTTTTCTAACTTGTCACTAGCCAAAACCCTTTTCCTCAAAGCAAGCCATGCAAAAACCCCAACCTTTGGTAAAAGTGAATTATTCCAGCAAAAGGAAAAAGCTCAATGACTAACTTTTTGATTATCCATACATTGAACAACTTTGTAACCAACCTTGATAGAATAACTACCATTAGGTGAGGGGGCCCAAAACAATTTATCTTCTTTATTTGAGATAAAAATTGTTCGCTGAGAAAAAATACTTTGCAAACAAAACTTGTGAACATCACTAACAGGCAATTCACATGGTTCCTTCCAAAGAGCCTTACCTGAAAAAATATCAACAATAGAAATGTAATCTATGAGTTTGGATCCCCAACAAGCTTTAATAATTTGAATGACATCCGCCATGACATCAATTTGATATAAAGGAGGCATCCCATTCCAAGAGTCCTCCCAAAATTGAATACTTTCGCCATTGCGGACACCCCACGACACATATTTCGTAATAACTTCACGAGATGAAATCATAAAGTTCCATACTGCTGAACCTGAAGGTGGATCTGAAATGGTAATGATACGCATGGGATTAGGAGAGTCAAGATACTTTTGTTGCATGATTTTGTACCATTTACTATCAGGTTTGCTATACATATGCCAAATTTATTTTCCACCAAAAGCCTTATTTCTTTTAGAGATATCATGTAACCCAACACCACCAGCCTCTTTTTCTGACACCATGTCCTTTAGTGAAACCAAAAGGCACCTTCTTTTCGTCCGACACATTACCATTCCATAAGAAATCCTTGATTAATTTCTCGATTTGTTGAACAACACCTTTGAGAGCCTTAAGTACTTAAATGTAATAATTAGGGATTGTTGTTAGCACCAATTTTATGAGCAATAACCTCCCTGACAATGACAACCACCTCACTTTCCAAGCTGAAATACGACTTTTAATCCTTTCTATAATAGATTTCCAATAAACTGCCTTATTATCACCCACAAAGAAAGGGATGCCAAGATAAATAGAAAGGATAACTTCTTGCACAAAGCCTAAAATATTCATTATTTTCTTGGAAATGGCCTCATTAGTATTAAAGATTAAAAAATTTGACTTTTGAGGATTAATTCTCTAACCTGAGATAGCTTTATAAAAATCCAATGTGGTCTTTATTTGCTTCACTTCCTGGATGTTAGATTTACCAAATAATAATGTATCTGAAGAGGGGAAAACGAGATAAGAGGTCAAATGATCAAAAACACAATGAAATAAGCATGAAAACACTAAAACATCAAGAGATCATTTTTACCTTGCTATTTTACCTTCTCCTTCTGATTGGGCTTGATGAAGTGGATGGTGAGGATGTGCCCTTGATGCTCCACTTGATATGTTGCTTGCTTGATTTGGATGTGGAATGCTCTCCAAGTGCTCAACAAGATAGATTGATGGATTGGATTTGGATTGAAAGAATTAAGATGGATGGATTTGATAGAGGATTATGAAGAGAGAGAGAGGGGAAAATAGCAGCATGACAATGCATGAGAAGTGGATGATTTGTGAGGAGAATAAGCTCCAATTTATAGATTGGAGAAGGCCAATGGAGGGCCAAGATTGATTTGATCATGAAGGGTTGAGATTGATTTTAGATAGAAGGCATGGATCAAGGGTGCCTTGGGAAAATAAACAGGAATATAAAATTCCTTGGGAAAAAGGGGGGGGAAATTTGAATTTCAAATATGAGGAATTAAAAATTCCAAAATAAGGATGCATTGAGGGATTCAAAGAAATTTGAATTTCTTTGAGAGACTCGATGTTGATGTGACATGAGTGGGAATTAAAAATTGAGGGATAATGATAAGCATGATTATGAGAGATTCTAGAAGGATTAATTAGGTTGAGTGGGATTAGGAAAAGTGATTTGTAGGAATCACATGACTAGGTTAATTAATTGAAATTAATTAACTAAGTGGGTTTAGAGGAAATAATTATTGGAGGGGACTTTAGAGGAATAGGGGAATAATTTATTTATTTGATAAATTAATATTTGGACAATAGTGACAGGATTAATTAAATTAGATTTAATTGATTCTAAGAGGAATAAGGATAACACAATTAAATTAATTAATTATGTTGATAGGCTTAAGTTAATCAAATATTAATTTTAGGTGTCTACAGTATCATCAACAAAAAAAGAATGAGTAACAGAAATTGTGGTACCTTCAACCTGAGCTCCCACCCATAACCCTTGCTTGTGTCTAACCCTTATTATCCAGTGAAAAGCTTCTGCCATTAAGATGAACAAAATCAGAAGCGAGAAAGCCCGCCGAAGAGGAAGCTAAACAAATGCTAGAAAAAATGGGAGAAAGTGGATCCCCTTTCCTAACACCTTGAGAGGCAGCAAAAAAACCCGGCCGGGACACCATTTATTATGATCGAAAAATGAGCTCCCTTTAGACATGCTAAAATCCATTTGCACCACTTGGCATCAAAACCAAATTTACGCAAGACTTTAAGAAGAAACGACCAATTTAGCTTGTCGTAAGCTTTCATTGTATCCAATTTAACAATAAAAGTTGATGAATTATTTTCATTAATGGAATGCAAAACTTCATGCACCACAAGAGCGCCTTCCATTGTTTGTTTACCCAGAACAAAACCACCTTGCTCCGGAGATATAATTTTCTGAATAAGGGGTTGCAACCTCATATAAATAGCTTTAGTGAATATCTTATAAACTCTATTGCACAAAGAGATGGGTTTGAACTCCGCAAAAGAAGAAGGATCCTTAACCTTGGGAATGAGAACAATGTTAGTAACATTAAAATTATTTAACATTGAAGCACTCTTTCTAGACTCTTCAAGGGCAGCCAATAACTCTAAGCATATAATATCTCAATATTTCTGAAAAAATAAAGCAGTAAAACCATCAGGGCCTGGGGCCTTATCAGGGTGTAATGAGAAGATTATCTTCTGAATTTCCTTAACTGTGAAGGGAGCCATTAGTGCTTGATTATCTTGTTCAATGATTAATGAAGGAATGACATTAATAAGAACTCGCTCTTGTAACTCATCTGGACTGGGAGTTTGAGGAGGAGCAAGAAGATTTTGAAAGAATCGAACCCCTTCATCCTGAATACCTTGAGGATCTAAAATCAAAATTCATGACAATGAGTCCTTGATGGAAAAAATGGTACTAGTTGCACGCTTTTGTTTGGCAGACATGTGAAAAAACTTTACTAGTTGCACGCTTTTGTTTGGCAGACATGTGAAAAAACTTTGTATTCCTCTCTCCCTACTGAAGCCATAATTCACGGGATTTTTGTCTCCAATACTCTTCCTCCCTTTGACATAAATCTTCCCACTCCAATTGTAGCTGATTTTGTTTTAAGAAGGTGATGGAATCCAACCCCTGGAAAATAATTTGATCATTTATTTGAGCTAGTCCTTCTTCTACCCTTGATTTTTCAACTTCTTATACTTCTACAATCACACTCTGCGGATGTCTATTCACTGCTCTAGTTTGGCAAGAATCAAGTATCTCTTCACTTGGATACACACATAACATTTGCCAACTACTTCACAATGCAACTCATCATCGACCTTATAGACAATAATTAGGTCGGTAGCATAAACCCTAAATCCTAAGCATCTAGGTTATCAATATAGTCGGTCCAATCTTGACCGTTTAATCACATTGCATAGAGTAAAACAATCTTGAACAAATCTCAAGACGTTCTCCATCGTCCGTTCTTCACCGCTTCTAGAAGCTGATAACCCATCACGCGCTCTCCACCACTTACTGAGATTTTGCACATTCCCAAGGTGGATAGAATCAATCTTCTTCATGCAAGATCCTCAAGAAGATTCTTCACATGCACAAGACTGACGTGGCAACGTGATCCCATCTTCATTTCAATGCTAACTCATCATAGGATGTCGTTGGTCGAATCGCACAGACTTAGAATGCATCAACCAGAAACCCCGATACAAACTTTCCATATACCGGTTCACTTTCTGCATATACCGATTCACCTTTTCACATATACCAGTTCACTTCATACCATCATACTGGTTCTCTTTCCAGTTTGCTTACTTCAATATACCGGTTCATACTTCAGCATATTGACATCAATGACAACATACAAAACTATCATGTCATCATACTCTGCACATATGCCAACACATAGTCCTCTTTGTTTGGGCTTGAAATTGGAGGGAAGATAGAACAAAGGCTTAGGATATCATATCTTCCTTCCATACTAAGTTGTGTACTTGACAAGACTAGGGAACCTAGCTACAGTATCCAGGTATTTTGGTGTATGCTTTCTATCACAAGTTTCTCTTTGCATCCCCTTTCTATTTTTGTACCTCTTGTTTCATTCTTATATTTCCATGTGTCCATTTATGCTTAGTATTGTCACTTTTACATCATTTTAACTAGTTATTGCATTTTAAATCTCTAATCATATCCAATCAATCAAATCAAAAGTTAACAATGAAAACTACAAGTTCCCAACTCTCCCAGGAGTTTGAAGTTGGGCCTATTTGTTGTTCTCCAATGTAATTGATGGGATTGGGTTTTATTAATAGTTTGTATTCTAGAATTAGATCACATTTCCTTACAATACAATATCACACTTTTCAATATGTTGTATACATAAATGTATACAGTTTCTAGATTTGATTCTGTTAAAAAAATTTAACCATCAATGTTTCGAATCACACTCTGTGATCCATCATCAGGATGCAAGAGAGCTCAAGGTGTTGTAAGATAGATAGTTGCAAACCAAAGTTTCAATAAAAAGAAGGGGTGCATAAGGACCAAGGGAAACAATAGGCCAATAAAATAACCAAAAAATATAGAACCCCTCAAATATAAAAATACAAACCTAAATAATGCCCCACTCATTACATGAACACCCACCAAGTATAACAAACAAGAAATAGGATAATATTGAAACAAAACCAACATGAGAAGAAAGATCAAACTAAAACCACTAAATATTAATAAAAAGAAAAATTAAAAAGAATTATGAAAATATATTAATGAAAAAGGACAAGAAATAATGAATCTAAATTATACACACACACACACACAGTAAACAACTAATATAAAAAATGAACTAAGACACCAAAAAATATACAAATATGTATATAATTCAATCAATAAATGAATAAATATGAGAGTGTGTGCGAGAGAGAGTGAATAACTAAGAGAAAGAGGCTAGAAAATCAAATTGAAAGAAATATTTAAATGTAATTATGAAATGAGGGAGAGATAAAAAATTAATAAAATAGGCAACGACAAAATAGAGACCAAATAAAAAAATGAAAAACACATGAAGATAAAGAGAAAGAGGGAGATAAAAATTGAACTAAAAATGAAAGAGACAAAAAATAAATTGACCAAAAACAATATAAAAAGAGATAGGGGAAAAAATAATAACAAGAGGACCAGGACAAAAGGTGCCAAAGAGGAGGGGGGAGGGCATCAAGGGACCACAACAAGAGGGGGGGATGAACTAGGAGGGAACTTGAATGCGAGGACTTGAAGTGGGGCTGGCTAAGAGGAGGGGGGAGGCCCACTAGGGCCCAAAACTAAGAGACCATGAAGAGAGAGGTCAAGACAGTAGTGATGAAGATCTCAAAAATTTTACTCAAAAAAGGTCTTCATTGTGCCTTCAAACCCTTGTCCACCTTAAATAATCACATCCCCCCTCTTAAAGGCTCTAGGGATGTCTTCTTAGAATCTGGAGTCTACAAGATTTTTTGCGCCTGTGGAACCCCCCACATATGTGAAATGGGGCTTTCCTTTATCACCAGAATCAAAGAGCATGGTGCCAACATCAAACATGAATGTATTCTTAAATCAATTTTAGTGGAGCATTCCTCTTCCACTAAGCACCAATCTTTCTAGAAGACACTCAAATTGTGTTTAAGGAGAACAACTTCTTTAAAAGGAAACTCAAGGAGTCTATTGAAATCAATAACAACCCAACCTACCTTAATTGTGATGTAGGTTGGAGCTTGAGCATCTCTTGGCTCCCATTATTATCTATCCTTAAAAACCTTCATCGCTCCTCGCCTTGACCTCTCTCTTTTTGGTCTCTTAGTTTTGGCCCCCAGTGGACCTCCCCCTCTCCTCTTAGCTACCCCCTCTTTAGGGCCTTGCATTTAGGTTCCCCCCTATTTCATCCCCCCCCTCACGTTGTGGTCCCCTGTTGACCCCCTCCCCCCTCTCCTCTTTAGCACCTTTTGTCCTAGCCCTCTTGTTATTATTTTTTCCCCTATCTATTTTTTATATTGCTTTTGGTCAATATTTTTGTCTTTTGCATTTTTAGTTCATTTTTTATCTCCCTCTTTCTCTTTATCTTCATGTACTTTTAATTTTTTATTTGGCCTCTATTTTGCATTGCTTATTTTGTTATTTTTTATCTCTCCCTCGTTTCATAATTACATTTAAATATTTATTTCGATTTGGTTTTCTAACCTCTTTTCTTTTAGTTATTTTTTTCGATGTGTGTGTGTCTGTGCATGCGTACATATATGTATAGATATTCACACTCTCACACACATACTCTCATATTTATTCATTTATTGATTGATTATATATACATATTTGTATTTTTTTGGTGTCTTAGTTCATTTTTAATATTAGTTGTTTATTGTTGTATATATATATATAGATAGATAGAGAGAGAGAGAGAGAGAGAGAGAGAGAGAGAGAGAGAGAGAGAGAGAGAGAGAGAGAGAGAGAGAGAGAGAGAGAGATCATTTTTTAACTTCCTCTTCACTATATATATATAATTTAGATTCATTATTTCTTGTCCTTTTTCATCAATATATTTTCAAAATTCTTTTTATTTTTCCTTTTTATTAATATTTAGTGGTTTTAGTGTTTGTTTTGTTTTAATATTATCTTATTTCTTGTTTGTTATACTTGGTGGGTGTTCATGTAATGAGTAGGGCATTATTCAGGTTTGTTTTTTTATATTTTAAGGGTTCTATATGTTTTTGTTATTTTATTGGCCTATTGTTTCCCTTGGTCCTCGTGCACCCCTTCTTTTTATTGAAGCTTTGGTATGCATCTATCTATCTTACAACACCTTGAGCTCTCTTGCATCCTGATGATGGATCACAAAGTATGATTTGAAAGGTTGATGGTTTAAAAAAATTACACAATCAAATTCAGAAATCTAATAGCTCTTGTTGGTGTAAATAAATATTCATCATGGATATTATTACACTTTACTTAAGTTAACTTAGGATAATGCATCTCTTTGTAGTTTGGATACGAGACACTTAGAGAAGTGTGCACATAGGGATATAACTTGTAGGAGAAATTACACCTCTCGTGGTCTTATCTTGCTGTTACACTCCACATTCGGTGGGTCATCCACCTCTTGTGGAATATTATATTATTTCTCCTACCTACCCCTAGTATTTCTTACCTACCCTTGTTTCTCATTGAGCCACATGTCATGATTGTGTGCTTGTATATCCATATGGCCTTGCCTATATAAGCAAACTCATATTCATTGTATTGGTTAATCCAGTTGATCATTTGTATATTGATGATAATACAGTTTGTTCTTGTCATTCTATTGTCTCTCTTTATGCTTTTCATTATGCCCTTGATCTTGGCAAAATCTCACATGGTATCAGAGCTATTGAGGCTTCATTGATTGGTTTTGGGAGACATCTTAGATGGCTTCTATTTTCGGATCTGAGGTACTGCATATTTTGGAGGCATCCTAGAGCGTTTTCGACCTCACCATTATATCTGGGAGGCCGTTTCCATAAACATTGAGTATAAACTCAACCTATCTTGGCGAAAGTCAAATTTTGGGTGTTGGAGAATTTTTTTGCCCAATTCGGGCAGTACGGTACGAAATTTTTGGATTTTTTCAAATAAAGAAAATTCTGAAAAATAATTTTCTAGTTGAAAATATTTTAAAATTTTGAATTTTTTTGGGGGTCCGTACCTTTTGCCCAGTTAGCAACGCACAATCAACGCCTAGTCAACTTGGTCCAGGGGTGCGACAACCATTTTGACGGTTAAACGACCGTCAAATTTAGCATAGTGTTTTGCCGACGTCAATTTTTTTTTGAAAATTTTAGACCCCTCTCTATTGAGAAATTTGGATTTTTGGGTCAACTTTGGAGGCTCACAACTTGCTCAATTTTGCTTCTTTTTGGGTGCAATTTTTATTTATTTATTTGGGCTAATTTTTCGTGCTCTTCGCAATGGTGTGGTTCTTTTCTGATTTTGGTGCACAGGTTTTTCGGAATTTTTGGATTCTCTCAGCTGTACCTGTCCAATCCTCAATTTTGCAACTTCAAAGGCTTCGTTTGAGCTCATATGACCTCCTTTTTAGGTGTCATGTTTTTTTTAAGTGCATATTTTTTTGTCTAATTTCATAATCCATGATCAGTTTTCAGAGATTTTGAGTCAAAATTGTACTTTTAGATATTGGTCTTTTTTGGCCTACTTGGTACTTGTAATTTGCTTGGATCTTAGTTAAGATCTCTTGCATTATTAGTTTGAGTCTCCTTTGGCCTTATTGGGGTAGTTGTAAAGTTGAAATCAGAAGTCCACTTTGCCATTTTTTGTAAGTGGCCCATTGTACAGGCACTAAGTATAAAGTGTCAAATCATCATTTTTTTATTTTTTAAAATTTTTTTTGGGGGGGTTCTTTGATTGAGTGAATTTGGGGGAGTGTCTTGTGTGATTGTGCCTCTCTATCCATGTGCTCTTTCATTTTTTGTTGCAATAAGTCCTCATAAATTTCCACCTTTAACTCCACATAATTATGCATCTTGGAAAATTAAAGTATGGAGCAAATTAATGAAAAAAAAGGTCTCATGCATTACATAGATGGAACAATAGCAGCACCACCTGATCCTAAGGCTAATCCTAATGCTCAGTTAGAATGGCTCACTAAGAATTGCATGGCTCTTGGAACTTTGCGTAAGTATGTATCAAATGACCTCATTTTTCACATTAAGAAGTGTACTACAATCAAAGAGGCTTGGGATATGTTTCAGAAATTGTATGGTCAAGTTGATGAAATTGGAGGTTACAAGATTGACAATGAGCTCACCAAATTGGATCCCAAGAATTTTGATACAATCCAATATTATGTCACCAAAGCAAATGAGCTAAGAGCAAAGCTTAAGGATTGTGGAATTGACAAAAAGGATGCTCAGTTGATATTCAACTTGTTGGACAAGCTTGCACCAGAATATGCAGCATTTGTGTCTAGCTTCCAAACTCATTGTTTGACAGTGGGGAGTTCCTACACTATGCCTTCATTTGATGCTTTCACAGAAATGTTGATATTGGAACAATCTAAGTTGTTGAACATGGGGCTTCTCAAGTCTTCAAAGTCCAAGGCTTTGGTGGCTAATCAAGGGAGTCAAGGCAGAGATTCCAAGAAGAAGAAGAAGCAATCTTAGTCAAAGCCACAACAGGAAAAAGGGCAATCATCCTCTCCATCACAAGGCGATTTTTCATCCTGTTCCAAGAAGGGGACTCCACCTAAGAAGGATAAACCAGCTTGTGCTTATTGCAAGAAGTATGGTCATGATGAGCATCGATGCCACACCAAGCAAGTTTATGAGTTGACAAATCTTCTTAAGAAAAACAACATCAACTCGCCATCCACCTACACAAAGAAGTATTCATCTCCTTCCTCTTCCTCACAATCTAAGGGAAAAGGGCAAGCATTTGTGGTAACAACAGGTTCTTCATAGCAGTGGATACTTGACTCGGGTGCCTCTTATCACATGGGTTCTACAAAGGAGAAGTTTTCTTCATTGGAGCCATCAAAGGTACCTCATATTTACATAGGTGATGATACATAGGTTGAGGTTGAAGGGAAAGGTTCAATTGACATGGATGATGGAACATTTGAGAATGTTCTTTATGTTCAAATCTTGTCTACCAACCTTCTCTCTATCTGCCAAATCACTCACTATGGGAATGGGAAAAAGGTTGAGTTTACACCTGATTCAGTTGTGGTAAAGGAACTTGATGATGATGTTGTTGGCATTGTGTTGTCATTGATGTCAATGGGTATGGGATGACCATCGGTAGAAGAGATGTATGTGCAACATTGTTATGAAGGAGTACATGATGTGATAGCTTGGATATCACCTTGTGTTGTTGAACACCGGTAAAGGTAAGGAAGATAACCTCAGAGGTCATCAGTACATAAGTTAGCACTTGAGTTGTGTGATGAGATGGAGAAGTGTTTTGAGCGGTTGCTTATGATGAAGAGGCAGAATGTTATCTGAATCACTTCAACACTAGAAGAGAAGAATGAACCGGTATGTTGTGAGGTTGTAGAACAACAGGACTCCCACTGGTTGAAGATGTAGTCATCATGAGAAGAGTTAGAGGAAGTTTGAAGTGTTTGTCACCTTGACAAACCGGTAGAGGAAGACACAACATCGATTAGGAAGAAAGGCTGAGTAGGTGTAAACATAGGAATCTGACCTCACTGAAAGAAGATGGGAGTCTTGTGAAGGTTAATGACATGGTGTCATCATGAGTGGTGACCGGTATATGAGTCCATCGGTTATATAAGCAAGGTGAAGTTGCAGAAGATTTCCCATTTGTGGGAATGAGCATACTTTGGATTTACCAGTTTGGAGACCGGTTTGTGTGTTCCATCGACATGTCAAGATGAGAGCAGATATGATAAGGTAATCAGTAGAATGGTTGAAATCGGAAGAAGTAAGGAACCGGTAGGGTGGTTGGTCGGTGATCCTACTTGGACTGACTTGATGTGCCAAGCTAGCAGATAGTCGACATGGAGTCAACATTGCAAACCCGCATTTGGATAATGATAAAATGTACAACAACAGGGTTGTTGTAGGGTTGGTCAGCTTTAATGAAAAGTAACCCAAATCACGGGACATGTTGTAGAGCTATTGTAGGGGTTTGAGGCTCAAGGTCTGGAAGACAACTATGAGTCAGCTAAGAGAGATTGAGAAGATCGAGGCGATGAAGGAAACAACACGACAGATCTTTCATGATTGATCGAGGGATTAGCTATGAGGGTAAAAAGCAAGTCGCTAGAAAGGGAAGGTGTGATCCAGGAGATGCAACCATGGCGGAGTTGTGCATTCAGATGTCAGAAAGATCAGATCGTGCAAGATCTGATTAGATTTGGTTTTCCTCGAGAATGGTGAGGAAACCCTAACCGCCTAGTTTTTGAATTGGTTTTTGGAGGGAAAACCAGTCTATAAGTATATGACAGAAGAGGAAGAATGCTACTGTTGAATAGGAGAATATTGTGTTGTTGCGAGTGGAAGACTTTTGCAAATAAGAACAAGATCAACCAAGTGCTCAACCAACATCTAAGAAGAGAGTGGGAGTGAGAGTGAACTTGGTTGAATCTTTCAACCTATTGGAGAGAAGAGCTGGTAGTTCTTATACCAGCAGAGTGTGATACCGATGATGTGCAGAGAGTGAGGTGCAGATCCAATAGAGAAGCAGCAGGTGCAGAGTAGGAGGAAGAGTGAGTCGGCAAAGGAGAGAAGGTACTTCACTGGCATAGTAAGACATTTGATAAGGTTGCAAGATTCACTTGTAATATGATAACAACTTATGTATTTTAAGTTTACATTGTGAACACTGAGTTGTAGCTTGGTGTAGGGGTTGGTGCTCCTTTGGGTTGTAGCCCATAAATCTGATAGGGGTTGTAGCTCCTTGGGTTGGTGCCCTAAAGTTAGGGGTTGGTGCTCCTTGGGTTGGTGCCCTAAACTTTGTAACTGTGTTTTATTGTGAGGTTGGATTGGAGTAGTAGACCCCAGCAACATTGCTCACCAAGGTTTTTCCCATATTGGGTTTTCCTCGTATATACTGGTGTTATGTGGTATTCTCTTGTGAGTATGTTTTGCATTTAAGTTAGTCTCCTGTATAATCAGTAAGTCTGCATTAAGTTAGACCCTTCAACTGTTGTGGTCATAAAGGAGAGCTGAAGGGAAAAGTTTTGAGAACTACTGATTCACTCCCTCCCCCTCTCAGTGGTACATTGTGTCTAACAATTGGTATCAGAGCCTAGGTTCCTAGTTAGAAGATTGTTCTCCAACTTGGGTAGATTTTAGCTTAAGGACACAATGGTTTGTTTAGTATCTATCTCTGCTCCAGTATTTGATGGCTCAAATTTTTCTATTTGGAGTCGCGAAATGGAAGTTTTCCTATCCTCTTTAGGATTTGATGTATGGATGTCAGTAGTAGATGGTCTCCCTTGAAAGATCAGTCTTCCTACTGGATTTGTAGAAGAAAGAAGAAACTAGTGCAATGAAGAAGCCACGAAGGCTATTTTCAGTGGACTCACCGATGATGTCTCTTCACAAGTGGATAAGTGTAAAACAACAAAGAACTTATGGGAAAGATTGAAGAAGCTCTATAGAAATGAACCCTCAATAGTAGATCCTGCATTTGAAGGAAATATGAGAAATACATCTCATATTTATCTAGATGAGGAAGGTAGATATTCCAACAGCCACAACAGTGAAGAAGAAGGAGCTCAACTTCTTGTGGCCCAAGAATCTGAAAGTGGCTGGGAAATCACCTCTCCTCAACAAGATGTGTTGAGCAGTGATGATGATGAAGAGGAAGACATGGCAGATAGTTCTAGCCATCAAGATCCCTTTGATGATGAAGAAGCAGAAGAAGTTGACCTTGAAGGAGAGCTTGCAAATACACTTGAAGAACTCAATAGAGTTAGAAGGGAATACAAGCTATTTAAGAATGTTGCTATTGTGGAGAAAAACCGGTTAGTCAAATGCCTTGAAGAATCTGAGAAGTGCATCTTAGAGTCGAAGTCTTAGGAAAAAGACAACAAGAAATGTCAGTGTGAAGATCTAGCCTCTCAGCTAGAGATAAAAGACAAAAAAATTCAGTGGCTGCTTAAAGAAAACAAAGGCCAGACCTCTGTAGTTAGGAGTGATCCTCTAAAAGAGATTAACCTAACCACAACTGGTGTGGACTTGTAGACAAAAGTGAAGATCAATGTTGCAAGAAGGTATCTTCATACAGATCCCAAAGGTAAGGGAAAGATGGGAGAAGAAAACCTCACCAGAAGTAGAAAGATGAGGAAGCAACAAAGGAGACCCTCCACCGGTAGAGGGCAAAGAAATGCTACCACCCACAGGGGGAAGCAAGTATGGGAGAAGAAGAAGATATCAGATGGAAGATCTACTTAGAATGGACAACCAAGGGTCCATTCTCGAAAAAGAAATGATGGGGATGCAAAACCGATAAGATCCTCTTATGCATGGCAGAACCAATATGTAAGTCATATGTCATCTTTTACCGGTTATTGTTTTACATGTAATGTTTATGGCCATAAGGATAGAATGAGATCTAGAAAGGATAATGTAGGATTTCATAGAAATCATGCTTACGGGAAGGATGTATCCAAAAGTAGATACATGCATGTCCTTTCTCCCGGTTATGCAAAGATTGTGTGTCATAACTACAATGGATCTGGCCATAGAGAGGTTGAGTGCAGGAAGAGGAACCCGCAGTCACATGGAGGTCGAAAAAATGGCCATGCTCTGCAAAAAAGTGTAAATAGAGCATATGGAAAGCAAAGACCTGCATGGAACAAGATGAGTGGTGTTCCTACTCCAGCAAAGTATCCAAGGAGATCGGGTGATGGCTGCAATGACATGACAAGAAGAAGAGCGAATCGGTATATTAGAAGGTTCCCTTGTCATGAGGTTAGTATGGATGTTGTGTGGTACTATAGCACTATTTCTGGTTGTAATGCAGAGACCAGAAAAGAAAGGGCCCATCAGCAGAAGAAGGCAAACCCTGCTCCCAAGTCCGAAAGTGGGGAGAAGAATGAGATTAAGTAGGTATGGAGGAAGAGGAGCATGAACCGACACTATGCATTCAATGCACAGGTAATATCTCCTAAGGCCTAAAGGAGATGCTGGATCTTAGGAGGAGTACTGCATTGAATTTATATTCACCCCCTCAGTAATGAAGGCAACATGGAAAACCATGTTGTTGCCAGCATAAAGGAAGAAGATGACAAGAGTGTGTAGGTGTTTCCTTGACTACACACCTACAGATTAGTGATGGATCACTACTGCATGATTCAATGAGTAAAGGTTAACAATTGGTATCAGGTGTTAACCGGTATGTGCAGGATGTTACCGACATGAATGCAAAACAGGTTATGTAAGACAATGAAGTTGGAAATCGTTGCAATAACCCCGGTAGCAGGGAATGTTGAGTTTATGTCTCAAGTGGTATTAGAAACACCCTAAATGACATATGTTTGCCCCATGGTTGATCATGCAGGCTTGCAGGCTTTTGGGCTAACCATTTTTTATTCTTGGCATGATGATAACATTGTCTGACATTGTGTATGTCCAGGATCATGTCATAAGTTGTGGTGGATACAATGTAGTTGAAGGATCATCTGATGATCACACATACACAACTCAACCGATATATGGTGAAGAATGGAGATCCAGTATTGTACCTAACCGGAGATGAGGACCTAATATGTATGACTCAGGGGAAGTTCAAGTTCTCATCATGAAGAGTCTCATAATGAAGAGTTGGTTTGTTTGAAATTGGAAGGATACTGACTGCCTAGACTGTAGGAGATGGAAATTGCAGAGGTGTTGAAGGTTGACCGGAAGGTGAATAGTATTCACTAACACATCAACAATTGGTATCAGTCTTTCTACAAATTGAGTTCCAATAGCATCAGACATGCATAGTCAACTCATGTCAATTAATGGTTATGTTCCCCACCTCAAGTGTCGTGACTTGAGAAGATGTAACAACTAGTGATAAGATAACAAGTGGCATCAAAGGAAGTGTTACATCCAATGAAGACAAAGGGGGAGAATTATTCTATTAGTGACTGGTACATACAAAGAGAAATAATATCCTGACAGTGCCCCTTGTCATTGTGTCAAAGGGGGAGATGAATTTTGTAGTATGTCAGATACTACATGTGTTGACATCAATGCCAAAGGGGGAGATTGTTGGCATTGTGTTGTCATTGATGTCAACGGGTATGGGATGACCACCGGTAGAAGAGATGTATGTGCAAAATTGTTATGAAGGAGTACATGATGTGATAGCTTGGATTTCACCTTGTTTTGTTGAACACCGGTAAAGGTAAGGAAGATGAACTCAGAGGTCATCAGTACACAAGTTAGCGCCTGACTTGTGTGATGAGATAGAGAAGTGTTTTGAGCAGTTGCTTGTGATGAAGAGGTAGAATGTTATCCGAATCACTCCAACACTGGAAGAGAAGAATGAACCGGTATGCTGTGAGGTTGTAGAACAACAAGACTCCCATTGGTTGAAGATGCAGCCATCATGAGAATAGTCAAAGGAAGTTTGAAGTGTTTATCACCTTGATAAACCGGTAGAGGAAGAAACAACATCGATCTGGAAGAAAGGCTGAGTAGGTGTAAACATAGGAATCTAACCTTATTGAAAGAAGATAGGAGTCTTGTGAAGGTTGATGACATGGTGTCATCATGAGTGGTGACCAGTATATGAGTCCATCGGTTATATAAGCAAGGTGGAGTTGCAGAAGATTTCCCATTTGTGGGAATGAGCATACTTTGGATTTACCAGTCTAGAGACCGGTTTGTGTGTTCCATCGACATGTCAAGATGAGAGCAGATATGATAAGGTAACTGGTAGAATGGTTGAAACTGAAAGAATTAAGGAACCGGTAGGGTGGTTGGTCGGTGATCCTACTTGGACCGACTTGAAGTGCCAAGCTGACAGATAGTCGACATGGAGTCAACATGGCAAACCCGCGTTTGGATAAAGATAGAATGTACAATGACAGGGTTGTTGCAGGGTTGGTCAACTTTAATGAAAAGCCACCCAAATCATGGGACATGTCATAGAGCTATTGCAGGGGTTTGAGGCTCGAGGTCTGGAAGACAACTACGAGTCAGCTAAGAGAGATTGAGAAGATCGAGGCGATGAAGGAAACAACATGAAAAATCTTTCATGATTGACCGAGGGATTAGCTATGAGGGTAAAAAGCAAGTCGCTAGAAAGGGAAGGCGTGATCCAGGAGATGCGACCATGGTGGAGTTGTGCATTCAGATGTTAGAAAGATCAGATTGTCTAAGATCTGATTGGATTTGGTTTGCCTCGAGAATGGTGAGGAAACCCCAATCGCCTAGTTTTTGAATTGGTTTTTGGAGGGAAAACCAGTCTATAAGTATAAAACAAAAGAGGAAGAATGTTGCTGCTGAATAGGAGAATATTCTGTTGTTGCGAAGTGGAAGACTTCTGCAAATAAGAACAAGATCAACCAAGTGCTCAACCAACATCTAAGAAGAGAGTGGGAGTAAGAGTGAACCTGGTTGAAGCTTTCAATCAGTTGGAGAGAAGAACCGATAGTTCTTATACTGGAAGTGTGTGATACTGGTGATGTGCAGAGAGTGAGGTGCAAATCTAGTAGAGAAGCAACAGGTGTAGAGTAGGAAGAAGAGTGAGTCAGTAAAGGAGAGAAGGTACTTCACCGACAGAGTAAGACATTTGATAAGGTTGCAAGATTCACTTGTAACATGATAACAACTTATGTATTTGAAGTTTACATTATGAACACTGAGTTGTAGCTCGGTGCAGGGGTTGGTGCTCCTTTGGGTCGTAGCCCATAAATCTGATAGGGGTTGCAGCTCCTTGGGTTGGTGCCCTAAAGTTAGGGGTTGGTACTCCTTGTGTTGGTGCCCTAAACTTTGTAACTGTGTTTTATTGTGAGGTTGGATTGGAGTAGTAGACTCCAGCAACATTGCTCACCGAGGTTTTTCCCATATTGGGTTTTCCTTGTATATACTAGTGTTATGTGAGATTCTCTTGTGAGTATGTTTTGCATTTAAGTTAGTCTCCTGTATAATTGGTAAGTCTGCATTAAGTTAGACCCTTCAACTATTGTACTCATAAAGGAGAGCTGAAGCGAAAAATTTTGATAACCACTTATTCACCCCCTCCCCCTCTCAGTGGTACATTGTGTCTAATAGATGCCTTGATAGCAGTGGGACAAGTCAATGACAACTCAAGGCTTTATTCATCCTCCCACTTTGTGCCAAGTTTTCCTTATAGGGCCTTGCTTACTCATTCAAATTTAGAAAGTAAGCTATGGCATGAGCAGTTTGGTCACCTCAACTACCGCTATCTTCAACAGCTTAGCAATAAAGACATGGTCATAGGTCTAGCTCGAATCAATTTTTTAGAGGGTGTATGTTCAGGATGTTCCATAGGCAAGCATCTCGAAGAGACGTTTGATAAGGGAAAATCTTGGAGAGCTTTGGAAGTTCTTCAACTTGTTCACAGTGATGTAGCAGGTCCATTTCCAACACCTTCATTTAGTAAGACCTGCTATGTCCTCACGTTCATTGATGACTACTCCTGCTTCACTTGGGTCTACTTTCTTATTCATAAGAGCAAAATATTTGATAGATTTCAGGACTTCAAGACTCGTGTGGAGAAGCAATCTGGGAAAGTGGTCAAGATTCTTCGCACAGATAATGGAAGGGAATATGTGAACAAAAGACTTGAGGATTTTTGTACATTTGAGGGAATTGAACTTCAACATTCTGCTGCATACACTTCACAACAGAACGGAATTGCAGAGCACAAGAATAGAACTTTCAAAGAAATGGCTAGTTGTATGATACATGCACGTTCTCTTGATCCCGCCTTTTGGGCAGAGGCTATCAGTTGTGCCACACATGTCTAGAATCGGGTTCCTCACAAAGCTTTGCAAGGTATTACTCCTTTTGAGGCTTGGGCTGGTAAGAAACTGATTGTGAGATATTTCAGAGTCTTTGGGTGTCCAGCATGGGCTCGCATACCTCCACAGAAATGCAAGGCATTGGAACCTTAGAGTAAGCCTTGCATATTTGTTGGATATCTTGAGGGTGTTAAGGCATATAGATTGATGGATCCTAAGACACATGAGATGTTCATTGAGAGGAGTGTTCATTTTGAGGAAAGATCTCCTAGCTTAGCCTCTCTACCTCCTCCACCTTCCTCCATTGTGGATAGTGATGCTAGTGATTAAGATGATGAGACTCCTTCAACTTT
Organism: Cryptomeria japonica; assembly: GCF_030272615.1. Classification (NCBI taxonomy): domain Eukaryota; kingdom Viridiplantae; phylum Streptophyta; class Pinopsida; order Cupressales; family Cupressaceae; genus Cryptomeria; species Cryptomeria japonica. Next base: position 309,473,424 of record NC_081409.1, on the reverse strand, counting down.
GACTCACAGGGTTACACCTCTACAGGGTCCACTTGCAGTTGAGGAGCCTCTTTCTCCACCTCAACCTCCACCTAGACCTCGTTGGGCTCGACAAACACTTGAGTTAGCGGGTTCTCTTGTTGGGAATCCTTCAGATACATGGAAGACTCGATCACAACATCGGGACCTTCCATATACTTTTAGTGCTACCGCTTCCAATCCACATACATTTCGGGAAGCATCAGGGGTTCCTGAGTGGGACCAAGCTATGGAGGAAGAGTATAGTTCCTTGATGAGGAACAACACGTGGGAGTTAGTCCCTCTCCCTAAGGGGAGAAAGATGGTTCGATGTAAGTGGATTTATCGAACCAAGTATGCAGTGGATGGTAGTGTGGATAAGTATAAGGCTCGGCTTGTTGCGAAAGGTTTCTCTTAGGTTCCAGGTGTTGACTATATTGAGACCTTTGTGCCCATAGTCAAGATGAACTCCATTCGCTTGACACTTGCTATTGCTACAGCTCATGGTTGGGCTATACATCAGATGGATGCAAAGAGTGTTTTTCTTCATGGGGATCTTGATGAGGATATTTATATGGAGCAGCCACAGGGTTTCATCCAGGATACTTCCTTGGTTTGCAAACTAAGGAAATCTCTCTATGGCCTTAAACAAGCCCCTAGGGTTTGGTATGCCAAGATGGATTCCTTTCTTCTCTCAACAGGGATCACCAGGTGTCATTCCGATCTGAATGTCCACATTTTGTGATAGGATGACTCTCACTTGATACTTGTGCTCTATGTTGATGATTTGATCATTACAGGGAGCACCACATCCATCATTAGCAGTATCAAATCTGCTTTGCATGACAAAATTTCTATGACTAACTTGGGTCTTTTGCACTACTTTCTTGGGATAGAGATTTCACAATCACCTTCCGGGATTACACTATCACAGCCCAAGTATGCTCTTGATCTACTTGCATGCTTTCATATGGCTGATTGTAAGCCTGCACCGACTCCCTTTCTTTCTAAAGTCAAGCGTGAGGCTCAGTGCTCTTCTCCACCTGTTGATGCCAGATTGTATCATCAGCTTGTGGGTAGTCTCATTTACTTGACTCACACATGCCCTGATATTTTATTTGCGGTTGTCATGGTTTCCTGTTTCATGTAGGAACCACATGAGCTTCATTGGAAATCCGCCAAACACATCCTTCATTACATCTAGGGTACACATCACTATGGGATTCACTATGCAATAGGCACAAGACTTCACTTGGTTGGTTACACAGACTCTGATTGGGCTGGCGATCTTGATGATCATAAGTCTACTTCAGGTTACAACTTTCACCTTGGTTCGGGCCCCATTTGTTGGCAGAGCAAGAAGTAGCATGCTATTGCTCTCTCTTCGACTGAGGCTGAGTATCAAGGAGTTGTTAACACAATGACTGAGACCAATTGGCTTCAGCAAATTCTCATAGAGTTTGGGTTCACCACTCCATGGTCGACAGTTCTACATTGTGACAATCAGAGTGCTATTGCTATCTCGAAGAACCCGGTCCAGCACCAGCAGACCAAACACATTGAGATCCATATGCACTACATCTGAGAGCTGATTCAAGAGAAGGTCATTGATTTGCAGTATTGTCCTACAACGGAGTAGGTTGCAGACATATTCACCAAACCTTTCACTGAGAGTAAGTTCCAGTAGTTGCGAGCTCTCTTGGGGGTGCAGGATGTCTCATTAGGGGGGGTCAGCTGACTTCTCCTTCCTCTCTTATGGGGGGGAATTTTTCCTCTTTGAGGTTTTGTCCTTCTTAATTGAGAGTCTTTTGTACATTCATCTCTCTTTTGGGGGGGAGTTTTTTCCCACTGGGTTTTCTCCCTTTCTCCGTTTGTGAGAGACTGCATTGCATAGTTTTGCTTGCATTTGCATATTGTACATGGGTAGCTATCATGGCCTAGTAGCCGGGACCCATCTTGCATTGTTGACTTGAGTCTTCATTCCCCTAAGTTGCACTTAAGGGGGGTGTTGGTGTAAATAAATATTCATCATGGATATTATTACACTTTACTTAAGTTAACTTAGGATAATGCATCTCTTCGTAGTTTGGATATGAGACACTTAGGGAAGTGTGTGTTGGAAAATGCACACTCCAATGAGATATTGTAGGTGATTGAAAGTTTTGTCATTGATGGAAACCTTGCAATCATATGATACTGGCAAGACAATTACCGGCATCGACAAAGACAAATTCTACATCGGAACAAAAAACACTGGCAGTGAAAGGAAGGATACCGACACCCAGGCCGACATGAATTTTATTGATAATATATTTTGTAGTTAATTGTAAAATCATTGTAAGCCGACATGGAAAGTTGTAATATGACTCATATATGTATGAGATCATTGTAGAACATTTTGTAATAAGGTGATAGGCGGAAATATGCAGACCTAATATGCAAATTTTAGGTTAAGGGTTTTATGTATGCAGCAGAACTAAAACTAGTATTGGATCTGGCATAGCAGATGCTATTTTGAAGCAGTACAAGATATTGGATTATTATAATCCATTTTTGTAAGTTAGTGTGACTTCCTTTTGTAATTGAGCAGTGAGCTCTGGGCACTTGGCCTTCCTGCATGTCCAGGCCCCTATTGTAGCAGTAATATTCCCTTATTGGCCAGTAAGTGAATATTGTGGGTCACAAATCCCATCGAGGTTTTTCCCACATCAGGTTTCCTTGTTAAACTACTATGTTATGGTGTGCTCTTTATGTGGTTATTGTTTTTCTTGTTTATTGCATTATTTTTGATTTACCAGTACATTGTATTGACATGCTTTACATGTTTTAATTCAAGTAAATTCACAAACCGGTTAGATATTGATTCACCCCCCCCCTCTCAGTATCTTTGAGAATCCTAACAATTGGTATCAGAGCCTGGTCCTCTATTTTTAGAAGTCTAATAGCTTGAGGAAAATCTTGACACGGGTAGAGATGAAAAACTTGAGAGAACAATTGAAGACAACTCTTTCAGACTATGATACAGAAAAGGTGAAGAATATCAAACTTGAAGATGATCTAAAAGCTCCTCAGGATATCATTCAAGAACTTCAAGAAAATCATTCCATTGCAAGAAATAAGAGAAGAGAACTTTGTGAAAAAAATGCAGAATGAGAATGATGAAAAGTAAACTCTTAATGATCTGGTAAACAAGCTAAGACAAGAGATCAATACAACATAGAATGAGATGCAGGATATGACTATGAGATTTTGTAAAGAAATTGAAGATAGGAAGAAGAATGAAGAAGACTTGGCCAGAAGACTAAATGATGCTGGAAATGAGAACACAAGACTTAGTCATGAAAATAATATGTTGAAGACAAATTTAATGCACACACAAAATGACAGAATTGAACTCATAAGACAGAAAGGAATCTTGGAAAGTGAACTAACTGTTGCAAATCATCACAAAGAAAAATTCAAAAAAGCTCAGAAGAACTTGGTGACATGCTGAAGAATCATAAAACTAATGGTGATACAAATGGGCTTGGCTTTGAAGTTGGAGAAAACTCTAGTACTGCAAACAATCATGATCATAGCAAACCGGTAAGACAACCTACTGCTTACAAATTTAATGACAAATTCTTTAACTATAACAAGTATGGCCATAGAGCAAATCAATGTAGATCTAGAAATTATCAGAACACCAATACACCCACCGGTCAATGTTCTAAATGCAAAAAAGTTGGTCATAATTCAAAAAATTGCAGAATGAATGTAAGATTTTATGTTTGTGGAAGATTTGGACATTTATCTAATCAATGCATAACAGATACCGGCATAGGATATGGGAAAGCTATTAAAAAAAACAATGTGACTTGTTATGCTTGTAACAAGATTGGACACATTGCTAAGTTTTGTAGAAACAAGACCTCACCGACAAACAACAAAGGTCCTAGTTTGAAAGGTAAAGAAAAGGTTGAAGAGGTAAAGCAAGAATTCTCAGAACAATGGATTAGAAAGTCAGATCAGAATGTTGATACTCCTCCACTGGCAGAACACAGTAACACTCCACTGGTAGGAGACTCTTCATCTAACTGAAGGAAAATCCTTTGAGGGTTTAGCAACTAAATGAGAAACATGCTATTATTCCCTCGGTTGATGGTAAGAAGTTGAAATTACTTCTATACCGATAGATAAGTTAAGTCATTACTTAACCCGCAAGCATTAAATGTGGTAGTTGGAGAAAATGACATTATAAAGCAAGTGTTTTGGCTCCATTTTCATTCACCGAGCATTCACACTTTCAAGAGCGCAAAAATTTCTGAGCGAAGGCACCCTTAGTGAAGCAATTCATCAAGCAATCATTCCTTAAGGCAGATAAAGGTATTTATATCCATGGCTTCTTCATCTACTCCTGAATTCATTGCAAACCCTACTGTTGTTGAAGTAGTTAAGTGCCTTAGACCCATCTTCAAATTGGTTCCCGAAATTGCTAAGAAAGATGATGACATAGGTGCATTCTCCCAAATCCCTAAAGGAGTAGTTTATGCTGAAGAACCTAGAATGTATATACATTGTCATATAGAGGAATTGGGTGATGATGAAATCAAAAACATGTATAAATCTATAATTTATGATGAATCTGGAAATGTCAAAACTGAACACAAGATAATAGAAACCCTAGGTTTTACAGAAATTCTTAGTATCCCAGATTTTCCCAAGGATATCATAATAATTGTGCTAAGCAGGGTTCATGGTGAATTCTTTTGGTTGGACTCTATTCACAAGATTACTAAAGAAGCTGTCAAAGTAGTAATAGGGTTACCTTCCACTGGTAACAGACCTGACAAAACCAAGAGAGTCTCAAATGACACAGTGATAGACCTAACTAGTGCAATATTTTACAAGAGATCACTGAGGGTAAATGATGTAACAGATATCAATGTCAAATTTATCAATATGATCTTAGGCTACAAAACTACACATGCAAATAGGTTAAACTCAGTTTCTAGCCTATGCATTAAAAGTGCCTATGATATGGTAAATGATAATGCAAGGATAGACATATGTGAATGGCTTAAAGATGAACTGATTGATAATTTGGGTAAGATAAAGAAAGACAAAAAGGGAACATTCAGATTTGGAAACCTACTTGTTTGTTTGATGTTGTACATAACCAAACAAGTACCCAGTATTGGTATTAGAAATTTTGGTTTTGATATACCGGTAGGCAAACAATTGTTAGATTTACTGGACAACATGGGAGAGAACAGGGAAAAGAACATAAATGAGTATTTTCAGGCATTGAAGGCCCGAATGAAAACTAGAGTTAGATTGTCACAAACAATTGTGGACAAATATAAGGATGAAATCTGTTTTGTGATAAAGAAGGATGAAATTTGGATGGAGGTAGTTATTCCTAGAACCATCTGGGTAACTGAAATGGGGTATGAAACTGATGACAACATAATAGAAACTCATGAAAAAGCCCTCCTAGAAGCTCCAAAGGAACCCGAAGAATTTTTTTTTGGTAGTGTTGAAACAATAGAAAGTCAAATTCAATCAAGGAAAAGGGTTAAGAAGGTTGAGGCAACTGTTAGAAAAGGTACCCGATAGGCACACGCTATCAAGGAAGATGTATTAAGACAAACTGGTATTAAGGAGAGTGAACTGGAAGAACTTCAACTGGAAATTCATCTAACACCGGTTGCAACTTCCTCTGAGAGTGACATACCGGCTAAATTCAAAAGAGTTCAAAGGGAGATAAAAACCTCACCGGTACCCTCACCTTCTCCTAGAAAAACAAGACATAAGCAACAAGCAGTGAGGCCCCCAGCAAAGAAACTGACTCCAAAGAAAAAGAAGATGACCCCTAAGAAAAAGACTCAACAAACTATTGCCCCCATTGATAAACTTCTCAATGAAATAATAGAGTATGGAAAGATGAAAAACATTAACAAATTATATGACACACTATCGACTGATGACAAGGAGAAAGTAGAGAACAGTGTAATCTTACACTTAGATATCCACAAGAAATTTTTGATTCAAGTTGTTGATGAAATACTGACAGATCTGTATAATAGACTAGAAGCTAGAAGGCTAGCTATTGTTGAGCTTGGTAAGAAAATAAAGATTGAAAAACTACTTGTTGTACATCCTGTCAACTCACCTGATGAGATAGATCAATTGATCTCTGAGGCTAACCGGTCAGTATTTTCAACTGCTCACTGGCATATAGCACTGATGGCAGGTAGAGTGAATGAGGTAACATAAGAAACAACTGATGCATGGGATATATTCCTTGTAGAAAAGGAGAAACAAGAATATTATCAAAGCCCTAAACCCATCAAGGTATATCAAAAGGATAAGGGAAAAGGTAAGGTTGGTGGACCACCTAGTATAAAAATAACAGACAACTTATCCCCATCGCCTTTAGATACTCCACTGGTAGTTACTACTGACAATCAACCGGCTACTGAGAGTATGGACACACCACATGAGGATATAAATCCTAATTCTGAGGTGTTATATACAATGAACATTGACACTCAGAAAGTCAATATTGTGGTGGATAAAGAATCAACTGGGAAATCAGATGTGGCAATAGGGCCACCGACAGAAAACATTACAGTGACCCCGAACACTAAAAAGGCAAAGACCACAGATGTACATAATGATTCACCCCGCCCCCCCCTTCTCAGTATCTTTGGGAATCCTAATAATTGGTATCAGAGCCACCAGCAACAGGTAGAACAAAAGAAAAACTGGCAGTGGATAACACTGAAAAACAGGCAGAGCAATAGGCTCCCTCACAGGAATAGGTTCATCTAGAGACAATGCCACCAGCAACAACTGAGAAACCCAAACCTTTGCTTAGAGAAATGCAAACACAAACTGACCTACCAGAGGTCACTACAAGCAAAGAAGTTACTCACACTGGTGGAATACAGATTGTTGGCTCTTCCATGGCAGAATTCAGACCAACAAATGTGACAGAAGTTCTATTGGATTCAATCAAGAAAATAATAGAGTGTAGTGCACAAGCATACAAAGCTATTGATGATGCAATCCCAATTTTGAAAATGATAGCACCCAAGTGTAATGTGGATAATAAAGATTCTTTAAATCAACTTGACACATTGTCCAAGTATATTACTGACAACATTGTGACAGTTGAACAAATAAATGAGGAAGCATTCAAAGAGAAAATTGAGAAAGAAAAACATAAATTCTTTAAAGAGGAAATAAAGAAGTGCATAAGACAATTTGACACTCTTTTATCAGCACTATGTAAAACATTAAAAGAATTTAAAAAGTTGTACAGAGATACATGTAAAACAAACTTTTTGACAGTAGATATAGACAAGAAGATCAGTATGGTACAGGAAGAAATAAATAAATTAGTAGACAATTTCATTAATTCCTCTAAACCATTATCAATTTTTGAGCATAAAATAACAAGTTTTGAGGAGGAACTTCAGAAATTTGAAAAAGAGAAGGAAAGAATAAAAGGAAAGGCAAAAGATCTAAAATGGAGACTTAGTCCAAAATTGGACTACCCTCCTTGAGAAAAGAGATATCTAAGGCATTGGTTCAAGGATAAAAGACACCGAAACAACAAATGCAACACCTCACTGGTACAATTCAGAGGACAGAGGCCGCATTAAAAGATAGTGATCGGTTCACTGAGAGCCTGGATCTGGTATTGGCAGACCTTTTTTAGATTGTAACCAACCGATTACAGGGATAAAGCTGGAAACCATACTCAGTTGACACTTTGACAACCTTTGTCATTGATGCCAAAGGGGGAGTAGTAGTAATGAGAAAAATGATTAGCAGAAGACACCATCGGCTCAGGGGGAGCACATATGATTTGGCACACAGTTTTTGGTAAGACAATTTTGGCAGATTCTTTTTGGACGACACTTTTTGATTTTTCTCTCATGAGTGTTGCCATCAATGCCAAAGGGGGAGATTGTTGGCAAATGCAAACTCCAATGAGATATTGTAGGTGATTGAAGGTTTTGTCATTGATGGCAACCTTGCAATCATATGATACCGGCAAGACAATTACTGGCACCGGCAATGACAAACTCTACATCGACACACAAAACACTAACAGTGAAAGGAAGGATACCAACACCCAAGTCGACAAGAATTTTGTTGATAATATATTTTGTAGTTAATTGTAAAATTATTGTAAGATGACATGGCAAGTTGTAATATGACTCATATATGTATGAGATCATTGTAGAACATTTTGTAATAAGGTGATAGGCGGAAATATTCAGACCTAATATGCGAATTTTAGGTTAAGGGTTTATGTATGCAGCAGAAATAAAACCGGTATTGGATCTGGCATAGCAGATGCTATTTTGAAGTAGTATAAGACATTGGATTATTATAATCCATTTTTGTAAGTCAGTGTGACTTCCTTTTATAATTGAGCAGTGAGCTCTAGGCACTTGACCTTCCTACATGTGCAGGCCCCTATTGTAGCAGTAATATTCCTTTATTGGCCAGTAAGTGAATATTGTGGGTCACAAATCCCACCGAGGTTTTTCCCACACCACGTTTCCTCATTAAACTACTATGTTATGGTGTGCTCTTCATGTGGTTATTGTTTTTCTTGTTTACTGCATTATTTTTTATTTACCGGTACATTGTATTGACATGCTTTACATGTTTTAATTCAAGTAAATTCACAAACTAGTTAGATACTGATTCACCCCCCCTCTCAGTATCTTTGGGAATCCTAATAGTGTGCACATAGGAATATAGCTTGTAGGAGAAATTCCACCTTTTGTGGTCTTATCTTGTTGTTACACTCCACATTCTGTGGGTTATCCACCTCTTGTGGAATATTATATTATTTCTCCTACCTACCCCTAGTATTTCTTACCTACCCTTGTTTCTCATTGAGCCACATGTCATGATTATGTGCTCATATATCCATATGGCCTTGCCTATATAAGCAGGCTCATATTCATTGTATTGGTTAATCCAGTTGATCATTTGTATATTGATGAGAATATAGTTTGTTCTTGTCATTCTATTGTCTCTCTTTATGCTTTTCATTGTGCCCTTGATCTTGGCAAAATCTCATAGCTCTAAATGTTGTATACATTTTATTGTTGGAATCAGGGATCACTAAGAAGGGGGGGGGGGTGAATCAGTGATCTATCGATTTTTAGACTTTCAAACTTGGCTTTAAATCACCGGAAAGCAATAGTTAAAATTGAAATGTAGAAACTTAAAACAAACAACCACAAGATCATAACACTGGTATTTTTACGTGGAAACACAAATGGGAAAAACCATGGTGGATTTGAACCCACAATATTATTCCACTATGGCCAGTAGAAAAACAATATTACAATATGGGGAATGCACAGGCATTCAAGCACACTTCCTAGAGCTCACTTCTCAATTACAATGACTCAGAATGCTACAACCCTCAGGGAAGTCTCACTGACTTACAAGATAATTGCAATGATGAATTACAATGTATGAACTTCGAAATAGCATCTATAATGCTTGGATGAGTTTCGGTTAAGTGCTAAATATACTGATTGGAGCACCTTCTTTGTTCTTCTCTGTTATGTTTTGTTCTACCCTGTTCTCTATCTCAATCAGCTATCGGATCAAGAATGCACATGTGAAGCTACGCCAAAATGAATTCTTGATCACCTCTCACTCGCATACATTTGCACCATCTACTAAAAAGATCACCCACATCAAACTTATATACCGACAACTGCAAAATAGATCATTTACCATGTCGGCCTGAAGGTGTAACATGTAGTCACATGTCGGCTTGATTGGATCCAAAAAGATAAGTGCAGATCACCAAAATAATAACAAAATGATGTGTTTATGTTGGCCCAATCATCTCAAACACGCTTCAATGCACCACAATCACTGGAAAGTTTTCGGACCCAAAAATGCTTTGTTCTTCATGAAATATCAATTAATCAGCTATAGGTTAACACCCACTTCTAGAAAAAGAGAATTACGACTGTCTGATCAGATCTTTATGAAGATTTTCCATCAATGACAACCCTAAACCAATAATCATCCACAGGAAACCATCAGATGAGTGTCAATTTCCAACAATATCCCCCTTTGGCATTGATGGCAACACGTGAAAAATGGCTAAGTGTTGAGCACTATACACTGGTTCAAAAGAATCAAAAGAATTTCTAAGGCTCCCCCTTAGACAAAGAATTCCACTCTCCAATACTATACATTTTTCACCGTTCCTCTCCCCCTTTGACAACAATGCCAAAGATGGGGTGACTTCCAAAACTTATATACTAATATATTCACCAAAAAATTTCAAGTACTTAAAGAGGTAAGCATAAACAATCTTAAAAAATCCTAGGTGAGTATCCCACCCTCTCTTCAAGTTATCCAAGACTGTGATAAATGAACTAAATATAGTAGCATGAATTTCTAATTCCCTTAGGTCAGATGGCACAGGCTTGGCCATTTCCTTCATACAATCCACCTTATTACTTATATGGTGTCCAACTAGGTGGCAATCAAGTTCTGAAGTTCACCTACCCTTCTCAAAATTTTGTCCTTGTCTGCTGGGAGACTTGAGATCTAATCATTTAAAGATATAAACCGCCCTTCAACACTTCTAGTTAAAGTTACATTAGGATCAAAGGACTGAGAAATACTAGCAAGCTTACCCTGGCAAACACCTATCTGCTTATCAATATCTACAGTGAATTTAGGCAAAAAATAGGCAAGATTTGTACAATTTAGCGGCTTCTGACAATGTGTTAGAAATAAGCTGCAATCTCTTATTTAGTCTCTCTTTGTCATCCTCAATCATCTTTTGGAATGTTTGAATTCTAGCATTTAATTATACTATGTAGCCGTATTTTCCAAAGAATCAAAATTGGTATTTATACTATTAATTAATTATAATATTTTATCAGAGGGGCTATTATTGGAATCTATCTGTACATTTGGAGCCACCTTTTGCAATACATCAATTGACATCAAAATTATCTTTTTATCTTCTGACTCTGACTTCACTAGATCTTGACTGGCCTAGGCTTGCACAACAGTTGCGAGCATAAGCTTCTTTGCAGGAGACATCTTTCCAAGATTAACAAAACCATCAAGATTAATAAGGATCTAAGGCGAGGTCCTTGTAACCGGAGGAGTGACAATTGTCGAATCAATTATATCTTTACCTTTATCAACCTTAGCAACCTTGGCCTCTTCATTCTCAACATCCTTCTCCTTTTCACCACCCCCTTTATCTTTTGCACCAATGTTGCCACTTGGTGCAGTATCAACCTGTTGGATCTTAGGGGTTGTAGAGATGTCCACCATTGGAGGAGCATCACCGGTCTTAGCATCAAGTGTAGTGTTACCTTGATGTTCTAGATGATCCTCAAATCAAGTTTCATCCTTCTGACCACCAAAACACCTTGCTTCTCTTCCGACTGAGTTTGAATGCACCCTTGTACAGAGGGTCATTTTGAATTATCTTTCTCCATATCTCCTCTGTTTCTTTCCTCACCTCTTCTACATTTCCAATCATCAATCTATTAATCATGTTCTTACTTTATAATTCCTTCTTATTAGCCTCTTTAATCATCCTCTTGACTTCATCATGAGTAACACAAATACATACATTTACTAGCTCTCTCTCTCCTTCATCTCCCTGTCAATCTTACTTGTAGTCATTCTTCTTGCATCTATAAGTCTGTACAAATATTTTGGAATGGTCTTCTCCAATTCAATTAATGTTTTGTTAAAATTGTGTAAATATAGTACAACTACTTCTTCTACCTTTCTTTGATCAACTTCATCTAAATTCTCATAACAAGCTCCTATATTCTTCAAGCTTCCATCTACAACTATTTCATTAATTAGTTGATCTGCTGACAGTAGAGGAACAATTGTGTACTTACCTTCTATGTCACCAGACTCAAGGTCTTTGTCAAGTTGACTTTTGACTTGTCTATCTCTTTTGGATCTTTCAGTAGGAGTAGGATCAGATTTTGCCTTCTTTCTTTGTTGGGCTCGATCGGATTGCGACTTCCTCACCACTCTCACAAACTCTCCTTTCTTCTTCGCCTTTCTAGCTTCCTCCTCAAACTTGGTTTATGAAGCCACCAAAGATACTGCAAAATAGGTCCTTTTGGGCTTCTCCTTCTGCTTCAACACACCTTTCCCAGATGGGCTAGGTTTTACAAATTGTGCCACCAGAGCAAGAATAGGCTTAGATTCTTTTGGTTTGACCTTGGAGGGAACCAGATCAACCTTGGGCTTCTTGGTTTCCTCTTTGGGCTCCTTTTGTGCATGAATTTCCCTTGATTTATTTACCTCCTCCCGGGTGAAACCCATCTGAACTGCCACCTCCTCAACCATCTTTGTAACTTTCCTTTTTTTGGCTGGTGCAGTGAATTGATTGTGTAGTTCAAGGTCTTTCTCCTTGAATATTTTGAATCTCCCTTCCTTGGGATCCACCAGTTGACTCAAAAGATGTTGGGCATATGCCTCAAGTGTGACAGAGTCAACTTCATACCCCATGGGCATGATCCACACTATTCTAGGTTCCACAACTTCCATTAAACACTGATCCTTGTCAACCATGAAGCATATGGTTTGTTCATATTTTTGAACAATCTCTTTAGGGATCCTTTCCCAACTTTTCATTGTTTCTTGGAAGGATTTAAAGTATCCCCAAAGAGCAGATATTCTCATTGTTGCATCTCCAACTCCCCATAATCCTTCTTTGATTTGGATGACCACTAGTCTATCATAGGCCCATTGGACCTTTCCTTTCACACCGAGTATCTCATTCAGGAAGTATAAAGTGAAGCAAATAAGAAGTGTCCCATATTTGAATGTGTGCTTTTTATCCTACTTGATCTTATTCAAATTGCTCAACAACTCATTCAGAAGGGTTGAACACAGATCATACCTTTTATCATCCTTCAACATCTGATATGCAAAGTAAATAGCAGTATTGAAGACAAAGTTGTACCTGCTTGACTGGTAAACCTTGTAACCAACTACTCATTGCAAAGATTGATCCACTCAAGTATTTACTCAGCAAAGCAGCATTGACAGGCCGCTTGGCCAAATGGGTGATGATTCTAAGTGAATTTGACATTGAGTACGTGGACCGTAAAGCTATCAAAGGTCAAGTTATTGCAGATCAGTTGGCCAATGCACCACTCATAGGCGATCATCCTCTCATTTCCAATTTTTCAGATGAAGAGATATTCATGATCACAACAACACAACCATGGAAACTATATTTTGATGGTTTGTACACTAGGCATGGCTCGGGGGCAGGCATTCTGTTTATCACACCTCAAGGTGACAGCATCCCGAAGTCTTACAGGCTCACATTTCCATGCACCAACAACATAGCAGAGTATGAGGCCTTGATCACAGGACTCAGGCTAGCCGTACAATGGAAATTACAAGAACTACAAGTATATGGCGATTCCCAACTAGTCATTCGACAAGCAACAGATGAATATCAGACCAAAGATGATAAACTCATGCCATATAAGCAAATGATAGACAGTCTAAAGACATCATTTACTACTATCACTTTTGAGCAGATACCAAGAGATCAGAATCGAGCTGCTGACGCTATGGCTACCATCGCATCTCTCCTAGATCTTCCACATAATTCAACACGTTATGAGTTCTTGGTCGAACAGCTTTGGATCCCCGCTTATGATATCCCTGAATCTGAGATGATATGTCACCTTGTCGGTCCTAAATCCCCATGGTACGGTGAGTTCTACACCTATCTTCGTGCTCATACCCTTCCTCCCAACCAATCGAATAACCAACGAAAAACCTTCATTCGCCAAACTGCTCGATATACCATTATTGCCGAAACCCTATACCGATGCGGTCTTGATGGTACTCTCCTTCGATGTCTGGAACAAGGTGAGATAACAAAGGCTTTGGAAGAGGTACATGAAGGAATTTGCGGGACTCATTCAAGTGGTCCATCACTTGCCAAGAAACTCCTGCGAGCTGGATATTATTGGCCATCTATGGAAAAGGATTCCTACTACTTTGTCAGAAAATGCAAGAAATGTCAAGTTCATGGCGACCTGATACATGCACCAGCCCAGGAACTACAACCAATCACAACACCATGGCCTTTCTGTCAATGGGGCCTTGACCTTATGGGTAAAATCCATCCATCTTCATCCAATGGCCATAAATTCATTATTACCGCCACCGAATATTTCACAAAGTGGATCGAAGCTGTTCCACTTACCCAAGTCACCGGCAAGCAGATCGCCTCATTCATCCTCAACTACATCATCTACCAGTATGATGTGCCCATGTCCATCATCACAGATAATGGTCTCCCTTTCAAAAATCAGGATGTCCGTGAACTTTGTGAGAAATTTCATATCCAACACCGCTTTTCCACCCCCTATTACCCACAAGGCAATGGTCAGGCCGAAGCATCCAATAAAAACATATTAAGAATCCTCAAAAAGATAGTCAATGATGCCGACCGTGATTGGCATGTTCAACTAAATCCAGTGCTATGGGCATATCGAACTAGCATTCGAACCCCTACAGGTGCAACTCCTTATTCATTGGTCTATGGTGCAGAAGCTATCTTGCCTATTGAGGTCGAGATACCATCACTACGGGTTTCCTTGCACAATCTCATTGATGATGAAGCTTACAGAGTCTCACGTCTTCAGGACTTAGAGTTACTTGATGAGAAGCGACAAGCTGCATACAACCATCTCAAAGCCTATCAGCAGCGCATGAGCGGAAGCTACAATCACCGAGTTAGACCTCGTACATTTGAGGTAGGTGATCTTGTTCTTTGAGAGAATCCTCGCAACCAACCAAACCGAGAACATTAGGGCAAGTTTGAATCAAATTGGCTGGGCCCATATGTTGTCACTACTGTGTTCGGGTCCGGGGCATATCAGTTGGCTACATCAGAAGGAGAACTGCTTGCAGATCCAATCAACAACATGCACCTCAAACGGTTTTATACCTAAGCTGTACAGAGCATCAGGCTCCCCTACATACTAGAAAATACCAAAAACATTCAGAAAAATGTCCTGAAGAAAATACAAAAACATTCAAAAAAGTAAAGAAAAATCATGCATCCAAACGGTGAACAACCACTCCGGTGGCACCTTGGGTAAGTATGATGGTGAAAACCTGGCAAACAGGCGCCACTCATAAAGGCTATGGCCCATTGTCTTTCAGACTTGTTGCGATCACATCTACTTCATACATACATCCATCCATCCATCAACCATGGCTTTTTATTCCTCTGCAATTATGATAGTACTCCATACATCTTGCATCCCACTTTTTCATAGTCATGTCTAAAACTGGGGGCAATGCCTTTAACCTATTGATGGAAGTGGATTCTACATTGTCTTATGATTCATTAAGTTCTTCATTCAAACAATCATCAAAAATCCAAAAACATTCAAAAATATCTCGCAAAAATACCAAAAACATTCAAAACAATTCAAAATCCAAAAACATCGACAAAACCATTGAAAAATCACACAAAAACATGGCAACACCTTGTACATACCCATCCATGCAGATACCAAAATAAACATTGACAAACTACTCACACAATGACCATTTACCAATCAACCACACAATCAACATCAACAATCAAACTGTCTTCAACAAGGATGCATCCTTCCTTACCAAAACAAAGACAAAAGTGACGTTTTCTTTGACAAGAAAATTATGTTAAGCTATCAAATACTTGGTTGATTTGTGAGTATAATCGTTCGTTTATCTGTATCAGGATCTTGCAACATTGTTTTGTATCATTTGCACATTATTTCCGATGAAGTTCTAGGGCATGTACTAATGGTGTCTACGTGGGAAGTTCACCAACCTACGTGATCTTATGCCAAATGCAGTCATAGATCATTACGGCTTGCTGATTACGGCTTGCTGACTATAGCGTATACCTCGACCATATGGGCATGCACCATTACCAAGGATCCTTATTCTTTATTCTTTATGTATATACTGTTTGTTTGCAGGTACAATGCTCTTCCTTTGGTTCTTCCTACCTCATCCAAACTGGATAAAGATTTTTATCTCTTAGTATGGTATGCACTTGTCTCAGGATATGATCAGCCTAAGATCAAGGAGGACGATCCAAGTCATGCATGAACAGAGATAATCCTTGTCTGTTCCGCAAGCAATACTCTGGTCAACTTGATCCATTATATCAAGTTGCTTGTATTAACTTGCTATATCAAAATCCATGTAAGAAATACTCTGGTCATCTTGAATCTTTATGTCAAGTTGCTTGTATTTTCTTACAACATTTTAAAGCTCAATGATGAAAAATAAAGCACCATGGATCGTCATTCCATCTCATCTGTATATATTGCATTTCGTTGCATTCCATCCATCCATACATTCATAAATAGCTGCATATCATTCATACATAGTAATGACAATGGATACTCTATTTTCCTCTTCTTCCATAGGAATGTAATAGGTCCTCCATTTCTTCTATCTAACATTGAACCCCTCCCCACCCTCCCCATCTCGATAATCACCATCACATACCCTACATCGTGTCCCAATCAACCTAATCAAGCCACGTTCATCACCATCCATCTCTAAATAGGAGAGATTGTGTTTCCTATCCTAAGTCATCCAATAAGTCAAGAAAGTTACTCTATCTGCACAGATGCATCGACTCCCACACACCTAGACTATCAACAGATACTCTGATCAAGTATCTTCGGGTCTCAACAGGTAATCGATCATGGTAATCCTAGACTACATCAGCATTTATCATAATGACCTAGTCTCAACGGGGCTGCTATGATTCACCACAATCATCCATCCCACACACACACTATCAATTGATCAACCAATCAAACACAATCCAATGGACAATTACATCAATTGTCTAAGTCTCAATGAGTATTTTGCTTCATATACCTTGACTTCATCGGGCAATTACATCAATTGTCTAAGTCACATCAGGTCACTTTGATTCACTTACTCAGACTTTATCATGTCCAAGCGACCAACTGACATCAACTGTCACGCTTTGACTTGACCGGGGCAATTAAACCGATTGCACCAGATTGTCTAACCAATTTTGATCAATTGTATAGCATCAATCCAAACCCCACACTACATCTGTTATGTATCTCTTGCATGACCTCAGGGTACTCGCTGGCTTGTTATTTCTTCATATTCACTCCATTTTCTCCCATTCTTTCATCATTAGTTCTAAATTCTTCTATTCTACCTCCCCTCCACTTTTCATTCTTTTTCGAGAGATCGCTCGATTTTTCAAAAAAAAAAAAATCGGCCCATCTCTCGAGGGGGCATACCACCCATTAAATTTACATTTTATGGGGCATTTCTTCACACCTATTTTTCTTTCTTTGAAACGACGCAATAAACCGCACCGTCTCAAAGAGGGGCAAATGTAGTCACATAAATCTGTCCACTTAATTAAATGAATACTTAGTATTTATTTGATTATTTAACCATCAATTAATGAATTAATTAAATTAATATTTAATTAATTCATCTTAACCCTCTTCTCCTATTAATTAAATAAATTATTCAATTTATTTGATTTAATTCACTTAACCAAATTCAAACCATTAATTAAATAAATAAATCATATTTGTTTAATTAAATCTTCTCTCACATTTAAATAAATTAATATTTATTTAAATCCCCCAAAATCCCACCTCTCACATTTAAATAAATTAACATTTATTTAAATCACCTTTATCCTCTACCCACTTGTATTTTCCTACAAAAGCAAGTTGCACAATTATTTTAAATAAATAATTTATTTAAATCACCTTTATCCTCCACCCACTTGTATTTTCCTACAAAAGCAAGTTGCACAACTATTTTAAATAAATTATTTATTTAAAATCCTATTTATCCTCACCCACTTGAAACCTTTAATGGTTTCCCTTAAAGTATTCAAACTTGATGGCTTTAAAGTCTTCAAACTTGATGGCTTCTTTCTATAGTCTTCTTAAGACTTTAATGGTTTTCCTTAAAGTCTTCAAGCCTTTAATGGTTTCCCTCAAAGTCTTCAAGCATTTTAATGCTTTATCTTCATTTTTCTCATTTAAATAAATTAATATTTATTTGAATATTTATCCAAATGCAAATTACACCATTTAATTGAAATAAATGATTTTATTTTAATTGAAAATACCAAAATTTCTCCCACTTGCATTTTCCTACAAAATCCACTTGCATGCCTAAACCCCTTCTAGAATTTTCTAATCACTTCTAAATAACCTAACCCCTTCTCTAAACTTTGTCACATTCCTAAGCAAAAGGGAAGTCACTTCTCAAACCCTCAAAGTCTTTGATAACCATTAAAGGCTTTCAACCTTCAACCACTAAATGGCTCAAAGTCTTTGATAACCATTGAAGGCTTTCAACCTTCAACCACTAAATGGCTCAAAGTCTTTGATAACCATTGAAGGCTTTCAACCTTCAACCACTTAATCCCCAAAGTCTCCAATAACCATTAATGGTTACCTCAAACCCTCCCACATGGTTAAAACATTTGTTTTGACTCAACCTCTACCCAACCCAAAGGTCTCATCAGGCCATTAATGCTTTGACCATGATTATCTCTTAAACATTTGCACAAAGGTTTATCCTTGGATTAACTCTTAATCTAGTGGGTAATCTTAATTTGGACTTGACCCTTAGCCTCTAGATAACCATGAGGTCTTCTCAGGCCTTTAATGCCTCCAACCTCTTCTCTCAACCCAATCCTATGTTGACACTTGTCACCATTTTATTGGTGCCAATTGTGCACATGGATCCCCAACTTTCAAACTTGGCCCTTGATTAAACCATTCAATCTTAACCCTTCATTTCCCCATTTCTTCTATAAATAGAACCCTTCTCCTCAAGCAAAAAAAAGAAGCATTAGAGTATTGTTGTTATATTGGTATTAGCATAGAGCTTTCTCATAGCATCACTATCTACACTTGCATAGCATTTGCTTATCATATTCAACTATCTTGAATCTCCATATGGCATCCATGGCTAGTGCTAAAAGCTGAGAGCTACACTCATTTGGGACTTGGAGAGGAGAGGAACAAGGGAGGAGCAACTATGAGCATCTTGATTAGCTATTTTATTCTATGCTTATATGCTTTCTATTTCATGCTTAATATCTCTCTTGATATGCCTGTTTAGGATAATCTTTTGTTGCTAACACTAACGTTTGTTTCTTGTGCTCTTGTGTGTGTTGCCATCAAGCAGATTTTCTAATCCTTTTTGCAGAGCATCAGATCTACTATCAAATTTTGAGCCAATGGTGGCTATCACCGTGTCATTTGATACTTTCCTCAAACTGGGCACATCACCGATTTCAGCTAGGCCGGTCACGGCTCGGATCACCTATTTGGTGATCTTATGCGGCCTATCAAGTCATATGAATTCATCATGAACATGGCTAAGAATATACTGGATCCACTTTGCTTCATCGAACAACGAAAAGTGAACAAAGTGCGAGAAACCCTTGTCCTAAAGCACCTTGTACTAGGGTTTGATATTTCCCAAACTTTCAACCAAATGTTTGTTGTATAGGTCCAGAATATCCTCATTTCCAAGATCCTCGAGATCACAATGAATGTAAGCCCTGATATCTTCATTATGAAGAATGTCGTAGGGTACCGATGAAAATGCACCTTCCAGATTGTCCTCAACCGACTTGAAAGGGCGTTTCTTGAAAACGGGTTAGGCCCTGTCTTTGATCTCGAGCACCAAAAGGGTAGCAACACCAAAAACTAAAGCCATTTCAAATGCTATGGTTTGTGAAAATAGAAAGCCTGAACAGATAAATACCTTTCTTTGCAACCAGGCGCTAAAATTCGCTTTGGAGTCGCTGAAATTGCTATTGAAATCACTAAATCGCTTTGATCTCTTCTTTGCTCTATTCAGTTGATCGCATTGTGACAAATGAAACTTTGAAATACACTTTTATCGTTCAAAAAGATAATTTTTCACTGTAATAAATGCAACAACCGATAATCATGATTTTCATAGAGTCGCATACTGGAGCATCAAATCTTCCCAGAAACTTTTGAACAAAGTCTACACATCTGTTTTAAGCCTTATGCAACCTTTTGGAATCAATTGCAGACCATCGAAGAGGGGGTTCTTAGAATCTACATGAAAATCTCCCCCTAAGGCATAAAGCCCTAGTTGTCAGATGAAGTAACTGCACCGGATTTGAGTGTAGACCTGCTTTCTTCTTTAGATTCATCTTTCCCAACCCACATCTTCTCATGCTTTGTCTTGATCTCTTCTACTTTCACTTTTCCCTTCTCATCTGATTTGTTCTTGTCTACTAGAGCATTGTTCTTGCTTCTGCAGTACTTTGCAATATGATCAGTTTTGTTGCATGTACGAAAAACAACATTATTTTGCATAGGTCTGAAGTTGATTTGGTTTTGTCTTGTCCTGTACTGATTAGAGATATGTCCAAACATCCCACAAGCATAGCATCTTTTGTTTTGGAAATTATTCATTATTTCTCTACACATATTTGACTTGTGTCCAAAATTATTGTATATGAAACACTGAACAGTAAAGGTAGGAACATTATTCACGTTATTCATTCCATTATTCATCCTACTTCTGCATTGATTCACCATATGACCAAAATTATTGCAAGTAAAACATCTACTATTTGACTTATGAGCATTAGGTTGTCTTACCGAAGGATTCTTGCTCTTCTTTTGATCAAGTTTTGCATTGTCTTGTCCAGATCTGGAGGATTCACCTTTCTCAAATCCTAGTCCTCGCATGTCCTTTCCATGCTTCTGACTCTTCAACATCTCATCAAGCCTTGCTGAGCTATCTTTGAATTCATATTTGTATTCATTTGTAGTAGCAAGTTCATCCCTTAAGGTAGTAATATGTCTTTCAAGTTCTTGACCATTATTCCTTGACTGTGTTAACTCAAGCTTCAACTGATCATTCTCATAGGTAAGCTTGAAGTATTCATCAACTCTTTCCTTCAATGATTGTTCCAGAACATCTTCATTTTTCTTCCGGTTCTCAATCTCCTTAGTTAGCCTCATCACAATGGATTGCATGTCATTTTTCAAAGCAACATTCTCTCTTTCAAGCTTGCTAACTTCATCAGCTTTATCCTGGTATTCCATGATCCGATATTATTTCTCCTTCAACTTGTCCTTCAATTCCTTCCTCTTCTCTCTAGAGATGTTCACTTGATCCTTCAAGTCATTAATGAAATCATCAACAACATTCAGGTTCTTCTTCAAGGTACATTTTCATTTCTAGTTGCATCAAGATCCTTAAGTGCCACACTGAGTTGTCTCTGAAAACCAGAATTCATTGAATCAATCTCCCAGACCTTCCTCCAGCTGTTAAAATTCCTTAGAGGAACTAGGCTCTGATACCAATTGTTGGAATCAAGAATCACTGTTTGGGGGGGGGGGGGGGGCTGAATCAGTGATCTACAAGTTTTCAGACTTTCACACTTAACTTTAAACCACCGAAAAACAATACTTGAAACTGAAATACAGAAACATAAAACAAACAACCACAAGATCATAACATCGGTATTTACATGTGGAAACCCAAATGGGAAAAACCACAGTGGGATTTGAACCCACAATATTATTCCACTATGGCTAGTAGCAAAACAATATTATAATATGGGGAATGCACAAGCATTCAGGCACAATGCCTAGAGCTCACTGCTAAATTACAATAACCCGAAAGGCTACAACCCTCAGGGAAGTCTCACTGACTTACAAGATAATTACAATGATGAATTACAATGTATGAACTCTGAAATAGCATCTAAAATGCTTGCATGAGTTTTGGTTAAGTGCTAAATATACTGACTAGAGCACCTTCTTTGTTCTGCTCTATTCGCTGTCTCAGTCAGCTACTGGATCAAGAATGCACACGTGAAGTTGCACCAAAATGGATTCTCGATCACCTCTCACTCACATACA
Organism: Cryptomeria japonica; assembly: GCF_030272615.1. Classification (NCBI taxonomy): domain Eukaryota; kingdom Viridiplantae; phylum Streptophyta; class Pinopsida; order Cupressales; family Cupressaceae; genus Cryptomeria; species Cryptomeria japonica. The sequence goes on along the minus strand of NC_081409.1, from coordinate 309,451,411 downwards.
TTCACACCATCTACTAAAAAGTTCACCCACATCAAACTTATATATCAACAACCACAAAATAGATCATTTACCATGTCGGCCTAAAGGTGTTATGTGTAGTTACATGTAGTCTTGACTGGATCCAAAAAGATAAGTGCAGATCACCAAAACAATAACAAAGTGATGTGTCCATGTTGGCCCAATCATCCTAAACATGCTTCAATGCACCATAATCATCGGGAAGATTCCAGACCCAAAAATGCTCTGTTCTTCCTGAAATATCGGTTAATCAGCTACTGGTTAACACCTTCTTCTGAATAAAGAGAATTACGACCGCAGGATCAGATCTTTATGAAGAGTTGCCATCAATGACAATCCTAAACCAATAATCAGCCACCAGAAACCATCAGAGACCACCAAATGAGGGTCAATTGCAAACAATTATGTCATAAACAATTTATTTGATGCATATTTTGACCCCATATAATGGATTTCTTATGTGCTACATTCATGTCTTGTGACTTTCACCTGTGATTACCTATGTTTGGGGGAATTTTATTGTTGTGGCATGCTTGTCTTTCAAACATATGTATGCTACCTTAAAACAATTGCTCCTGGTGAGGCATACACAACCACTTTATGGTGGGGGCAGACACTCCACTATATGTTACACTCTATACACACCACAAAGTTTGGTTTTTTCACTTTGATCACACACCATGATATGCTTGATGCACACTGCAACACCCATTTTGTAGTCGCATTTTTTTCAATCACTTTGCAATTGAGGCTTTGTTTTGTAATATTTGTGTTTGGTGCATGTTGCAACACCCATTTTGAAGTCACTTTTTGTCATTATCTATCAAACTAAGGTTTTTCTTTGTAATCTCTAAGAGTGATGTAGTACCCTTGCCTTGATCTGACTCTTTTAAACCCAGTTTGACCTTGGTTGAATTTTTAGTGGTTTACTTGGTTGGTTGATATACCATGTTGTAATGTTATATTAAGGTTTTATGCTTGATGTGTGTATCGGTGAATGCTGATTACACATTAATTCTTATGTATGATTAGATGTTAATTTGATTTATGTGTTACTGACCCTGGACTAACACATTTATTGTATACGTGAGTTGCGTTATTTGCATGTTTCATGTTTGTGAGTGTATGGGGTGAGAGGAGATTATTTTCCTTCACTCATTTCAGTGAGACAAGAAATGCCACGATTATCCTTCACCAGTGTGTCTACTGTGGTTGTATATATATATGCACATGTGGTTTGTTGTCACAGGAGATTGTAGGTACTAGTACCGTGAAGGTATGGGGTATCGTCTCCACCAGACTTCACAGGTTTGAGCGTGTCTTATTGGTTTGATGGAAGTGGATGAGATAGTCGTAAGACCCTACATTTTACCTCTAGCCAAGCTCAATAGTGAGCATTGTCAGTTGTCTGTTAGTTACCTATGTTTGGTATGTGGGTCATGAGTTTATCCGGTTTTCTTGAGTTGCGTGTTACGTGTTTGTGAAATTAAATATTAAATCTTAAGTGATTAATTAGTTAATTATGTTTATCGCGCATTCGTAAATAAAATGGATTAAATTAAATAGGACCCCTATGTGTGATTAATCAATAAATCAAATTGCTTAATTCATATTACTAGCAAGTTTGATTAATTGTTATTTTCGGAATAGTGAATTAAATTAGTGTATGCAGTTTTAAATAGAAATTGTGAAAATTAGCTATGTATATGCATTTTTAAAAAAAGGTTAAATAGAATTGGAAAAGTAAAATAATAAAATCTTTTACCCTCATTGACTTTTGAAATAGAATTTTTAAGTTTTAATTTATTTGAGAAAATTAAATGAGGAAGAGAAAAGCATGTTTGAATATTAACTTTTTGGAAATGATTTAATTGGTTAAAAAATAATTTCAACCTAAAATGGATTTTTAGGTCAAAAATTTCCTTTTAACCTATATTTTTCATGAAATTTGGGGAGGCTATTTTTTTGTTTGGATTGGAAATTTTGGGGGCATCTTTGTTTGAAGAAATTCTTCAATTGCAGGTTGGGCTCTTCTTCAAATTACTTCCAGGATTGCTTTTAGAGGTTGGTTTCTTCTTTAGTTCTTTTGTTTTTTGAAAAAAATTATTTGATTTGAAAGAAATCTGTGTGTGTGTGTTTTGAAAAATCATTTAAATTTGTGGAATGAGGAAGAGTAGCAATTAAATTTCGAATTTAGATCCTCCTTGATTTCATTTCCAATCTCCAAACTAATTTCTTATTTGTTCAAAATTGGTTTCAAAATTGAAATTGGGTGTGGCTGTTCATAGAGGGTTTTGTTAAATTTTTTATACGAATGCTTTCAATTCTGGTTTTTAAATGAGATATATGGATTATATATGGTAAAATTGGAGTGGAGAATGTTTGAAATTTTTTGAAATTCACCCCTGTATGGGGTTATTCCATTTGAATAGCTTTATTTTACTAGCCATATATATGCAATCTTTTAAACATTATTAAAAATGATGTATGGCAATCCATAACTACAAGATTGGAAGCTACTAAAAAAAAATTGTAAACCAAATGGAGTGGATCCAAAGAAACTAGAGAAATTAGAGATTCCAGAGGACCCATAGAAATCAGAGGCCATTGATCTCAAATTGATCCAAGCCATTGAATGGTATTGAGGGCACTATATAAGCCTTCAAGGGATGAATTGTGGGCACTATTTAAGAAGATTTTCTAGGATTGGTTATTTAAAAAAAAAAATGGTATTCAGTTTTGTGATTTTTACTAGAACTTTGACTGTTAATGTTTGTTTAGACTCATAATTTTTTTGAGTTACAGCTGAGAAGCTGTTTGAAATTTAAAAAATATATATATATATTCTTAGAGTAATCTTTTATCAGCTAATTATTATTTATTTAATTATTAGTCTATTATACTCTATGCTTAAGCTAAACTTAAGAATCTTATAATTCTTTAGGGTTTTCTCCTTTAGGATTTCGAGTATCCTCTTATAAGGATTCTCTCTTTGTATTTTCATAACAACTGTAATTATTGAATTGCATTCTTGTTGCATAATCAATATGACTCCTCTTTTCTGGATCTCTGGATTCTGGCCTCCATAGCTTTTTTGCTTCTCTCCTTCTGTGACAGGTTTGCATGTAGGTGATCTTTGGGAGCTGTAGAGTTGATCTTTCCTCAACTCCAATATGGTATCAAAGTTCCAGATTTGCATGCCCCTGTTCTCTTCATGAGAGATTTTGGGCCTTGTTCTTCAGATCTGTGTATTTGGGGGTTTGTGCAGTTGTTTTTTTCCATTTATGGGGGTAGCTGATTTTTGGTACATTTTGGTGCCAAAAGGACCTCACAGTTGGATTCAGAAGGTTGATTCCATAAATTTTGATATATAATTTGCCTATTTTCGGTGAAAGTGGCATGATTTTATATTGGCACATTTTTTGAGGCACAAAAATCCGTACAACTGTACCTGCAAATGCGTCATAAAATTTTAGTCAAATAAATAAATAAATAGATAAATTTTTTTTACCCTCATTATGCCCTACAAGAGGGTTTTTTTTCTTCTTTTGGCCGTAACTTGGTCATACGGAGGCTTTTTTCGACAAATCTTATATCGTTGAAAAGCTCTTTCCGAGTTCTATCCAGATCTGGAGGTTTGAACTTTTGGTTTTTCTTTGTTGATGGCAGTTTTTGCTGTCAAAGTCAGAGGTTCTTTTTTGCACTCCGGGAGACATAACTTGAGCATCTGAACTCCGTTTTTTGAAAATTTTATATCGTTGGAAAGCTTGTTCTGTTTTATTTCCATTCATATGAGTTTTCTTTCCAAATTATTCTCCAAGTATATTTTATTTAGTTTTTTGTTTTTCAGCACTCTGGTGAATATCTTGGATGTTTTAGGTCCTGAGATCTCTTTCTTTGAGTAGGATGTCTCGTCTTTGGCTATTCTTCTTGTTTCCAGTATTCTGTCTCTTCTGTCATTGTAGCATTTTATTTATGTAAACGCACTGAGATAAAGTGCCATCATGCATTATATATAAAAGATTTTTTTTTTTTTTTGGGGGGGGGGTTTGGGTTGTCGTGGACCCCATGATCCCACGGTTGGGTAGCTATGGCTTCCCCAAGCCATGGGGGGAGCCCTGGCTATGAGGCCATGTTGTGGCCTCCACACAACCATAGTTGTGGGGAGACCGCGACATGGTCTCCACCAGCCTTCCCCTTTGGAAAGGGAGGCCCACGTGGGTGGACAATTTGTTTATATATATATATAAAGTTTTAATCGTGTTAAAGTTTTAAAATTGTTAATTTTTAATTATTATTATTAATTAATTAATATTGTAGACACTTAAAAATAATTATTTTAATTATTTTTAATTCCCCACATAATTAATTTATTAATTATGCAAATTCTAAATTCTCCTCAATATTAATTAATTATAATTAATATTGTCACTATAGTCTGTGATTGATTTATTTAATAAATCAACCCTCTTTTTATTCTTCTAAAATTAAATCTTCTCAAATCCTCCTTTTAACTAATTAATTTCAATTAATTGGTTAACCTACATGGTTCCTACAAATCATCTTCCTAATCCATGATTAACCTAATAATTCTTCTAGAAACTCCCTAAAACTCACTTAGTATTATTCTTCTAATTTTTAATTCCCTCCACTCATTCTCTCTCCTAGTCAAATCCTCCTACACATCTTATCTATCCTAATCCCACCTAACCTTTCCTCTAATCCCCCTCCTAATGAGTTGCTAGTGGCTAATCATCATGATTAGCCACAAAGTCAACTCCTTGTCCCTTCCATCCAACCACGCTCCTTAAATGCCCTTTTCCTAGGTGAATGTGAGATTTTTAAAATCTCACATTCCTTTAGGCATCTCATATTCCAAGGAATTTTTAATTCCTTCTTATTCCTCCAATCCCTATGATCATCCCCTTTTGAAGAATTTTTAATTCTTCCTCTCCATTCTTCAAGAAATGTCCCATCCCTTGCTCTTCTCAAGGCACATTGGGAAGTCTTCCCAATGTACTTTAAGGAGTGTGGAGACAAGAAATGCCTTTAAGGCATATCTCTTGGTCTCCACACCTCCTCTTGGGCCTTGTGTGGGCTCACAAGGAATCCTAACCCTCCATCTTGGGTCAATCCTAGCCCTTCATTTTTCCTCTCCTCCTCCTATAAATTGAGGACTCCATCCCCTCACTTATCATCTCCAAGTTTAGTAAGTTTATGCTATTAGTTTGAGCCTAAAAAATCACCATTGCATCCTTACCATGCCAAAATCATCCCTCATCCATACTTAGTCATATCATCATCTCATTCCTCAAAAATCCATTTTTATTCATTTGTGCACAATATTGGAGAGCCATCCACATCAAGCAATCTAGGAGCAAATTGGCATCAAGCTGGAGGCACATCGGCACACTTCAACTCCATCTAAGCTCCATCCGAAGGAGAAGGTAAAAAGGTTGTGAGGTATATGCATCTTTATTCATGTTTTCATGTGATTTGAATTATATCTTTTGGTTTCATGTGTTTTTGTGTTTGATTTGCATGTTTGCAATCTAATCCACTTCACACTCCTTTTCACCATCTTCATATATATATATATATATATATAGTTTTGTATATTTTTTTTATATGCATGAAGAAAATATGTTGGATTTGAAAAATATTAGATTAGATATTGTATTTTAACAAAAAAAAGAAATGATTATTTTATTTTGAAAATTGAATAATATATTATTGGAGAAATTTGGAAATTAAATAATATGTATTTGGGGAAATTTTGAAATTAGAAAATTAGAGAAAGATATAATTGGAAATTTAATGATATTGTCATTTTAGTGAAATATTTATTTTGGACGAATACATATATACATACATACATACATACATACATATATGTGTGTGTGTGTGTATTGTTCAAATGCATAAATGTATATTTCGATGTTTGATTTATGGTGATTTTTCAAATGTAGTATTTTAGAAATTCAGATGGATTAGAAAACTTTGGCCAAATTGTATGTTAAACGAAATGGAAAAATTAACGTCATATTAGAGTAGCAAAGACGTGTATTTTCATTTACTGTATTCACATTTGCTTTTGAAAATTGCAAGTCCTTGGATATGTGTTTTAATTATTTCATGAGGTTGTTATCATATCTGGTCATGTCTCTAGTCAGAGAATCATCAGTTGTTAATTGTGGGCAAGGGCTTGTTTGGCCAAGTGGTTTTCTATTCCTTTGATCTCCGTATACTATTTCTTGTGTATACCTTGGTTTTGGGAGTTCATCTGATTTGTGGTCAAGTGTCATATGGGAAAGTGGATTTCGAGTGGGGGCTATGCCCAAAGTGGTAAGAAAGATAATCCACCGAAAGTTTGTCTAAGAAAGTGATGACTTATTAATTTATTAGGGGGTTTGGTAGATGGAAACACTAAATAAGGTAATTGTGCCTCGCTCATGGTTGAGTGTTAGTACAGACTCAGGATGCAGTGAGAAGGTCTGGAATGGAAAACCAACAACCTTGTCTTCATGAAAGGATGTGTTGGGTCCACATGAGACTTGGATGGGGCTGGGGGTTTGGGAGAGGTTACCAGGATAACCTATGATGGGGGTTGGGACCTATGGAGGCCTGCTAGGATAACCATACCAAGCTATGTGATGACACTCTTCCCTTATGTTCACTAGTGTGCAATTTGTGTTGATTTCGCTTGCAGCACTTTTGTGGGAGTCATATCTATTTGTTTATTCTTTTTGTGAGTACCTGATATTCATGTTAGATCATATGACGCTTATGATGGATTGCGAGGATTTAGTTTCGCTGGTGCTCCAATTATTCTCTTGTATTTACTCCATATCATGTTTCAGATGGATCCTCTTTCTTCTTCTTGGATCATTCATGTATCTCTTGGACCCTATGTGGTCATATGTATTATTTTCTTTTGTACGCCTTGATGGCAGGATGCAATTGATGTGAACCTTATGTATTTTTCATCTTTAATTTATAGAATGGTCTTGCACTTGAAACAGACCCGGAGATGTAGCCCATTAGGGTTGAACTCCAATATCAATTGGTGTTGTATGGTGTACGTGTTCATCTGGTTCCTTTTTATTTTGGATGTATGAATGGCATTATGTTAAATGTATAATGTAATTTAGATGATATTAATCTTATTGCATGTATGAAGTTATCAATTAGATGCGATAATACGGATTATGATGGATGTAGCTTAGTGATGTAATGTAGCTAATGTCAGATGTATATATTCAATCATGCCAGTTAAATCTCTTATGGAATTTAATTTCTATGTTCTTGTGGTAATCATTTTATCATGAGTAGGTTTAATGATTCTCATTGTTAATTGGATTAATAAACCTCAATGTTCATTGGATTAATCGAGTAATCTTCATTGGAAACCCTTTAGGTGTTTAAGTTAAGTCTTCCGCTTGTGCAAATGTTATTGCAATATTTATTTTAATGCATCTTTAAGTTCATTAATATTTAAAAAATAATAAAATTATTTGCACTCTTTTCGAGAGTTTTAGTTGAATCCTTTAGGGTTTCTTGGCGGGGCATTACAAGTCAAATAGCATAACACTCTTTGCTAAAATGGTTTTATTCTCCTTTTTGTAACATGACTCATAGTAAGCAACCCATACTAGACCAAGAAGTCATGATTGTTACTAGACCTAGAAGCCATATCACTTTTTCATTCTTACATGCCCCATTTGTTGATCATGTTGCTCCTTTTATCTTGATATTTTAGATTGATGAAATCCTAAGTCCTTCAGTGCTTTGTGTTTTCTTGTCTCTTTAATGTCTTTAATAAAGTCTTTTGATACTATCTTGTACTTTACCAAGAGTATGTGTGTAAGGTCATACTCCCCCTAAAGTGGGGGCTAAATGCAGTGTTGTAAATTGTATTTTAATACAATTTCATACTCACTTTGGTGCTTCTCCCTCCTCATCCTTGAGATTGACTAATTATGCTTAAGATAATACCAAATCTAAGGTCTTTGTATTGTTTTTGGCTCTTTGACATAGATCGTATCTTAGGAGGATTGGACTAGGGCGCTTGACACCATAGTCAAACCAAAAAGGGCTCAAATTTGAATTTAACAACAGTAAAAAAGTTTTGAGTAGGAAAGTGCCTCAATGTTGGCCTTCTTAAAATTTTCAACATATTTTGTGAGGTTGAGTATAAAAGCAAGTCTTACCCCCTCATTTCAAATATATTCCTCATCATCTCTCTACAAGTTTTCAATTCAATTCCAATTGAGAAAACAATCAGGGATTTTCAAGGCAATAAAGGAGAGGTCAAATGTTTAGATCATCAAGCATACAAGATGGCATCCATGATCAAGTTTATGTGAAGGAATGCATGATCCTCCACTTAGCAACATCAACCTTTCATAATACAAGTTAAGGAGATTCACAGTTAGGTATAATATTTCAATTCTGCATTTCCTTAAGATTTTTAGCCTCTACCCTGCAAAGGTAAGCTCTCTTTTTCATCATCATTGTTGTAGGGGTAATTCTACTTCAAGCTTGGACCTAGTCAAATTCCTTATACAACCCAACATCATTTTATTTCTCTTTTGTATGTAGGATTCATTTCTATTAGAGAAGGATTACAAATTCATAAAGTGCATATTGAGACAAAGAGACCTAGACTTTGAAGAAGCAAAAAATCCTAGTCATTGACAAAATTTCAGGGAGATAATCTATGGGACATATTGATACAAGAATCTATTTACGATATTTACATTAGACACCTTCAAGTCAGTGATGCCTAGCCACATTTACCAACACTTACGAGCTCAAATTGTAGAAACAAGTTCCTTTTTTACTCCTATTTCCAGATCCGTCTTCAGATCTTGCATATTTGTTTTGTATGATTATTGTCAAATTTACATCTTTATACCTAGCTCTTACATTTTGTATTTAATCTTATCTAGTCATATCAATAATAAAAAAGAAGAATAATCAATCATTGTATCTGACTCTCCCAAGGGTTTGTAGTTGAGCCAATTTATTATTCTCTATAATATGTTGATGTGAATGGATTTGAGTCTTAGTTTGCATGAATATATTAGTGAACCCCATTTACACCACACTACAAGCATTTAAAGATTAAATATAAATATATTAAAATACAACTAGCTGTTAATATAAAGCACAAATATATGCAAAATGGTTTTTTATTTTCAAAATTTCACATGCAAAATGGAATTGCAGTTCAAACCACACTTGTGAATACACATAAACAAATCATAAATGAAAGTGGACTTACCTTCTCATGTGCTAGTAAAAAAGAATTTTGGTCTTCTTATAATAAAATATGGCACCCTTTTTCAATCTTATTTATATAACACTTTGGCCATCTATTAGATATGCATACGGGAAGGCAAATTGCATGGTAGCAACATAGGCAAATGATAGCATAATACAAAACCTTGAAATTTTTTGATGCATTGGAGGTCATAGAGGAAATTTTAAAAGGAGATGTGTAAGGACTCATATTCTGCTTAGGTTGGGAGGAGTAATTAAAAATCAATATTAGTGACTACAACGGTGCCATATTGGGTAAATGGAGGGCTTAGAAAATCTATTCATTGGTTCCATTGTTCTCAATAAGGGATGGTTAAATTGCACTAATATATTAGGCACCCTTTATTATTCTTTTATTTCAAGCAGAATCATAAATCTCGTTTAAGACTGGCAAGAAGAATGAGTGAGAAGACTTGTTATCCAACACTCTATTCTTTACATGTTTCTATGGAATAGAAGTTCAATGACTAACTTAATTTACCATTCATATGTTTTCTTACACACCAGTAACAAGTCGACTTATACTTTCTATGGAAAAAATAGGGGATGCATGCTTAAATGTCATAGTGAGAGCCAACACGATAAAATAATTTGGTTAAGATGCAACTATACCAACTATACCAACTAGATGCAAATACATGTATTTTGTTTTCCAAGACTAATACAAGTCCCCACCTTCATTAGGCATTAGCTCTAAATCCTTAGGCATTTTGGGTATGAAATTTTCTCGTCACCTCTGCGTTGGAAATCATTAAAAGTCCATTTTTTTTTTTTTTGCTCACAATGCATAAAACCCCTTAACAATTTTATTGTTCTATGGTGCAATTTATTTGGAAACATCAGAAAAATTTGACTAAAATCCTCATACCATTATGCTTTGATGCACGTTGATACCCAATTCCAAGCTCCTATTTTGGCATAGGCATGGAGGACACTGGCAAGGAATTTGACTTTATAACCACATATTGATTTTATTTGAAATTTTTGAAAGTCTCTTCAACAAATCCATTTTCTACAAATCTACCTTTAGCGCATTCCACAAGATGATATCTCTTTAAGACATTCTATCATCTTTAGGAGTCATGTAATCTTCTAGGTTTTGAATAGAGGAGTTGTTCATGAATACATCAAATATATATATGTATGAATGCATAAGTTATCTATTTTTGTGATCTTTGCGGGTCATAACAATATGATTCATTATTAGCTTGGAATCGTAGTCGTTAATAAATATGTTACAACGTTGAGTATGAGTTTTATAAAGAGCAAACAAATATTTTGGGTAAATTATATGTAGTTTATGGTAATATTGGTACAATTATGAATAGTTATAATTAAAATTTATCTAGATTTATATAATTCCTTGTTAAATATCAAGTTGTTATGTCAATGTCATAAAGAGAATGTAATTAAATATATATAATTAGATTAGGTTAGATATAAAATTATAGTTTTTGTATGAAGATCTAGCGTATAATTTTATTAGATCAAATATTTTAACAATTTAAAATAAAAATCAATTGCATGATATTATAATATTAATCCTCTCAAGTATCTAAAATAACAAGATCTATTATTATTTTATTATATATAAATATTTTGTAGTATGTGAACTAGGGAGATAAGATAGCAATTGATGTTAGGGACATCATATTATAATTTAAAAAGATAAATTATATTAAGATTCTAGGTCCTTTCTAAAAGATTGGTTATATAAGACTTCAAGGAAAATAATTTCCATTATTATTCTTGTAAGAGTTAAATTGGTTAAAATCTAGATTTAATGTTTTAATATGCCATTTAAATCTTAATAATATCTTATAACTAGATGGGAGGTATCCATTTTCATCGTTTATGTTTTTATGTAAGATATATCTTGGTTTTTGGGGTGGCCCATGTAGTTAGCGGTTAAAACACTTGCTTGGTGAAACCACCACCAAGGTTTAAATCCTCACTAGACTGCTATGCTCGCAGGCTTGGTACTTTCGTTAGACTGGTGTGCTCGCATAATTGTACAACAATAGTATTCAACACCTTAAAAAATGCCCATTACTGATTAAAAAAAGATGTATCTTAGTATTATGATATATGAAGCTATAATATAGCATACGTTACTTTGACTATAAAATGAATAGACATAAAAGCTACTACTAAATATATGTTTGATTGATCACTTATATATGCATAAATGCTTTGTATTATTTGTTGTGTGACTGAATTCTCATAGTTGAGCTGCAAAACATCAAGAAAATAGTTAAAGAACTTGAAATATTGTTTTTGATTAAGAAACAAACAGGTTTTGAAGGGACTCAAAACCCTTTTTACAAAACATTGCTTAAAAAGATAGGCATATTAGAGCCAACATCCAAAATACAACAAAAAGCCAACAAAAAAACAAAAACTAGAAACAAAACAACAAACTAAAGAAAACCTAGTTCAAATTCTTGAGTACCTCTGTTGCCTTTGCTTCCAATTGATCCATATTGAGGGCAATATTTTTCAGATCCAGAATGCCTTGGTTGGTGGCTTTCTTCTTCAAATTAGCTCTAGTTCTTTTGGAGGGACCCGTGTTCTCATCTTGCATCTTCTCAAGCAAATCCACATCTACCACCACCCCTTCTTGATGGAGGCCTTCAAGTTTTCCAACCATATTATCGATACTTTCCGCTGAGCTCTTAACCACTTTGTGGCTATAGGTCACAAGGGATATAAGGTTGTCATTAACTTTTTGGAACTTATTTTCCAGTTGTTTCAGTCTACCATCATAATCCTTCTTGAGTTTCTATTCCAGTTTTATAATCTTGTTGTCATAATATTTCTTGAGTTCATTAATAGTGTTATAACTTTTTGCATGGAATTAACAATAAATTTCCTTTGTTCTACACTCCACTGTTCAACACTGTAGTTATCCTGTTTATTGTTAATAGCACAAAATTTTATATTGATCTCTTTGATTTCGTTGAAGAGCCATTTTTGCATTAAAAACTAGTTGATTACAGAATCACGATATGACAAGAACATCATTTGGACTTTCTTTATCCAAATTAAGATAAAGGGAATCCACATTGAGGTCCCTAGGAAAAGAAGCTATCTCAGTCCTATTAGTAACATACTCAGACCAGGCATGGCATGATAGGACAACCCAGAATCAAAATTAGTTACAGAGACAAGGGAATTTCTACTCTTCTTTAAACTATGACCTAACTTCTTTTTCTCCTTCAGCTCAAAGTCAAACTCTTCCATTTTGGTGTACCGCTCCTCCTCATTAGAGAAGTGACTCCCGAACTCTTCCACCTCCGTATCATAGGAAGAATTAGGGACCTGAAAGGAAGGAGAGGGTTGTGATTTAATATGTTCAAAAATTAATAACAAGTCCCCATGAAGGACTAGGTTTTTCTTGTTTCTCTTGTACTCTTTAATGTTAGCATTAATGGAAGTTTGCAGAATTAAAGGAAAGGAAATATGTACTTTGTGCCCAAAATGGTTCAACAGAACAAAATGGTGCATAGGGTTATATATTTCATGATAACCGTAAGCACGAAGCACCAAACATATATGATATTATCTGTATCATAGCTTCTTTTGGAGACTTTGGCCAATTTTTTTCCTTTCTTTGTTGTCTTTGGGGAATTTAATGATCACCACATTTGACAGTTGTTTGTCCCTATAAAACTTAGCTCCTTCCATAGACAAACCAGTAACCTTTGCCACAAGTTTTTCATGAGTATCAAAGTCCTTGCCAAATAGCTAAATGTGCCCTTCCTTCAAACCCTTGGTGAATTTCTTGGTGACATTGGCATCAAACCCATGTATCTTCTCAATGAAAGGGGTGAAGCTCCCTCATTTTAGAATTCTCCATATTGTGGCATCTTTTCTAAATTCCTCATTGTCCAAAGGTTCGACCCTTCACCTATCTCCACCCATAAATGTAGGAATGAAAGAGAGACCGATATGCAGAATGGAAATACACCAAAAAATATTAGAGAGCACCCAAAAAGCGTGCAAAGTACTATGACAAATAAGTATTAAAATTCTCCACAAATTAATAACTCTCCTAATAATAATGGAAATGACTGCCATCTCAGGATATGTCATCATTATTCAATAGATGGGATGGTTCTCCATGCTTGAGATAAATCATATTTCAATAGGGCATTTACATATGTAGCTACATGATCACCTAGGGGTCATATCATTTCATTATTAGTCTAGACTCCCTCATTAGAAAAATAATCCACAAGCCCATTTTCTTCACAATAGGCATGGGTTATATCAAATTTTTTGAAAGGTACTTAGGATATCCAAGGATTTTTTAATCCATTTTTCAATAGTCCAAGAAGATTTTTGGTGTCCCTTTAAACATTGGATTATGTTACTAGAGTCACCCTCTAAGCAAACCATCTTAGCATTAATGAGTTTAGCCATTCTCAAGCCATAGAAGGTCGTAGCTACTTCAGCCAGGTGGTTAGTCTGTCATCCCAAGGGGAGTGCCACCGCTGAAATAATTCCATTATCATCTTTGACCACTCCCTTGCACCCAATCGGCCCGGGATTTCCCTTAGCTGCTCGCCGAAGTTGACTTTCACCCAACCATAAGGAGGAAGATTCGAATGAACATTATCCCTGGGTGTTTTGACTAGTCTAAAGGCAATAGAGATATCTATATTAGTTTTCCAATTGGATGCAACCCATGAATCAAACTGAGAGAAAATTTGCTTTGCCTCATTTATGTATTTTGCTCTAGCTTGTTGAAAGTTTTCCTTAATAGCCCTAATGATTTTACTGGAAACAACATTTGGTGGCAAAGCAACATCTCTGAAGACTCTAAACACATTGTTTCATTCTTTACATATTCCTCATACCAAGTGAGGAAATGTTAGGGACCAAAAAAATGCAAGGCTTGATTAGAGGACCAAACAATCCATTAATCAAGAAAACTCACCATAGAAGATGGAGTGACCTAGGCCATGTTCTAGTTCTAAATAATTGAACCCCACACATCACAAGCATAGGTACAGTGCGGAAACAACTGAGATGTAGACTCAACATCCTCCTAGCACAAAAAGCATCTGTTAGGTAAGCAAAAACCTCTTTTACAAAGATTATTGAGAGTCAAGATTTTGGTTTGGAGCATGATCCAGAAGAAGAATGTGATCTTCATAATTATGGCATTAGACCACACTATAGTCCAAGGGAGAGGTGGGGAGAGGGATGCATACTAAAGAGCAATAGCTGAAGCAACAAAGAAATCACATGAGGATGATTTCCTCTAGATCAACTTATCATCCTCTTCCGAATTCAACATACACAAATTCAAAGATATTTGAAGAGGGAGCATGTCAAAGCTAATGTTGAGGAGGTTTACCCACTTTTCTTCAACATAATAGTTATCTACCCATATACCAAATCTAGCTTTGCATTCCAACAAAAAATTGCTAAAGATTGGACTATTACATAGTGGTTCATGGCCAATCTAGCCATCCTCCCAAAATTTAATCTTTCTTCCCAAGCCCAGTTTCCAACAAACTCTAGAACCAATTATGTGCTTTAATTTGATAACATTATTCCAAAGGGTAGATCCCATAGGTATTTCTTGTGATTAAAATAAATCCTACAAAGAAATAATATGCTGTAAATACTTACTCTTCCAAATAACATTCCATTCACCCTTTGTATTAAAAATTCTCCAGATTTTTTTTGCAAGAAGGGCTTTATTGAAATCTAGAATATTTCTCAGCCCAAGCCCTCTATTTTTTTTTGGTTTACAGATAGATTCCCAAGCCACAAGAGGCAATATTTTTCTATCTTCCACTCCTGACCAAAAAAATTTCTTTTGAATCTTCTCAACAGACTCAACAAATTTAATCGAAATTTCAAACAGACTAAGAGCATAAATCAAGAGATTTTGGAGGGTAGCCTTAAGGAGTTAAATTTTTTCTAGCTTAACTGAGAAGAGCCCCCTTCCAACTAGCCAAAGTTTTATGAAAATTATCAATCAAAGACAACAAAAAGGAATATGGCACCTTGGAGCAAAGAGGTAAGCCCAAATATATAGCTGGAAAATTACTAATGGCACAACTCAAAATATTGGAGTTCTTTTTTTGCCTGATCTTAGGAGTATTAATAAAGTAAAAAGAACTTTTAGCATTATTTATACATTGACTAGTGGCACTTGCATAATCTTCTAAAATTCTTTCGAGAGATTGATCTTCCCTACAAAAGAGCTCCCTAGGACAATAGTATCATCCACAAATTGTTGATGGGAGCAAATAAGCACATCTGGTGAAGGTCTAAGACCTTTCAAGCTTCCAAAATTCACCATATTGAGCATGTGCCTCCCAAAGGTTTCAACCAACAAATTAAATAGGATAGGAGATAAGGGATATCCTTGTTTGAGGCCCCTAGAAACCTCAAAAAAATGGGAGGGGGAGCCATTAATAAGCACTACAGTTCTAGAAGATGAAATAAACTGCCATACCAAATCAAGAAGTTTTCTATTGAAACCAAATGCTACCAAAACCTGTATGATGAAGTCCCAATCCACTTGATCATAGGCAAGAATGAAGCCATTCTATTGGGTAGCAATGAAGCAAGGCAACACTACAAGCAATTTGGACGTAAGAACCTTAGTGAAGATTTTGTAGATGGAATTGCACAAATGAATGGGACAAAAGGCCTCAAAAGTATCTACAATAGGGAATCTAGGAACAAGAACAATAAAAGTTGAGTTGAACTCCTTAAGAATCCTTCTATATCTAAAGAATTCTTTGATGACATTTCCAACATCTTCTACCACAATCTCCCAAAAGATCTGGAAAAGAATATTATGAAACCATCAATTCTTGGTGCTTTGTTCTTGTCAAAGGAGAAAATGACCTTTTTCATTTCTTCTTAAGAAGGAATAGCAATCAAATTTCAATTACATTCTTCACTATCCAACCTAGGGATAGCCTCAATAAACTCCTTTTGCTTATTTTCAACCAATATATCCTCAACAAATAATAGATTGGAAAAGAAGTGAACCACTTCCTCTTGGATCTCCTCTTCCTTCTCAACTGTAGATCCATTCCTTTTAATATGAGATATATGGTTTTATTCCCTATGTTTTAGAGTAGATATGTGAAAAAACTAGGTAATCCTGTCTACAGAGGCCATTCAAATAGACCTTGATCTCTGTTTCCAGAAAACCTCTTCCTTGGAAATAATGTCATGAAATTGAATGAGAATCTCATTTTACTTAGACAAGTAATTCCCAACATATCCTTTCCTTTTAATTTTATCTTGGACATCCTTCAACTCTAATTGAATATTGGTCTTGGACAAGAAACTATTGCCAAAAGTTTCTCTATTCCATTTTTGATGTTAACTTTTACCATTCCTAGGTTTTTTGCCACTCCAAACATAGCAGTCCCATCCACCTTAACACTCCACCATTGTTTAAATGTTGAAAATTTTTGAGGGTTCTTGATCCACATTTTTTCAAATGATAAGGACAATTCTTCTTACCAAAGATAGGCTCCGCTTGAAAATAGAGAGGAAAGTGATCATATCCAATTCTAGATAAGGCGTTTAAAGAGAAAACATAATGAAAGAACCAATCATTGGATATAAGGGCCCTCTCCAATCTCACCTGGATAAGATCCTTAGCAACATGTCTATTAGTCTAGGTTTAAGAGGCTCCTTTTAAATCCATATCACGGAGACTTTGATTGTTTATAAAGTCCACAAGATCTTGTTTGCTGCCAGCTTGAATTTGAGACTCTCCAAACTTCTCCACCTCCTATAAAGGAGTGTTAAAATCCCCTATAATGATCCAATTTTTGTCCTGGAATTGAGATTTGAAGTCAGCCAATTCTTCTAAAATTTCCTCTTAGCTATCTTATTATTGGGTGCATAGATATTAGATAAAATCCAGCCAAAATCATCCCTAACATGTTTAAATCTTATAGTGATGTGGTTGGAATCTTCCTAAAGATTAACACCAAAAATTAAGTTTCGATTCCAAAAAATAGCACAACCACCCAAGGCTCCTTCCAAGATATTACAATGAACTCCGCAATTCTTGAAAAATTTCATTTTCAAAACTATGTCTCTCTGCATCTTGGTTTCTTGAACATGGCCATAATATCGGGCTTATAGTCTGATGAAATTGGACTAAATATCATACTTATGAGATTTATTTATCCCCCTTATGTTCCAAGACATTATCTTAAACTTAGAGTTTGAAGTGGAACCCACCTCCAAACATCTAGAATGGGTTGAAAGAATCTTTGTTTCCTTCGTGACCTTTTCTATTTCTAGTTCCATTCCCTCACCTTTGATCTTCTCATGAAGGGGCTCAATGTCATTTGACTCAAAGGACTTTGACTTCAACAATTCATTGTTTTCCTCCACTATAGGTTTTTCACTTGAGTTCTTTTCAGGGATAGGACCAACATCGTTGGGCTCAGAATGTTTTTCCCCCTCTTTAGGTAGTTCATTGTTTTCCCCCACTGTAGGTTTCTCACCTATATTCTTCTTAGGGAGAGGACCAACATCATTGGGGTTAGAATTCTTTTCCCCCTCTTTAGGTTTTAATTTTCAAACTCTCATGTTACCTTTAGTCCTCATATCAACTTTGTTCTGGTTTCTAAATGGGCATTTTCTAGCCCAATGACGAAACTTCTTGTAACAGAAACAAACAAAAGGTAAAGATTCAAACTCAATAGGTTGTTCCCACTTGCCCAACTTGGAGACTATTTCAATAGAGGAAGGGAGATCTGTAGAATGGAGAATTCCAACATAGATTCTTGCAAACATTAACCTTTTCCTTGCCATAGTCATGGGATCAATAGAAAGAAGTTCTCCAAAAGAACTAGCAATGCCCTTAAAAATATCCTCATTCCAATACTCCATGGGCGATCCTGGAAGGAGAACCCACACAGGGACAACCACAAAGGGCAAATCCGATAGATCCAACTTTGGTGACCATTTCTTTAAAGTCAGAAAGTATTTCCTAATGACCTCGGGATCCCCACACAATATTGCAGATATATCATCTTCACAAGAAAATTAAATGGAAAAGAAGCCTTTAGGAAGGGCAGACACTTCCACTTGACCCTTAAGATGCCATTTTCTTCAAATAAAAGCCCTCATAGTCTCAATATTGGGTCTAAGACCCATAAATTTTCCTACTAAGGAGGAATCCATCAATGATATATTATGATTAATCACTGACTTTGGGATAGAAATGACAAACTTACTAGTCTTAGGATATGATATATTGTTTACTGGGGTAAGAGAAGATTTACTCATCATCTTTACCCCAAAAAGATAAATTAGGTAGTTTTTGCATGGAATCATAGTAGAAATTGAATTGCAAAAAGGATCATATAGATATTTATCATTTTTTCATGAAGATAATAATGGGTTATTTTTATGATTTAGACCATACATGATATGTTTTGAATTATACTTATAAAGAAAGTAGTTTTCCTTTTTTTATGTCTGATTATGAATTTACCTTCAGGGATAGGTGTTGAATGTGGACTAATAGAGAAGAGTGGATCTTGTTTTTATGATCTACCTAGAAATTTATAGTTTTAAGCTCTTCGGCTAAAGCCACGTGTATCATTAAAATAGATGAATGTTTGTTTATTATTTTATTTTATCTGCCAAATCTTGATAGTAGGAAATAGCATTATCGTATGTGAAATGTATGTAGATATATCAAATTGCACTAGATTCCATCATGCATTTTGTTTTTAGGTTGCTAGGTTTCTCATGCAGGGTTGGGTATTCTTCAAGGTATGAGGAATTCTAGGGAAGCGCAAGCTTTGTGGTTGGGCAAAAAAGTGCCTAAACCATGTTCTCGTCTCTTGATTTGTGGATGAACATTTAGTTAGTGGTGATGAGAGACTTCATTGGTTTGTAATCTTATTGTATTATTATGATAAGATGGGAATGAGAGCCTAGGCCACCTCCATTTGTACATTATGTTATTGTACTATATTTTTTATTAGTCATTACTTCATGTGAAGATGTAATATGTACCATTTCCTTATTAATGTGAGATTGAGTTAATTATTTGGTTTTCTGATATAGTTTCAGGGTACATACCTTACATTTGGTATCAGAGCTCTAGGTTCAACACTAGGGCCTTGAGTTCATGTTGCTAAGGTGCAATAATTGATCCCAAAGCCCTTTCACCAAATAATGCTTAGCACATGTTGTGTAAGTGTTAGTTAGAATCGATTTTGATAAACTTAAGTAGTGAGGGAGAGATCATCCTAGATATTGTTACACTTGACAGGAAGGGAATGTGTCCCTTGCTTGAAACCCTTATGAACATTTTATGAGCTAGGTATGATGTCGTAACTCTCTTCCACTTGTCTGACTATTTTATGATATATATATATATATATATATAATGTATATGTTGTTGTATAGATATTATTGTTGTACAAATTTGTAGGTACTAGACATTGACTCCACAAGGTTTCACAGGTTGAAGTGTGTCTCTAATCCCAATGGCAAGATGATCGAAGGTGGCATGAGACCCTATCACATACTCTAGGCTTAGTTGGTACCTTGTTAGTACCGTGTCTTGGTTAGAGTTGCCTTGTTAGGCATTTGTGGTATTTTATGTGATCCTTATGTTGGGATGCTTTGTGGAGTTGAGGATTATTAATTAATTTATTGATTTATTTGATTATATATTTTTTTAATATTAAATCAAATTAATGGTTGGTCTTAATATTTAATCTAATGTGTATTTAATTATCAAGGCTTATAATATTTATTAATGTTATTTTTGTGGGTTATATTTATGGTATTTGATGCACTTGATTTATTTAATTCTTAGCTATTGGTTATTTTTATTATTTATCCCTTTTTCCCATTTGTTTTATCATTTATCTCACCTACCCTCTTTTGCTATTGGCTTTGGGAGTGTGAGTTGGAGGTTAGTATTATTTTATTATATTTTGCCTCGATTTTTGCTATGGTTGGTAATGTTTATTATATTTTTAATTATTTCTGATTTGCTGTGTGGAGCTACTATTTTTGGATTAATTTTATAAATTTGGAGTTTTGAGATTTTTTGGGGGTTCTTTGGCTGAAGATTTTACTGGAATTCTTTTGTTATGGTGTTGATGGTTTTTTTTGCAATTGGAAGAGGATTGGAGCTTGGTTTTGATTCTTGTTTTGAATTTGTGATTTTGTGGAAGGATTGGTTGGACTATGCTTGCTCTTCTTTGACCTTCTTGACCATTTGGGTTGCTTTATGCCCATGTATGCTAGAGTTCGACGTCACATTATGTAACTATTATTTTTGGACTTAGTTGACTTATCCTATTTCGTGTCTGAGCCATTTTGACTCACTATTATGTATGGCTACTTTGGTGAAGATATGCGCTAAACTTAATATTATATGTGTTGCTTATTTGTGTGTATGTTCTATACTATTGCATATATGCTATGTTGTTTTGGGTATATACTCTACAGAATTGGATGAATGCGCTAGTTTGAACACTGGAAGCACTAGTGTATCTATTAAATACGCTATACTAGGTTGTATATGCATTGTTTTGAGCTTTATAATAGCTACAAAAGCTATGTATGTGCTAAATTATTCTGTATTTGTGCCATTTTGTCATGTTTGGTTTCCTGAGTTGATTTTTTGAGTTATTTTCTTGGTTCGTGTTGAGCTTTTGTTAGACCAGAGGCTTGCTCGGTTCTGTCTGTATTTTTCTATGTGTTATTCTAGATTCTGTCTATTTGATTTGAGAATGAAATTTATGTTGGCTTATGGCTTTTGATAATGTTTAATCATCTTGTTTATTGAAGTTCAACATTGACATTATATCATGCTTGAGGGTATTGGCTCTTGGTTTAATATTGTCATGACAATCTGTATTATGGCAATTATGAATCAGTTGTGTATATGTTTCCCATTTGGATTTGGATCCTATGGTGGATATTTTATGATATCATTTTGGAAGAGCCTTATTTGAAAGAATATGCTATACTGTACCCTAAGTTTAGGAGTATGATAGGGAGAGTGGCTTTCAAGTGAGTGTCAAGGTTATGAGAGATAGACTGCTAGGAGATGACTTAAGATAGGTGCCAGGGTCTAGACTACCAGGAGATCTCATTGAATTTTTCATGTGTGTAAATAAGTGATAACCATGAATAATAAATTAACCTAGATGGGAAGGGTAATAGGTTTTCACATTAATAAGATAATGAATTGATTTGTGGTGCCCCACCTATGGCCTAGAGTGCTAGTACAGGCTCAGGATGAGATTTGGGAAGGCCTTAGAGAGGCAACCAAACTCCCTTGATTCTCTCAAAGGTTGAGATGGTTCCGCATGTGTATCATAGGTGTTGGGGCAAGAGACCACCATGATAATCCCTTTTTGAGGTGATAGGATGCAATGAAACTCTTCCCTACATGAGTCCTAGTTTCTTATGCTTGAATTTGTTTGGCAGCCTCTAGAGTTTTGCTATCATGTTGTCTTCTGCTTATGGTTAATCCTTGTGTTGCGGTTCTGGTTATATCCTTTGGTTGTTACATGTTAGCCTAGGTTTAGAGTGTGTGTGTGCAACCTCATGTCATTCTTCAGAGCACGAGGGGTGGACCTTATTGGCTCCACATGGTCGGGTGGTTTGATGCCTTCTTTCATTGGGATTTTCTCTTCGTCAGATGATCATGTGTGTGTAGTGGATTCCTTATCTCTTCAGTTGGAGCTTGGATTCTTAGAGTAGAATATTATGTAATCTTGTGGTATAATACATCATTATAATCATGTGACTTGGATGATTGTATTTGTAATCTTGGACTATGATTCATTGTAGTAATAATAGATATGGTAATGATGTGATGATGCTCATATATGGAAATATGATATGTAACTGGGATATTGATATTGTAGCTTGGAAGTAAGATTTATCATTTTATTGGATGTTGTAGATAGGTGAAGGTATTCTTGTAAGATATGATTTGCATCTTAGAAGATTGTCATTCTTGTAATTAGAGATTAAGGGTTCTTGTTTATGTAAATGATTAATAAGAAATAGTTGTAATGTGAGTAGTGTATCATTGTGTTAAAGATCTATGGGTTTTATCTATTAGAAAATGGTTATTGATATTTTCCTTGTGATGTTATGAATTATCTTATGGTAGAATTATTGAGTAGGAATATTTGGATTTGGAGCTTTAAAATGAACCTTTCATATTAGATGTATTTTATGCTTTAGTCCTATGGGTAAATGACATCCAGGACAATAGATATTATTGTTAGGATATGGTTCATAAATGTATAATGGATTAGATAAATAGTTCCTTACCTATGTTCTTAATTGAAGTGGATGTTAGATTTAGTGAAGAGAAAATTATTAGCGGTTTGTATATTGATGTTATGTTAAGTAATGGTGTTGAGATACCCTAGGGGAAGTTAGTCTATATGATGTGAGTTTATTGCCGCTCGTGTAATTATGTTCTTATGATTATGCTTAATTTAATGTATATGTTTATCTCGAGCTTACATGTGTAGTATTAGATTATTTAAAAAAAGTCTCTATTTTTCTTGTTAGTTGGTTAGTTTCTCTAGGGTATTTTGGCGGGCATTATAGATGATCCTGTATATTGTATCATTGTGATCTTATTTTCCTCGTGAATGTGGTGCTTTAGGTGATCCTAATCCTTGTATTAACCGACTTCATGTGGATGTAGTACAATTCCCCCTTCATATGTCCCCTTGCATAATAAAGTGATCGTGTTGCATTAAATCGTAAACATTTGCAAGTTAAGTTGAGTGCATAGTTGTTTATTTGTTGCATAGAAATAGAGTCATAGATGAATTTTTTTTGTGGTGTGCTTTGGTATGTTCTCTAATGCACTTGGATGTTGTATTCTCATGTGTTGTGTAGTGATTATTCCCTCAAATGTGGTTGCTATTCGTCAATTTGTTATGTGAAAGTGTTTCAAGTTTGATGATATATTGATGAAAATTTTCCTTGTGCTGTATGGACTAGCATCATAATTTTGAATTTTATTATGATCGGTTTAGTCACCAAACTCTTCCATTTGTCTATTTTGTGACCCTTGGTCACAGTTGACTTATTATTGAAATCGCATGTGTTTTATGACAGTGTTGAAATTGATAATTCTCCCTCTTGGGTTCTTTTAAATCTCATGGCGGTTATTCCAAATATTTGACATCATTGGTCCTATGTTATGTTAAGTGTTGTTCTGTATCATGTTCACTATGAACACTAATAAAATATTCAATGAAGTAGGTTTCAAAGAATGTACCAATCCTATATTTGTATTAAATCATGATTGAATTATTCCTTAAATCTTATGAAATGTTGATGTAGAATAGCATGCTCATTGCTTTGGATATTGATGTTGTGATATTCATTGTATAGGAAATTGTGAGGTGATGCAAATGCTCTAAGTAGGTGGTAATAAATGAACTATCCTTACTTTTTTGAATTCAATACATTAAAATTTCTAGGTCTCATTTAAATATTTGCATGAATAGTAAGGTGGATCCACTAACTTTTCATATTATTGTAAGAATGCATGGATTTATATAGTTTTTAATCTTGTTTCATTCCTTATTTTTTCAACTCTTGTTACTAAGTTAGGTATTGATCTCGATCTCATGTGACTGGGCTATCTTAGCTCTAAGTTTGTAACTTTGGATGAATTTTGATAGGAAGATGGATTTCATGTATGAATTCATATTGACTTCCTTATTGATTATGTATTGGTTTCTAACAAATTGATGACTATCCCTTTTAACTTCACCTATTAACATGTTGAATGCACTTAGATTAATTATTTGTGATTGTTCACGATTCAACTCAAAATTTATGAAGTAATGATGCTACTTATGTTTGCTTGTGATTTCTTAGTGCACCTTGGGTATTCATTGAATGATTTACATGTTTATGGATAATGCCACATGGGAGAATGCTGAGGATATAAACAATTATTTTCCTCACTTGATGAATTATTTTTATATAATACTATTTGAATTAGTTTGTTTTTACTAAGACATCAGGACAATGTCTTTTCCTAGTTGGGAAGGATGTCACATCTTGATTTCTGTTTGCATAAACCTAGTATTAATAACAAATAAAATGGATGAAACCATTGAAAATTTGCCTTATTTTTTTTGATTCATTCAATATTGTGTGTGCATGAATGATAGTTAATATAATTAGAAAAATGTATGAAATTGATATTTAAATGATGATGAATTATTATGTTGCAAGTACTTTCAATTATGATTATGGTTTTATGGACTAAAATATTAAAAAAATTGAGTGAAAATGTAATGCCCCACCAAGAAACCCTAAAGGATTCAACTGCAAACACTCGAATAGAGTGTAATATATATATATAAATATTTTTAACAATACTGAAAGCATAAATGTATAAGATAAACATTGCAATAGAAGTTGCACGAGTGAAAGACTTAACCTTAAACTCCTAAAGGGTTTCCCAACGTGGATTACTTAATTAAAATAATCCTTACTTAAGGTCAACTAATCCACTTAAGATAAATATTTATCCATTAGAAATTTAATTACACAAACAATGATTGTTTCATACTTTGCATGAGATAACACTAACATTTCTATGCTTCATTCATGATAAAACATTCAATTACATTTAAAAAATTGATTTTAATTAAAGATATAAATCCTACCATCTAAATCTCTTCATAATACATTGCTTTTACATTGCAAGGATAACATAATATTACGACACTCAAAACACCAAGTCTCATAAAAATACATAATGTTACATAAAATTACAACTTACCATGAAGGCATAAATGAACAAATTGTTAGGGTTTCAAGCAGATCCGAAGCAAATATGAACTAACAATTATATGTAGATTTAAATACAAAATATAAAGGAATAAAATAGGACATAGATAACACAGAGATTTAACGTGGTTCACCCAAAATGGGTTACGTCCACCATACACAGCCGTCCAATCTTTCTTATTATCCAGCAAAAATAGTACATCAACATACCCATGCCTTAAGCATCCCAGCTGCTTATAACATACATTTTTAGGGCAACAAATGAAGTTAGCCTTTTTAGGGTTTTATTACAATGTCGGTTTTCATCAACAAAAAAAATGGCAAAATTTTTTTTCTCGGGGGCTACCACCTCCGAACCCCCATAGCGAGCTTCGCCCGCTTTGGGGGCTGCCGCCCCGAAACGCCTGCCCGAGGCCCAGCTCAGCCCCGGACCCCGACAAGGATATGTGCTGAGTGTACAATACTTTGCTGATCAGTCACCACATTTCAACAATCTCCCACTTGGAGACTAATCAGGCTCCACACCGAACAATTTCCCACTTGGAGACTGATACTGCACGACACCACTGTACATGCAACATCTATTGGATAAAACACTAGGACTCGACTGGTATAAATTACACAATTATCAATCAAGAAGACCAACAGAAATTGATGAAGAAATCGGATTCTCTTGTGGAACTGCCTTCATGAACATATCGACAAGATTCTCACTTGTGTGAATCTTCTCAAGCCGTAACTGACCCTCCTCCAAAATAGTCTGAATGAAGTGGTACCTGAGCTGAATGTGCTTTGTCCTTGAATGAAAAGCAGAGTTCTTCACAAGATGAATGGAACTTTGGCTATCCGTATACAATGGGCGATCCTCCTGTGTCTGACCCAATTCCTCCAGAAAACATTGTAACCAAATCATCTCCTTGCTAGCTTCTGTAGCAGCAACATACTCAGCTTCAGTGGTTGAAAGTGCAACAACCTTTTGTAGCCTAGAAATCCAACTGACTGCAGTTCCCCCTATAGTAAAAACATACCTTGTAGTGCTCCTTTGTGAATCAATATCACCTGCCAGATCAGAGTTAACAAATCCACTCAGAGTAGCATTAGATCCTTTGAAACATAATGCCTTCGTAGTGGTTCCTTTCAAATACCGAAGGATCCATTTCACAACATTCCAGTGTTCCATACCCGGATTACTCATAAACCTGCTCACAACTCCCACTGCATGTGCAATATCTGGCCTTGTGCATACCATTGCATACATTAGACTGCCAACAACTGATGAATACGGGATGTTAGACATTTTATTTACCTCTTCCTGTGCCTTTGGGCACATCTCCTTAGTCAATTTGAAATGACTAGCCAAAGGTGTACTAACTGCTTTTGCATCCTGCATGTTAAATCTTTTCAACACCTTCTTTATATACTCACTTTGGGATAAATTCAAGGTTCTATTTTTTCTATCTCGTGTAATCCTCATACCCAGAATTTGCTTAGCTGCACCCAAATCCTTCATAGCAAATGACCTAGCTAATTTATGTTTAAGATCATTTATGTGTTCCATGTTAGACCCAACAACAAGCATGTCATCAACATAAAGCAACATAATAATATAATTGCCATTATCCAATCTCTTAAAATATACACAACGATCAGAATGACATCTATGATAATCGTGTTCAGCGATGAAACTATCAAATTTTAAATACCATTGTTAGGGTGCTTGCTTTAGGCCATACAAACTTTTCTTCAACCTGCACACCAAGTTCTCCTTACCTTTGACCTCATATCCCTGTGGTTGCAACATTTAAATTTCCTCCTCCAAATCTCCATGAAGAAAAGCTATTTTCACATCTAATTGTTCAAGATGTAAATCATTTGCAACCACAAGACTAAGTACAGTTCTAATTGAAGTCATTTTTACAACTGGAGAAAATATTTCATCATAATCTATACTCTTTTTCTGTACAAAACCTTTTACCACAAGTCTGGCCTTATATCTTTTCTAACCTCCTTCCTCCTCCTTTAGCCTATAAACCCATTTGTTAGGCAAAGCTCTTTTTTTTGTAGGTAAAGGGACCAAGTCCCAA
Organism: Cryptomeria japonica; assembly: GCF_030272615.1. NCBI lineage: Eukaryota > Viridiplantae > Streptophyta > Pinopsida > Cupressales > Cupressaceae > Cryptomeria > Cryptomeria japonica. Next base: position 309,424,157 of record NC_081409.1, on the reverse strand, counting down.
GTCTTATTTTTCATCAAGGAGTCCATCTCCTCTTTCATGCCTAGCTCCCACTATTGTTTGGCATCCACCTACATTGCTTCTTCATATTCTTCAGGTTCACCAGAATCAGTTAATAAAATAGAATACAAAAAAGGAGAAAATCTTTCAAGGGGTCTACTTGACCTTGTAGAATATCTAACACTTGCAGGAGTTTGTGGGACAATTTGTTGTTGCTGAGCATCAGGTACCTATGGCATTTCATTTTTTGGAATCTCATCCAACACCACATATTCTTGTTTGTCCTGTTCATGCTTCTTTTCCTGCATTTGTTCTTTATACATAACCTTCTCATTGAATATAACATCTCTACTTCTTATTATTTTCTTATTTTCAAAATCCCATAACCGATAGCCATATTCATCTATCCCATATCCAATGAAGGTACATTTATGAGATTTAGCATCAAACTTGGTTCTATTTTCTTTATCAACATGGACAAAGGCTTCACAACCAAAGGTTTTCAAAAAAGAATAATTTACCTTTTTACCAGTCCATGCCTCCTCTGGAATACCACCATCCAAAGGGGTTGAAGGTCCTCTATTTATCAAATAGATAGCAGTATGTACAACATCTACCCAAAAATGTAAGGGCAATCCAGTATGCAATCTCATGCTCCTCGCGTGTTCCATGATAGTCCTATTCATTCTCTCTGACACACCATTTTCTTATGGAGTTCTTGGAACTGTCTTCTACTTTCAGATCCCATTTAAGGAGCAATAATCTTCAAATGCTTTGCTGCAATACTCGCCTCCATTATCCAATCTGAGACACTTCAACTTTTTTCCTATCTCATTCTCAACCAAAGCTTTCTATTTCTTAAATGTTTCAAAAACATCTGATTTTTGTTTTAGGAAATATACCCATGTTTTTCTAGTTGAGTCATCAATAAAAATAACATAATAACAAGAGCCACCAAGAGATGATACCTGAGCCGGTCCCCATACATCTGAATGTACAAGCTCTAACTTCTCATTCTTCTTCTCTTTCCCAACCTTGAGAAATCTGACTCTTTTCTATTTCCCATAAACATAGTTTTCACAGAACTCTAAATCAATCTTCTTTAGTCCTGGCAATAGATTTTTGGAGTGAAGGATTTTCATCCCTTTCTCACTCATGTACCCAAGCCTATGGTGCCACAATATCGAATCTGTTCTTGCAACATCTATTGTTGCTGTCTCTGCAATAACTTTATCTATAGCAGCTAAGGTAGAGTAAGTGTTACCAATACACAGATATAATGTGCCTACCTTCGCACCTTTAGATACTACTAATGATCCTTTAGTGACCTTCTAGATACTGTCTGAGAAGGTAACTATGCAACCTTCACTACCTAGTTGCCCTACAGAAATTAAATTTCTTCTTAAATTAGGAACATGTTTTACCTCATGCAGAAACCAGTCATTTCCATTCTGCAACTTGATCTTTATCTTTCCTTTTCCAACAATTTTATAGGGCTCATCATCACCCAAATATACCTATCCAAAATCACCTTGAACATAATCTAGAAAATATTTTCTATGGGGTGTAGCATGAAATGAAGCCCCATAATCTATTACCCAGGAATCATTAACATTATCCAAACATAAGATTAAAGCATCTTGTAAAGTATTACTTGCAATATTAGCTTCCTTACTGTCATTTTCATTTTTGTCTTCTTCTTTGTTTTTCCGAGACCAACAGTCTTTCTTTAGATGACCAGGCTTTCCGTAGTACCAACAATCTTTCTTTCCTCTAGATTGAGAGCGTCCTTTCTTTGACTTCCCTTGTGACTTCTCATTCCCAGGGCCTTTTCCTCTTTCCTTTGATCTTCCTCTGTTCCCCACATTAAAAACACTACCCGATGATGTTGGAGTCTCACTTGTGCTTTTCCTTCGCATTTCCTCGCTTAGGATAACACCAACAATATCATCAAATACCAAAGTATTTTTACTAGAGACAGAGTTACTTATAGCCATAACCAAGCTATTCCACCTTTCTGGCAAAGAACATAAAATCAAGAGAGCCCTAACCTCTTCTGCAAAAGTAATTTTTACTGAAGACAATTGACTGGTAATTGTATGAAATTCATTTAAGTGCTCCGCTATAGATCCTCCCTCACTCTGATACCAATTGTTAGGGTTTCAAGTAGTTCCGAAGCAAATATGAACTAACAATTATATGCAGATTTAAATACAAAAGATAAAGGAATAAAATAGGACACAGATAACACAAAGATTTAATGTGGTTCACCCAAAATGGGTTACATCCACCATACATAGCCGTCCAATCTTTCTTATTATCCAGTAAAAATAGTACATCAACATACCCATGCCTTAAGCATCCCAGCCGCTTATAACATGTGTTTTTAGGGCAACAAACAAAGTCAACCTTTTTAGGGTTTTATTACAATGTCGATTTTCACCAACAAAAATATGTGCTGAGTGTACAGTACTTTGCCGATCAGTCACCACATTTCAACACAAATCATACACCCAACCACATAAGGTCCAAGAGACACAAATATGATCCAAGAAGAACAAAGAGGATCCAACTAGTACAAGGAATATAATAAATCCAAGAGATACATTTGGAGAACCTGCGAAGCTAATCCCTCACAAGAAAGCACAATCAAAATACCTGATTGAAAGTGGCACTACCACTTGACCATGAGGCCCAAAAAGGACCACCCCTCCATGCTAGGAGATAGTAATAAGGCCCTCAAGACAAGACTACACACTAGTGAACATAAGGGAAGAGTGTCATTGCATAGCTGGTCTGGGTTATCCTGGAAGACCTCCATAGGCCCTGACCCCCATCCTGGGTTATCCTATCAGCCTCTCCCGAACCCCTGGCCCCCATCCATGACTCATGCAGACCCAACAAAACTTTCATGAAGACAAGGTGGTTGGTTTGCCATTCTAGGCCTTCCCACTGCATCCTGAGTTTGTACGAGCATTCAACCATGAGCTGGGCACAATTAATCTTGATTAATGTTTTAAAACCCAACCCAGTTTATTAATTATCACTTATTATTCAAACTTCCAAGGGGTTATCCTGGCAGCCACTTTGGGCCCTGATCCCCACTCAGAAGCCACTCTTCCTTATGACACTACACAACCTCCAAAGAACTCCAAGGCAAAACACAAAATCCAACCAACACAGGGAGTTCAAAACAAAACTAAAGAAACAACTTGGTTATACAAACCTTCTACCAAGGTTAAACCAATTGGAGGTGTGAAACAGACAACTGGTCTATTCACAAGACAAGACCACAACCAGAATAAAGAAAGTACAACTAAAATCAAACTTAACAAATTGACTTGCATGATCAACTTTTACTCAACAACATACCAATATAAACACAAGAATGACTCTTTTCAAATCAAACACCAAAATCCTCCAATCAGAGTAAATATCCAAAAAGGTTCATTTGCACACTAAACATATCCATATTAACGAATAATAAGGACAATTCAAGAATGTAATTAAAATCTATTGTTATCTCTTTTCAATTAATTGATTCCTCCATGATAAGAAAGTCTACAAAGGGGAAAAAGGCAAAAATAACATATTCTCAAATAGATTTGCACAATGCCTTGATTAAAAATCCATGCCCACACACATGAAAATTTCCCTTAAATAGAATTTAAGCCATTAAATTATCAATCCAATAAATGACTGAAAACAAGTTTCACTTGCAATATAAATGCCAAGCAATCTTTTGTGGAATAAAAGCAAGTTATAGTCTAAACAGGCTATTATTTAATCCAAATAAGGATCTTTCAACTGAAGCCATATTGGCTAAATTACTCTATGATTACTAAATAGAACTTTGTTTTCCAACACTATTACAAAAATATCCAATCAATATAACATTTAATTGATACTTTTTATATTTCAAACTTCACACAGACACACACATATATATATATAACAATACAATTATATTTATTTTTCTGTTTAAAAACTGATGATCATTTTAAAAAGATCAAAATCCCACTAAACCCCATTTTAAATTTAAAAATACAAATACATACATACATATATAAATTAAATAATATTTTAACAACAAATAAAAAAAATACGAAACTGCACATGTTAATGGCGACCGTGAATATTACCCATGTTGTTGGGGGGGTTTAACTCCCCACCCACAGTGTGGGGTGAGAGGAGCGCACAATGTGGGTTGCCTCTCCCATGACTGTGGGAGGAGGGGTGCCCACAATGTGGGTAGCCTCTCCCCATAGTTGTGGGAAGAGAGGTTCCCACAATTGTGGGTTGCCTCTCATCACAGCGTGGGGTTTGGCTCCCACTTGCCTCCCCCATGTAAAACCTCTCTCTCTCTCTCTCTCTCTCTCTCTCTCTCTCTCTCTCTCTCTCTTTTCTAATTCTCCTTCCTCTGTAAATTCAAAACATGGAATACAAATAAACCCAAGCAACCAGAGCTGTATAAGAACAACAAAAATCAACAATTTAAAAAATTAATTATATAATGAAATCTGAACAACAACTAAAACCCTCTATCTAGATAAAGAAATAAAATAGCACAATAAAATCATTGCCCAGGATAAATAATTTTGGCAATTAATTGAATGTAAATAATTCAATAATATGCATCCCAAAATTTGAAAACAATGATTTAGAAACAAATTCCAAAGATATTTTCTATTCATCCATGTCTCACAACCCATTCCCTTGCTTCCAAAAATTGGAAAAAAAATCTAGAACAAAGAAACAATTTCAGTCACACACATTCTCAGATATGTAAACAAAATGAACCAAACAAAAGTTTAATAATCCAACCTTCCATTGCTTTCCTGGAAGAAAAATTGGAGGAGAGTACCCAATCCTCCCAAAATACCAGAACTTCCAGCAAAACCCCGAGAGATGAAAATTTTCCCAAATAAAAAGGAATTTTCACCAAAAATATCTTTTAGGTTACAATATTTTTTTAATGAAATTTTTTACTTTTCATAAAATTTAAAAAAACCCATCAATATATATCAATATATCAATATATATATATATTAAAGTTAAAAAAATAACTTTTCTCAAATGGACAAGGCACAATAAAAATTTCCACTAATAAAATAAACAAAACAATCAATTTAACTAAACAACTAAGAATGATTGATTGATTTATTTAACCATAAAAATATGCCTATAATACTTTACTCTTAATTTAATTTATAAAAGCAATACACATTAATTATTAATAACCATAAGGTATTAATAATTAATTTCACAATAACTAACACTAGAAGAGAATTAATAAAGTCACAAAATGCATAACACACAAAACTCAACTAAACAAAATAAAGACATTACCCACATAACAACGTCGGAAAAGTGGCCTAATTGGCAAACCGACAGGGTTGATGAATGACTGACAATACTAAAAAATGAGCAAGGCTAGGGATGACATTCAGGGCCTTAAAACCATCTCCTCCACTTCCATTGGTTTAATTAGGTACATTCAAACCTGTGGAGCTAGGTGGAGTCGGTACTTTGTACCTGTAATTCCTGCATCACCGAACCACACATACACATATATATACAAACACAGTAATCACACCGGTGGAAGAGAATCATGGATTTCTGTGTCTCAACAAATTGAGTGATGGAAAATCATCTCCTCACACCCCATACAAACTCCACACAAACATGAGGACAGATACATAGTGCAACTCACACATGAAGTAAATGTGTTAGTCCATTGTTATTAACACAGGAATAAAATTAACATTTCACCATTTATAAAATACAATGCATAAGAAGAATTAACATCTACTCATTCAAAGAAATAGTGCCTAATCAACATCTACTCCTCCATAAGAAATAATGCATAATCATGTTCACTAAATCACACTCCAAAACATAATACCTGAATAAAAACATCACAACCATAATGTATCAACCATCCACGTAAGTCACTGAAAAGTCAACTATGATCAACTAGGTCAAAAGAGTCTGATTAGCGAAGGGGTATTACAACAAATGAGTATAGGGAATAGGTTGAAGGCGCCCCTTATTATTCTTTTATTTATTAAGCAAAAAAAATAATCTTGTTTAACACTAGCAAGTTGTATGAGTGAGAAGTTATTTTTTTCAACAATCTATTCTTTTCACATTTTTGTAGAATAGAAGGTTAAAGATTAATCTAGTTTACCATTCATACATTTTCTTATACACTAGTAACAATTCAACTTAGTCTTTTTGTGCAAGAAATAGAGAGTTCTCAATCCGGTCAAATCTTCTTTTAATTTGTTGTTATATACTAATCAAATCATTTCCTTTTGGGAACTGATCAATTGTCAACAAAATTTGATTAAAAACAAGCCAAATCAAGCCATCTTTATGAAATGATAAACCTTAAGTTAATGTTATAATATAGGAGACTTTTTTTATTAAAGGTTTGCATAGGACAAGGTATGATGAGTTCAAGGCTACCGTATGTGCTCATGATGATCTTTCTCATCTTCCTTTGGGATCTATTTCTTTGTCGGTACTTGTGGGACCTAAGGTTGTCTCTACAACTTCTGCCATGATTTCATAATCTAAGTTATTTAGGGTGAAATTAGTCATTCCTTTTGCTAGTTTCCATGGATGTTGTCACTATCCAAGATACTAGATACAAAACTTCTAGTGTCATGTGGTGGCTTCTCTCTTGATTATTTCTAGCCTGCTTCGGTTGGACCTATGCTACCTTGTGGCGATTTTCTATATAAGGAATATTATAAATATAAGACCATGGAATCAACATCTAAATCAATCCCACCTCCTTTTCAGTCTACTCTCATGCAATTTTTTTTTAATCCTCTACTCCTTTGTTAGGCACTAATGACAGGCCTACTCTTTCCAATAGACCTCCTCATTCTTCTAAGAACTCACAACCTTGAGTGGTTCAAACTTTTGTTAAACACATGACAAGATTGAGAGGGGGGATGAATTAGTCTTGAGTAAATCCTTTAAATATTTTCAATCACAAACACTTATTAATTAACTCTAATTAGCTAAGCACCAATAAAAGATGAAACAATAAACACCAAATAAATGACACCAAATTTTTACGTGGAAAACCCGATATGGGAAAAACCATGACGAGAATAACACTCACAATAAGAATAACTAAATACAATGTTTTATGCACAAGGCCAAGGAAGCTCTTTACTCTTGATTTGGACTTGCAGGCTAAGGCGTACAACCTTAGGGCCGAATACAATGGACTTGCATGATTGAGGCACATGATCCTAGGGCAAGATACAAATCTACACAAGCTGATATTTGCATTTCTACTTCCACACATATACTTCTACACCATCCTCAATCAATCCACACATCAATTCACATATTTGCACACTTATATATATCAAATTATTCACTGAAACACTCAACTAGGTTATCCATAGATAGAATGAACATAAATTACACAAAGTCAACTACCATGAGAAACTATGCTAAATGGGTTCCTCTTTAAGAGATAAAGGGGACCCAAATACATCACAACATGCCTTCCTAAGTTGATTCCAATTAATTTCACACACCAACACATCCTCGAAAGTTGGCATCAAACATAACATGCAGATGAATAATATAGCACAAAATCTAGTTGATCCAAAAATATTATCTAATGTAAATAACTTAATATAGATCTTCATATGCCATGGTAAGACCCATAACACCTTAACTCAACCTCCATTTCATATTTTGACCAAAAGATTCTAATCCAAATAAGATAAACCAACTGACTCAACCAAAGATCAACACAATTCAGACATAGTAGAACAACATAACAACATAACTTCACTTGCAGAGAAAACCAACACGCAAATTTTGAACTAGAACATTGCATAAACAATATGAACATTTCCTCCAAGCTACAACATTTGAACTAACACTATAGAGCATTCTCTAAAAATTCTTGACAAACAACCTCATTGTCAACAAATTGTAACATCCAACTTCAACACTCGAATTGTTGAGGAACTAAAAATATAATAGTGCTACATCCATAGAAAATAGACATTAAATCCAGAATCGCATGATGTCATCTTCAAAAGTGGAGGAATGTAGAGCATTCTCTAGTAAGGACTTTAGATACTCTTTCCTACATATTTCAACTTCCAATACTATCATCTTTTGGAAACACGACATGCTCACTCAATATCACCACCAAACATCACAAGAACATTTGAACATTCATTTCTAGACAATACATATCAAGCAACAATCCAATTGACAACAATTCTCACTACTGTAGTGAAAAATTACAACTTCCTCTTCACCTTTGTCATCATTACACACAAGTGTGACATCAATGGCAACACCATGCAAACTACCAACAATATCCCATAGAAACAAGTTTGACATCAATGACAAAATATACTCAAGTTTCAAACAATATCCCCCTTTGTCATTGATGGAAACACTTGTACCTCCAGTCAACAATAAACTCTCCAACCATAGCTCTCTCTCCCTTTGACATCAAGGACAAAGGGTAGAACACTTCAAACCACAACTCTTCAAAAAATTCTCCCCCTTTCGAGTATATCTCTAACATCTGCAACACTCCCCTTGTTAGAAATATTTTTCTTCTGTACATATTTTCTTGCAAGCAGGAAACCACAATCTTCATTGCTCGCCATGAGAGTAGCCACCACATCAATTTAGGAGACAAACAATAGACTTTGAATCTCCCCCTAGAATGATGGACCTCTTTTATGCATCTATTTTGAATTAGGAGGGGCAATAACCCATAACTTCTACTAGAGATACTCAAAACTATCCTTTGATAGTGCCTTGATAAAAATATTCACAATCTGATCCTTTGTAGGCACATATCTCAATTTGACTTCCTTATTTGTAATCTTTTCTCTTAAGAAATGATTTTGGATACAAATGTGTTTAGTCTTTGAATGCATCACCATATTATATGAAATGTTAATTACACTTGTATTATCACACATAATAGGAATTTCCTCACCATACATCACCTTGATATCTTTCTAGAGTTTTCTTCATCCACATTACTTGAGTGTAACATGATGCTACTATAATAAATTATGCTTTCATTGTAGATATTACCATTGAATCCCGCTTCTTTCTTAACCAGGAGACCAATCTACCTCCCAAGAAAAATACACCACCACTTGTACTTATTTTGTCATAGAAAAATCTAACCCAATCAACATCCATGTAATCTTTCAAAGAAAAAATCAGATTTCTTCTTATACCACAGACCAATATCTAGAGTTTTTTTCAAACATCTAACTATCTTTTTCACTTCTTGATCATGAGATTGCTTTGGATTAGCTTGATTTTTGGAAACCAAACAAACAACATTCATAATATCCAGTCTTGAAGCAGTCAAATGCAAAAATCCAGCAATCATAGATCTATAAAGCTTGTGATCCATTTCTCGAGATTCATTATCCTTGCTTAAATGACAACTAGTAACCATGGGGGTTTCAACTAGCTTACAATTGTCCATACCAAACTTCTTCAACATCTTCTTGATGCACTTGGCCTAAGAAATGAAAATATCATCATTTGATTGTGTTGCTTGAAGACCAAGAAAAAATGCAACTTACCAATCATTAACATTTAAAATTCTTTCTGCATTTCTTCTACAAACTTGTTGGAAACATCTTCATCTCCACTAAAAATAATGTCGTTAACATATACAACAACTATCAATAGTTTCCCACTTTCAACTTTGAAACAAATATTATTATTTGTGGTACCTTTCTTGAAGTTTTGCTACAACAAATACCTGTCCAACCTTGCATACCGTACTCTAGGAGCTTGCTTGAGTCTATAAAGTGCTTTCTTGAGTATATAGACCATATCTAGATCCTTTGACAACTGAAATCCATCTGATTGTTCATTGTAAACCTCTTCTTCAAGTTCTTCATTCAAGAATGTTGACTTAACATCCATCTGATATACTTCAAAGTTATTGTAGGCAACAAATGCAAGAAATATCCTTATATCTTCCATCCTAACTATCAAAGAAAATTATCCTCAAAGTATATACCTTGAACTTGTGAATAATTTTTATAAATTAGTCTTGCCTTGTTTCTTGTGACATCTCCATCTTCATTCAGCTTGTTCCAGAGCACCTACTTTGTTCCTATCACATTCTTGTTCGCTGATCTAGGTACCAATTCCCATGTCTGATTCTTTTCTATCTAATCCAATTCTTCTTCCATTGACTTCATCCATGCATCATCGTAATGGGACTCTACAAAGGTATTTGGCTCCACCTTAATTAAATAACAAAAAAATGCTTATTCACTAGCACTGGCTAGTCTTCTTGTTTGAACTCCTTTATCTTTATCTCTAATGATTTGATCTTTTGAATGATTATTTTGTACATACTTTGCAGGTGTCTTAGGTGCTTTCTTACATTTATTTTCTTTTGCATTTGATTCTTCTTTGTCTTCTAGAACATCATTCTCTTTTACAATAATGAGAGTGTCTTTTATCTCAATATTAGGTTCTAGAGCAACGTGATTCGATTCTTCACTTAAACTAACATTTGTACTTTCAACAATTTTCTTCAACCTCTTGTTGTAGCTCCAATATACCTTACTTCTTGTAGAGTATTCCAAAATTATTCCTTCATCAGATATTGCATCAAACTTTCACAAATCTTCTTCATCTCTTTTGATGCAGCACTTGCTTCTAAAGATTTTGAAATATTTGACCATAGGTGATCTTCCATACCATAGCTCATAAGGTGTTTTTCTATGATTCACTCACACTTGCACCTTGTTAACAATATATACAGTAGTATGCACAAATTATTTCCAATGCACATTAGGAAGGTTAGCATCTATCAACATAGTTCTAGACATTTCAACAACAATTCTTTCTTTCATTTAACAACTCCATTTTGTTGTGGAGTCATAGGTGCAAATGATTACCTTCTAATACTATGCTCTTCACAAAATCTATCAAATTAATGTATGTAAATTCTCCACCTCTATCTAACCTTAGACAATTGATCTTAACTTCTACTTGATTCTCAACCATATATTTGAATACCTTAAATCTATCTAGTGCTTTTAATATCTCCTTTAAGAAAGTAACCCATATCATTGAAGAATAATCATCAATGAGAAACATAAAATACGTTTCACCGTTTAGTCCTCTTGTTATTGTAGGTACACATAGGTCTGTATGAATCAACTCAAACTATTTTGCAATAGAGTACTCCTTGTTCTTGAATTTGTTCCTTGTTTCCTTTCCCACTTGACATTCATTGCATATTGCATCGACAAGTTTGATAATATTTGGCAAATCTCTCACTGCATGATTTAAACTGATCTTCACCATGTTGTCAAAGTTAATGTGTCCCATCCTTTTATGTCACAACCAACATTCATTGCTCAACACCAATAGACAACTACTTCCTCTATTTTTTTAATGCAATAGACATCGCCATTAATTTTGATACCTTTTGCAACTAACCTTATGAAACCCTTTTTTCTGATATCACATCTAGACCCATGAAATATTAGCTTGTAGCTTTTATTGCACATCTTACTCATACTCAAAAGATGACGTCTTAAACCTTTAACATAATAAACATCATTTGTCTTATGGTTACCATCAATGGATATGGTTCCTTTACCATAAATAGGTGCAACTTCCTCACCAACAAACTTCACTAATCCACCATCATACTTTTAAAAATCTATAAGCTTTTTTTGTCACCTATCATATGATTTGAGCATTTGGAATTAGTTATCCAAGCTTTAGGTTCCACTTTTGCATGTAGTTCATTCTTCACAATCACTAATTTTTCATCATACAAAGTACAAAACTTTCCATTATCCTTTTATTCTATGGCTAAAAATAATGATTCATCATTTGAGTCTTGTCACAATCTTCTTCTTCAAAAGAATAGGTATCCATTGAAAAAAATATATTTTTAGACCTATCTTCATCATCAATTCTTTTATTTCTATCATCTCCTCTATAGTTATCCTTTCTCATGTTATCATCATTAGATCTCTTATAGTTATCTTCAATCAAAGTACATCTAGTAGCATAATGACCAATTCTTCCACTATTAAAACATTTGAAGGGTAACTTACCTTTGTATTTTCCAAATGCTTTCTTTAGTCTTCTGACAAAGTTTTCTTCCACATCATTCAAATCATTGCTTGTTTTAGGTACATCATCAATCTTCTTGGTAGCTTTGAACGCGGCTTCCTTCTTAACATCGTGTAGGTCCTCAAACTCTAATATCTCAAAGGAAGAGAGTGATCCATAGAGATGATCCAAGGTATATGTATCCATGTTATGGCTTTCTTCAATAGCATACAACTTAGGTTTATAAGATCTAGGCAATTTCCTCATTACTTTTCTCTCAATTTCATTTTCTTCCAATTTTCTGTCAATTCCTCTGATTGCACTTACCACTTCACTCACTTAATGCAGGTGACCTTCTATTTTCTCATCTTCAGACATCCTTAGAGTCTCAAATTTATACTTAAGATTTTTCATCTTGACTTGATCTTTTGATCTCTTTCATAAATGTTGCTCAATTCATCCCAGATTTCCTTTGTAGATTTGCAACCCATGACCTTCAAGAAATATAAGTCACTCAAAGTACTGACAATAGTATTTCCTAACTTGACATTATTCTCATGCACCCTGATCCCATTTAGAGTAGAAGGATCACTACTCAAAGTAGTATAACTGTCTCATAACAATATCCCATTTTCCTTAGCGATAGAGAATTCAAATGATATTCCACCAACACCTTCGAAAAGGAATGATTTGTGCCATCAAACTTTGGTAGTTTGTAACTATTCTCTTGTGTGATATTGGACCTTCCTCAAGTGGTTAATATTTTCTTAGAGGAACCTTACTTTGATACCGATTATTGAAAATAACACAAGATTGAGAGGGGGAGGGGGTGAATCAGTATTGAGTAAACCCTTCAAATCTAATAACTCCAATCATCTAAGCACCAATGAAAGATGAAACAATAAACACCAAACACATGAATACCATATTTTTACTTTGAAAACCCAATATGGGAAAAAATATGGTGAGAATCACACTCACAATATGAATAACTAAATACAATATTTTAGGCACGAGGCCAAGGAAGCTCACAGCTCTCGATTTGAACTTGCAGGCTAAGGTGCATAACCTTAGGGAAAGATACAATGGACTTGCATTATTGAGATGCATGATCCCAAGGAAAGATATAGATCAACACAAGCTACCAAAATTACTCATTGCCTTTCAATAGGCACAAAGAGAAGATGAATTGAAATGAGTAGGATCTCCTAATCGTAAACACACCTCAAATTGATATTTGCATTTTTGCTTCCACACATATAATTATACTCCATCTTTAATCAATCTATGTACTCGATCAATTTGCACAAAAAATCACACATCCACACATTTATATATATAAACTTATTCATCAAAACACTCAACTATGTCGGCCATATATAATAAACATAAATTACACAAATTCGACCACCATGAGAAATTGTACTAAATGGTCCACTCTAGGAGATAAAGGGGACCCAAATACATAACAACATTTATAGGAGCTTTTTCTGACTCCCAATCGATTTGGCACGGGGAAGATCTCAATCTAAACATTAAAGAGCTCCTTAGAAAGGACCGTCATATGGGGAGAGAAGGACAGTATAATCATGACAAGGAATATGAATAATTTATGCCTTGATGGAAAGGTCATCATTACTTGGCAAAGCGAAAGATCCCCAACTATCTTTAATAATTTTCCGCACGCTTTGTGGGTTTCCCGGTTCAAAATCTTGAGCAACTTTGGGAAAGAAGGGCTTAGTTTGTAGAGAAACATAGCAGATAGTCTAAATCCGAAGATGGGAGGAGACCTAAGAAGGAAGGAACTAGACAATACGTCGACTTGGCAAGCAATGCCGAAAGTGTGGGTGAAATTGGAAAAGGGTTCTCTCACAAGCTTCATGGAGAAGCTCACAGACTATGATAAAGGTAGGGTAAACCTCGTTGTTTCCAAGATTTCTGAAAATTGGTCTAATGGCTCCTTCAAAATCTATGGAGTTAAGTTCAAGCTGGACGCTGGGCTCATAGCTACAGTGATTGGTATGCCCCACACTGGGCTTAATTTCTTTCAAGACCTTAAAGTCTCTAACAATGCGATCAATATGTTGCCGCGGAAAGAGAAAGAAAGGGTTAGAATCGGTAAAGCCATTGGGGGCTACTACGAAGCTGCTAATATCAAGAAACTATGGGGCTAGGTTTTGAATGCAATTATGGAATACATCACGGTTGAGGGCCATTTCTCCAGGGCCCACACCTACCACTTCATTCTCTTAAACCATTTCAGACACAAAAAAAAGGTATCTCTGCCCTACTACCTTTTTAGGTCCCTTTCCAGGTCCCTTAATAAACATAGTAAAAATCCTTCTAGCCTGATTCTCCACTGTGGGATTTTGCTGCTCATCTATGAGCATTGTAAAACCCTCGCCTTGCTGGAAAATAAGAGGATTTCTGCCTCTTCGGGTAAGAGAAAGATGGAGGGAGGAGACTCCAACAAGGAGAAGGCGTCCTCTAGCAAAAAAGAAAAAGTGCCCCTGAGATGGAAACTGAGGAAATTGATAAGGAATGCAGTGATATGGAGACGGATGAATCCAATGGTGAAGATAACTAGAATGAAGAGGAGCTGGGTAATGAGGAAGAAAGTGGTGATAATGAGCCTGGTAATGAAAGCCCTATCCTTGGTGATTTCCGTAGTAAGGATAACAACCATCCCGTGGAGGATGTGGATTTCAAGGATAATGAGGAAACTGATGTTAATTCCAAGAAGGAAATGAACAAAGATTCTGAGAAGGACCTGACTAAGGACAGGGCTAGTGAGGATAAGGAAAGTGCAGATAAAGGGTTACTCTTGGATAACCTCAAGAAACTCACTGAGGCGAGAATGGATTATGACAGATGGACCTATGAGCTCCTGAAGAACCTGAAAAAAGGGGGAAAAACATGGATGAGAAGAGGGAGGATGACAACAGAGATCAGATTAAATGGAAGCAGAATATGGAGGATAAGGTTAACTCGCTGGAAGAAGGGAGAGATGCAATGAAAAATTTGATGGGAGTTATCCCATGTATCCTATCTATTGTCACTAAAAAATTGGAGGATATTGCTAAGGTCTTTGATCATACCAGCTCACCTAAACTGGTTGTGGAACTTGACTTGGATGAAGAGACAATCCAGACTGGTAGCGGTGAAGCTACTCTAGTTGGTGGCATTGCGAAGAGGACCAGGGCTAGTGTCAAGAAAGCTATGGCTACTTCTGCAAAGGATCCCCCTAATCTCAGGGATAACATCAAAGAGCTGCATGAAATTAGCAACACCCTGGCGAATTCCCTAGAAAAAATCAACTACTTTCTCTCTTGGAGTCTGGCTAGTTTGCTGGCTTTGTGGGGCTTTTTCTGGTTTTCTTTGGTTTTCTACTGGTTTATCATTGGTCTGTTCCTTTTTGTATCTCTCTGCTTTTTCTATTTAAGTTTTTCTTGTAAAGGGTTTTGGGCCCCCTTCAAAACCTATTTTTACCTTAATCAAAAACATTTATTCCTATGTCAATTCCAACAAACCCTACACACCAACACATCCTCCAAAGTTTGCATCAAACATAATATGTAGATAAACAATAAAACACATTAACTAGTTGGCCCAAAAATATTATCGAATGCAAATAACTTAATGTGTATCTTCACATACCATGGTAAGACCCATAACGCCACCTTAACTCAACTTCCCATGCATATTTGGACCAAAAGAGTTTGATCAAAATAAGATAAATCAACTGAGTTGACCAAAGAATAACACAAAAAATAGAGATGAACAATAAAACAACATAACTTCACTTGTGGAGAAAATCAACACTTAAATTTTGAACTAGAACACTGCACAAACAATATGAACTTGTCCTCCAAGCCACACCTCTTGAACTAACACTGTAGAGAATTATTTGGACCAATCCTGATTGACAACCTCATTGTCAATGAATTGTAACAACCGGCTTCAACACCTAAACGGATAAGGACCTGAAAACATAACAGTGCAACATCCACTAAGCATAGACATTAAATCCATAATTGCAAGACATCATCTTCAAAAGTGGAGGAATACAAAGCATTTAAATACTCTTTCTTGCATATTTTGATATTCAAAACTATCATCTTTTCAAAACACCACATACTCGCGCAATATCACCACTAAGAATCACAACAACATATGAACATTCATTTCTATCTACCATACATATCAAGCAACAATCAGATTGACAACAATGACCACAATTGTAATGAACAATCACAACTTCCTCTTCACCTTTGTCATCGATACACACAAGTGTGACATCAATGTCAACACCATGCAAACTACCAAAAATACCCTGTGACAACAAATTTGACATCAACGAAAACACATAATCATGTTTCCAACACCTATTCCTTCCAGTGCACCTAACATAGAAAAGGGAAAGTCACCCATATTGTCAAAGTTCAAATCCCATTTTTATGAGCTTCCCATTCTTTCTGATATCCCTCGTCGTACTTTATATGTCAAGGGTAAGCATCTTGTTTGGCTAGTCCTTCACATGTAGCACCCGAGTGTTGACCTTGGATGGTTGCTTCTGTTCATCTACCTACTCCTAAAGAAAGAGTAAAGGTTCCCATGGTTGACATTATGGACCCTTTGTCTATAGCACCTATTGTTTCATTTTTGGAATCTCGTCTTGCATCGATTATGGCTATGAAGATGGATTTACCTATGTAGCAGGATTTTATGGAGTCTTCTTAGACTTCCATTCCTTGACCTCATCTACTTCAAACCTAGCTTGTACATGAATATAAGAATCATCAATGTGTGATGGCTCAAGAATGGGAGGTTGCATTGAAGACTAAGAACACGAGTCTCATGTTTCAGCTCCCTAGTCTTCTTCTTCCATTCTTGTTCTAGTTTTTGCTACTCCTATCTTTGCTCTTGTTTTTGCTTCTACTTTTCTCTTGCTTTTGGCTAGATTAGGATATGCTAATGAACCTCACCCTAAGAGGGTGTGAGTGTTCATTTCTCCCTCCCTAGAGCCACCTCTTATCACTTCTTTGATCAATATTCCTTTATTTGGACAACCTATATACATTCTTCATATGAAGGTTGCATCTAGTGCATCTCCATCCACTCGTCCTAGTTCTCAACATCTTCATCTTAGCTTCCATGGGGTCCTTCAACCTACAATGATTGACGTGAGGATTTAATATCAACATACTATGCATAATTTTGAGTGGGGCCTCATCCCCAAGTTCCATCATAAGAAATCTGTTCTTTTGGCTCCTCTTTCTTCTTTCGTGCTTATAGTTGAGGATGCTCTATAGTGCCCCTCCCCGATTCATCTTTCTTTTGTGCATCGATAGAATTTTTTAGAATCTTTTATGATGTTTTGATTGATACTTGTGGCTGTATTTTTATCTTAGATACTTATAGTTGTTTCTAGACATCTCATATTGACATTTGACACATTATGATTTATGTGGATGATGATATATCTTGGATTATATGATGATTGAACTCATATTTGGTGATCCATATGCACTCATTATACACGTGTGGATTATATTGCTTATGATGATGTGATGGTATTTTGATATATGCTAACCCTACCTCATGATTACATTGAATAAGATGATGATATGATTGCCATGATTGTTTTATTACTATGTTCATGGAAGAGACGGTTCATACCACTCGTTACAAGCATGATATGATGTCATGATTCTCTTTCACTTGTCTGACTATTTTGGGATAAATGAAAATATATATATTATCTCGTGGATATTGGTGGTTGCAAGATTGTAAATACTAGACATCGACTCCACTTGGTCTCAGAGGTCTAAGTGTGTCTTTAATTCCCAATGGCAAGTTGATCGGAGGTAACGTGAGTTCTTTCTACACACTCTAGGCTTAGTTGATACCTTGCTAGCTTAGTATCTTGTTTTGAGCTATCTTGCTAGCATTATGTGGTATTTCATCCTACCCTATGTTGGGTTGCTTTGTGGAGTTGTGATTATTAATTAATTAATAATTAATTGATCTATATAGTTTATTAATATTAAAATTAAATTAGTTTGCGACCTTGGTATTTAAATATAATGTGTAATTTTATTATTGATGATTTATTATTTATTAAAGTTATTTTGTGGTTTTATATTTAATGGAGCACTTGATTTATTGATTTTATTGGTAAGTCTTTCTATTTTATTTGTTGGTTATTGGATTTATTTATTTATTATGTATTAATGGGCTGATCTTTTATCCATTCACTTATTCAATTTCTATTTAGCTTACTTACCCTCTTTTGTCATTGGTGGTGAGGTTTGGGATTTGAAATAATATTATTTTGTTTCGATTTTTGTATTGGTTGGTATGATTATTATATTTTAGATTATTTTGATTGGTTAGGAGAATGTATAGTTTTTGATTAATTTTTATAAACATAGTTTTCTGAGTATTTGTGCAAGGGGGGGGGGGGTTCTGTTGTAGGAGAATAATTTTTCATGGTTTGAAGATTTGTTTGGCTTTTGATTCATAATTGGATTGGAGCTTGGATTTGGATTTAGTTGTTTGAATTACGCTTCTTCAGCTTCTTAGATCATTACTTCAATTTCTAGGTTGGAGGTTTTGAACTCCTTATGCATTTGTTTTGAAAAGATTGTCTGGGGGAATGCGTTCACAATAGATTTCTAGGTTATGGTTGATTCTCTTATTATATTTGTTGTTGGGAGAGTGGTGTTTGATTTTCTTTCGAGACTATGTATGGCCTTGAGTTTTGGCCTGTCTGAGTTATTTTATGGTTCTTGTTTAATATGTTTTCTTTGGTCTTGGAGAGCCTTGTTTACTTGTTATACTTCGTGTTATGATCATTTCATGATTGCCATTGTCAGAGATAAGTGTTTTCATGCATGTGTTAGATGATATATGTAATGGTTGCTTTGTGAATCACTTAGATTGTATTGTATCTTGATTTTGATATGTTTTACGCCTAAGTTTGTTACGGTTGGAGTTGTTTATATTCTCGAATTATTTCTTCTTCTTAGTCAATTATTTTCATGTCATGTTTAAGACTTTCCATCTCTTTGTTGTGAATGTGGTATTTTGGTGAACAAAAGTGCTAAACTTGTAAGGAAGTTAAGTAGCGGAAACAACTTCCTACACTAACCTTGAGAGGAGGGTAATGCAAAACTTTTTCAGATCATTACAACAGTTATAGAAAATAGAAATAGATATAATAACATTCATACCACAACACAATGATTTACATGGGGAAAACCCTTTCGGGAGAAAAACCCCACCCTCCAAAAGCAGCTCAATATTTTATTCAGCAATCAAAAACAGATTACAACATACTTGCAGAGCAAGCTCTTCGCAGGAGTACCACTAATCAGAGATTCAGAGGCAACTCAAGAGCCATAGGACTCTTACACACAACCTCTATCTCACACACCTCATACATAGGAGATACAATACAAGAAACCGTCAAGCGGTATTACAAAACCATAGGCTAAAACCACCCAATAAGGTGTAGCCGACCTTATCTCCCTTCTAGATGCCCTATGACATGTTAAAGCACACATCAACACGTGTTGCTCCCTTTTACAACTCATTTATGTATCCAATACAAATTATTTTTTTCCTATTTCAGGAGTACAAACTTCCGGAGGCCATAACTTGAGAACCGGGTGTCCGATTGACGAACCGTTTGAAGCGCCGGAAAGCTCACCAAGTGCTCTATCACCTCGTAACCCGCTTTGCCGGTTACGAACACTTTTCAGGGTGTTTCAGAGCCTCTAAAGTCCCCAAAATTAAGTTTAAATATTTTATTGCACCCCTCCAAGATGAAAACTTTAATATCTTCAAAACTAGCTGTGACCTTGCGACGCAACTTTACCGGAATGCTTATCTAGCCAACCAGAAGCTTCAGGGAGAGTTTCGCACCATTTCGTGCTCAAATGAAAACTTACTATAAATAGTAACCTCACATAAATGCAAGGTTGAGACACCATTTTTCCCAACAAATCTCCCACTTGTCGAACACCTTGCAGGAGCGGAAGGGAATGTCAACACAATGAATCAATTGCTAGGGGCCATAAGGCCCATAGACTCTGAACACCATCTGAAATTCTCTTTGTTCACAGCCTTAGTTAAAGCATCTGCAACATTCATCAAAGTTTCCACCTTAACTAGCTTCACTCTACCATCTTCGACCATATCTCTAACAAAATGATACTGAACATCAATATGTTTGGTCCGGGCATGAAATGTCGGGTTCTTAGCTAGGCTGATTGCACTCTGACTGTCACAGTAAACTGTCACTGTACCTTGTTTTATTCCAATATCCAAACACAGTCTCTTAAGCCAAATGGCCTCTTTACAAGCATGAGTAGCTGCCATATACTCTGCTTCAGTAGTGGATAAAGCAACCACAGCTTGTCGCTTACTCATCCAACTAATTGCACCACCAAACAAAGTAAACACATAAGCACTGGTGGATCTTCTGCTATCAATATCACCTGCCCAATTTGAATCCACATAACCATGGATATCAAGGGAAGTCATGTCTCCAACTGAATTACCATGATAACACAAAGAATACTCTGAAGTACCCTTCAAATATCTAAAGACTCTTTTGACTGCATCCCAATGAACTCTACCAAGATTAGACATATATCTAGAAAGTACTCCCACTGCTTGGGCAATATCTGGTCTAGTACAGACCATAGCATACATCAAGCTTCCAACCGCACTCTGGTAAGACACTCTGCTCATGTCTTCCATCTCCAATGGGGATGTAGGACAATCTGAAACAGATAGTTTCGTTCCAACTGTAAAAGGAACACTCAATGGTCTACAATTCTGCATGTTGAACCTCTGTAACACTGAATTCACATACTTACTCTGACCTAGCCATAGCTTTCTGTTTACCCTATCTCTTCTAATTTCCATCCCAAGAATGTGCTTTGCTGCACCAAGATCTTTCATTTCAAATTTAGCAGCGAGCTGAGACTTCAGTTCTGAAATCATACCTTTCCCTTTACCAATGAATAACATATCATCAACATACAATGCAATGAATAAGAAATGATCACCATAAGATTTATAATAAACACAGTGATCTGATTTAGAACGTTCAAATCCCAAACTCAACACATATGTATCAAATTTCTGGTACCACATCCTAGGACTTTGTTTGAGGCCATACAAAGATTTCTTCAATTTACAGACCAAATTACTTTTGCCTTTCACCACATAGTGCTCCGGCTGTGTCATATAAATATCTTCCTCCAAATCACCATGAAGGAAAGCAGTTTTCACATCCATTTGCTCAACCTCTAAATCATAAGCAGTAGCAATAGAAAGCAAAAATCTAATGGACGTCATTTTTGCAACAGGAGAAAATATCTCACCGTAATCAACACCCTCAACCTGAGAGTAGCCTTTTGCAACCAACCTTGCTTTATACTTCTCAATGCTTCCATCTGAACCAATCTTTTTCTTGAACACCCATTTACAATCAACAGGTTTTCATCCTTCAGGCAATGGTACAAGATCCCATGTATCATTCTTTTTCAAAGCTGCCATTTCTTCCTCCATAGCAATCTTCCAGGATTCTACATCATTCATACCTAATGCCTCTTCTACAGATTTCGGTTCATCCACACTAGTATTCAGAGCAAAAATACATCTCCAATCATCAGGTGAATACCTTTCAGGTGGTTGTCTATGTCTTGTAGACCTTCGAACAAGCTGAGTTGGAGGTTCTTCCTCCTCTTCTGAAGATTCAGAGCTAGACGAGCTCTCCTTAAATTCTTGCCTATCTAGGGGTCTCGATTCAACTCTTTCAGGTGTAGAAGGAAGTTGAATCACATCTTCCTTTTTAGTCTGTTCTGGCTGCAATGTAACATAAGGAGACTTAATTTCTCTAAAAATAACACTTCTACTGTGAATTACCTTTTGTGCAACAGGGTCCCAAAGCTTGTATCCTTTCACACCATAACTATACCCGATGAAGATACATTTCACAGCCTTGTTCTCCAACTTTGTTCGCTTCTCCTTTGGCACATGTGCATATGCCTCGCAACCAAAAACTCTAAGATGTCTCAATGAAGGCTTGTGACCTGACCATGATTCCATAGGTGTTTTATCAACAAGAGCTGATGTAGGAGACCTATTAATCAGGTAGCAAGCAGTGGCAACAACTTCAGCCCAAAACTTTTGTTCAAGACCAGCACCACTCAACATACTCCTAGCCTTTTCCATCAGTGTCCTATTCATTCTTTCTGCAACTCCATTCTGCTGTGGAGAATACGGAGTTGTCTTCTGCCTGTTAATTCCACAGTCTTTACAGAATCTATCAAAATCATTAGAGCAAAACTCACCGCCATTATCAGTTCTCAAACATTTTATTTTCTTTCCAGTCTGCAACTCAACCATTGCTTTAAATTCTTTAAAACGACTAAAAACTTCAGATTTACTCTTTAGAAAATATACCCATGTCCTTCTACTAAAATCATCAATAAATGAAACATAATATGTGGATTTTCCAATCGAAGAGACATCTACTGGACCAAACACATCAGAATGGATAAGATCCAAAACACCACAAGTTTTATGAGAACTCGAGTAAAACTGAACGCGGTTTTGTTTTCCATAAATGCAATGCTCACAGAAATCAAAGTCAAGATTACAGTCATTCAAACCTTCAACAAGGTTTTTATTTTTCAAGGTCCTTAGACCCTTTTCTCCAATGTGACCAAGTCTCTGGTGCCATAACATAGTCTTCTCTGCAGGTAACTTTGCTTCAGACGAAAGAGCACCCTTAGGTACCCAAAAACCATTTCCATCTGCTGAAGGTGAAACCTTCAAATCTTCCAATGAAGTATTCGTAGATTTACTTTTTATAGAAGTGCTATTACACTCAACAGTGTATGCTTCAAGCTTATACAAAGTGCCAAACCTGACACCTCTAGCAACTACCATAGCACCCTTAATCATCTTACATCCTGCTTCAGAAAAGACTACCTGCACACCTGCATCTATCAGTTTGCTCACAGATAATAGGTTTCGTTTTAATCTAGGGATATGCAGCACACCATTAATCCTTTTTATTCTACCATCAGAAAACCTGATTCTAACTTTACCTCGACCAATAATGTCTAGATGTGAATCATCACCCAAGTACACCTTACCTCCATTAAATCCTTCATATTCAGAAAACCAATCTCTATTGGAAGTCATATGAAAAGATGCACCTGAGTCAATTAGCCAGGCATCATTACCTGCATGAGTCGCCAAAGCCGCAATAAAGGCATCGCCATCTTCCTTGTCGGACTCAGAATCAGAATCGAACTTTTTCTTTTTCTTTTTCTTCTTTTCTTCTTTGCAGTCCTTATGGATGTGACCCGGTTTACTGCAATTCCAGCAAATGACTTTGGACTTTCCAGGAGATTTTGATCTCCCTTTGGATTTGGACTTGTCGCACTTCTCATTCTTCTTGCCTTTCTCCTTAGGTCTTCCACGAATGATTAGGGCTTCCTTTGAACTGATGGATACCTTCCTTCGCATATCTTCACCGAGTAGGGCACCCACCACGTCTTCAAATTTCAAAACAACAGAAGTACTACCGATAGCCATAACAAGAGAATCCCACGAATCAGGCAAAGAACAAAGCAAGATCTGACATTTCTCCTCCTCGTCCATCTTAACACCGACGGATACTAATTGAGCCACCAACATATTGAATGCTTCCAGGTGGTCTGCAATTCATCCACCTTCTTCCATCTTCAAGGAATACAATTTCTTTCTTAAGAAAATTTGATTTAATAAAGATTTCACTTGATACATCTCACCAAGCTTAGTCCATAGCTTCTTTGCAGAGTTCTCTTCATGGACATTGATTAGAACAGAGTCTGCCAGGCACAGTCTGATTAGACCCTTGGCTTTTCGGTCCATAACATCATACTGAGCTGCCGCAGTAGGATCTGAGGGCCTTTGGACATTCACATCAACAGCATCCCAAAGATCTCGATCTATTAACAGATCTTCCATCTTCAGCTTCCACATCTCAAAATTACTTCCATTAAATTTCTCCACCTCTATTCTCCCTGACGAACTCGCCATCTGAATATTCCTGCAACAAGATCAAAAAGTGTCTTCTGCACAAGCTCCCACTCAAATCTGGATTAGTTCAAAAAACCCAACTGCCCACAATTGAAACCAAAGGTGATCAGGCTCTGATACCACTTGTAAGGAAGTTAAGTAGCAGAAACAACTTCCTACACTAACCTTGAGAGGAGGGTAATGCAAAACTTTTTCAGATCATTACAACAGTTACAGAAAATAGAAATAGATATAATAACATTCATACCACAACACAATGATTTACATGGGGAAAACCCTTTCGGGAGAAAAACCCCACCCTCCAAAAGCAGCTCAATATTTTATTCAGCAATCAAAAACAGATTACAACATACTTGCAGAGAAAGCTCTTCGTAGGAGTACCACTAATCAGAGATTCAGAGGCAACTCAAGAGCCATAGGACTCTTACACACAACCTCTATCTCACACACCTCATACATAGGAGATACAATACAAGAAACCGTCAAGCGGTATTACAAAACCATAGGCTAAAACCACCCAATAAGGTGTAGCCGACCTTATCTCCCTTCTAGACGCCCTATGACATGTTAAAGCACACATCAACACGTGTTGCTCCCTTTTACAGCTCATTTATGTATCCGATACAAATTATTTTTTTCTTATTTCAGGAGTACAAACTTCCAGAGGCCATAATTTGAGAACCGGGTGTCCGATTGACGAACCGTTTGAAGCGCCGGAAAGCTCACGAAGTGCTCTATCACCTCGTAACCAGATTCACCAATTATGGCCACTTTTCAGGGTGTTTCGGAGCCTCTAAAGTCCCCAAAATTAAGTTTAAATATTTTATTGCACCCCTCCAAGACGAAAACTTTAATATCTTCAAAACTAGCTGTGACCTTGCGACGCAACTTTACCAGAATGCTTATCTAGCCAACCAGAAGCTTCAGGGAGAGTTTCACACCATTTCGTGTTCAAATGAAAACTTACTATAAATAGTAACCTCACATAAATGCAAGGTTGAGACACCATTTTTCCCAACAAAACTTAGGGTCAATGCACTATACTACTGTGTGTATGTGCTACCCTGTCTGGTTTATGCATTATACTGCTAGGTATAATAATTGTTTTGATGTGTATATGAGCCATATTGTTCTGCATATGCACTATATTGGAAGGTATATGTGCTAAACTGGTTAGTAAAAGTGCTAATTTGATATTTAAATGTGTTGTGTTGGTTAATGGATGCGTTGAACAACTTTGTGAATGTGCCAAACTGTTGCATTTTCGGTATGTTGTCATTTTTTAGTCTATGATGTCTTCTGTTAGCCAATTTGATTTCTGTGTTCAACCAAAGGCTATTTTTGGATTCCTCGAGATTTCTAGAGTTGGTTTATATGATTGGAAAATGAGTTATTCACTTAAAGATGGACATATGCATTATTTTATGGATTGAGCAAGAGGGGTTATACCTTTATTTTTATTTATTTGATTTCTATGAGGCTCTTGGTTGAAAGCTTATTATATGAGATTATGGCATTATGGATTTATGATTAAGATGTGTTTATATGGATCCTTGTATGGGTATTATGTGGATTTTACAAAGACTCATTGTTGTATGTTGTTTATCCTAAGGTCTTGGAACATGGTTAGGGGGATTGGGCTTCCACGTGATTGTCGAGGTCATGAGAGATAGGCTACCAAGAGGTTGCTTGTAAGGATTCTTGGGGTATAGACCGCCAGGAACACATTGGAATTTTTCTTTCTTAAAGAAATGATAACTTTAATAAATAATTAGATGGGTTGGGTACTAGCATTCATCTAAACAAGATAATAAATTGGTTTTGGTGCCCCACTCATGGCCCTAGATTGCTAGTACAAACTCGAGGTGAGCTTTGGGAAGGCCTTAGAGAAGGCAAACCAAACTCCTTTGATTCTCTCATAGGTTGAGATGGTTCCACATGATTATCGAGGGTGTCGAGTGGAGACTCATGGTTCACCCTTCTTTGTGAGGATAACATGCGATGACACTTTTCCCTACATGTGTTGTTGTTCCTTATGCCTTGTTTTGTTGGGAAACCTCTGGGAGTTTTGTTATTTTGACTTAGCCTTGTGTGATGATTTAGATTATTGTTCATGTGATTGTGTTTGTTTTCATGTTATGTCCTCTAGTTGTTAGGTGTCAGCCTAGGTCTAGAGTGTGTGTGGGACCTTGTGTCATTCTCTAAAGCACAGGGGGTGGTTCCTTATTGGTTCCACATGGTCTTGTGGTTTGATGCCTTCTTCCATTGGGATGTTCTCTTTGTTGGATGTTCATGTGCATGGATATGGATACTCTATCTCTTGAACTTATGTTTGGATTATTGAAGTGTATGTTATGTATTTTCATGGATTGATAGATATTATTATGGTATCTTGTATCATGCGATGTTCATATTTGTAATTGGAGAACTATGCACTTTGATGTAGAATGTTATGGTAATCTTGTAAGATATGATATGTAATAGAGGAGGCTTTACTAATGAATTAAAATATGATTCTTATTGGTAAAATGTGTTCTCTTATTAATCTTGCTTTAGTGGTTTTAACTATGTAATGAGTAATATGGTAGATTGTGTGGTTATATTTAGTGATGAATATGGATTAGTTATATTATAAGAATGGTGGGTATATGGAATAGGAACATTTGGATTTGATGTAATTAAAATTAATCTAAAGAATAATTGGTAATTGAGATTATAATAATATGCGTTCATGTTAGTATAGTTTAATGGGTGATTTCTTATGTTCTTGGAAGAATTAAATGTTAGGAAATGAATGTTAGAAGGATTATGCTATAGTAGAGTGAATATGATGTTATTTATGTTCATGTTTCTAGCGTTGTGTTGAGTAATGACGTTGAGATACCATAGGTAATGATTATCTATGTGATGATATTTATCTCCGCTTGCGTACATATGATCTTATGATCATGCTCAAAGTTGATTATGTGTATGTCTAGATGATGATGTATTAAGTGTTTATGTTTATTGGGTTACATGTGTTATATTAGTTTATTGTTTTAATTTTTTTTTTATCTCTATTTCTTTATTAGTTGGTTAATTTGTTTGGGGTATTTTGGCAGGCATTACATGCTTTGCCTTCTCTGGAGTTCATCACTACCCCTCTCCTAGAGGTTGGCATTTCAACTCTTATTTTATATCCTTCATTTGATTTACCTCACTCCTCTTCTAAGAAGTGTATATTTGATTCTTTGGAGGATATTCTATCATTGTCAACTATCTTTAAAATATTTTTGACCCTTGACTCATAGGAACTGGTGGATGGTAATGTTGAGGTAGTCTCATCCCTAGCTCTTGTTACACGTGAGATGCCTCATACCACTTTAATTGTTGTCCCTTTGCATGCTTGAACTCCTTCCCCATATGATCAATATTGGGATGAGGGTGATGATTTGTTGGAGGTGATTGAGTAGAACAATGTGTCTTCATGTATTTAGATTAGAGTTTTTGTGTTTCTTGGTGTTCCCTTGTACTCACTTGTACATGTTTGTTCTCTCTCCTAGAGGATTTGAGATACCCTCATAGGTACTTGGATACAGTGGAGAAAATATGTCATACTCATCATTCTTCTCTGTGTTGTGCTTTGATTTTTGATATTCGAGGATGATGAAACTGTCGAGGCATTTTGGTCTCTTCAATTTGACCCAAAAATTTATTTTTCTTTTGTCTTTATGTGCTCCTTCTTCATGATTCGAACAATTTGGGAATATGATGACAATTCATACAAATGATATTGATATGAATCCTACTGACCTTAAATAATAGGATACCCCTATCTCTTTTTGTTTTTGTTGATGTTGTGGGTTGTGTCTGCTATTTGTTGTAGTGTAACATTCCATGGATTCAATTCAATATGTTTTCATGGAATACCATCTCTTTCCCTTAAAATAACTTATGGATTAAGAGGACTCTGATTTCCCTGAGGAGAAGAAGAATCCTAAGGGAGTGCTGAAGGAAAAAAGTAAAATCCAAGCCCAACCTAGGAAGAAGCAAAAGAAAATAGAGGAGACTGGCAAAGATCCAGAGGACATAGGCAAGGAACTGGAAGAGGACAAGCAAACAAGAACCCTGGAAGCTGAACAAAGCCTGGAGATGGAGACTATGGAGGAGACCCTCAGGGCCGCTGACACTATTTCTACCCTCCATATTGCTAAAGATGAACAGATAACCCCTGGTAAAGTTACTCCTTCTCCTGGTCCTCACCCCGAGGCCTTGAAGGGTTTTATGAAAACCATTGAATGGCTTATTGATGGGAATAAGAATATTGTGGATGAATACAAAAAACTCTGCAACAGAGTTATGATCCTGGAGACCATTAACATTGGAGAGGGGAACACTATGGCCAATTATATTAAAGATTTGAAGAACACAATTGCCAAAGTGGAAGACATCAGAGTTGCCTTTAATCCCTGGTTTGAGAAAATTGAAAAGGAGATACAGGATAGAAAAACCCTGGAGGAAACTGACGAAAAAACGCTCTCGGATACAGTTGCCAAAGTGGACAAGATAGAGGAGTGCCTCAAGAACATTGCGGAGCAGAGTCTTAGCATTTTGAAAATCTCAACCAACAACACCATACCCTCATCAACAAGCTCAATGATGAAAAGGAAACCCAGGAAATTGACCTGGATGCAGAAGGAATGGGGGAAGCCCAAGGTCCCAGAACTCGCACCCATGGAAAGAGGAAGGAAAAGAAAGTGAATAAGGACCTAGAGGAGCTAAAAGTAGTTGGGGTGACCTATGATGAGCTGGTGACTAAGGTAGAGGATCTGCTGAAGAAAATTACTATGTAGTGTCTCCTTGGGTTCTTTACTGTTTTTTATTGTTTAGCTATTTTTTCTGTTCGCAAAGTTTTTTGGACCAGGCGCTTTGTATGAGGACTCTATTTTCTCAGCTTTTTATTTTATCTATGTTGTAATGGTTTCAGGTCCGTAAAACCTATTTTTCATTCAATCAGAACTTATGCTACACAATGGGTCCCAAGTTTATGTGATATGAAATCTTCAATCATTTAACTCAAAATGCTGAGGCTAATTTAAAATAGTATGGTCCACTTTGGTGTTGTTAGGACTTAAACTTATAGTGCTATTTTTATTGAGTTCCTTCCATTTTGGGTGTCTTAATCATAGTTGACCTATTATTTATAACTAGTTTGAGAAATCCTAAATGGGTCCCTTAAGTGTCAAAATATGCAAAAATCCATAAAAATCCAATTCTAGGCTATTTCTAGTGTTCTTCGTGTTTTTTGTGTTTTTTAACCTTTTGGTTTTTTGGGGTTGTGCATACTTGCATACCTTCCTTACTAATTCTGATAGTTGGCTTAATTCCTTGTTAGGATTTCATCTAAGTGTTGTTTTGTTAGAGTTTTATAGTTCCCAATCTCCTAGTATCATTTCTTTGGCATTATCAAGTCCTAAAGACCAAAAGTCTATTAAAAGTATAAGTCTTTTGCATCTTTTAGAATTTTAGACTTTCTCATCCATCCCCTCTCTTGATAGTTGATACCCATTCTCGTTCATCTTCAATTTCTAAGCTCTAATACTTTGCACTTCAAAAATTCATTGTTTTATAGGGTCAAAATTTTGGCCTTGCCATTTTAGTTAGGTTCTTATTTACACCAACTCTTGAAAGTTTTAACAGTTTGTTGATTTCTCTATATAACCTATCAAAGTTAGACTTTCATCCATTTAATTAACTCAATATAGAGTTAAGCTCTATCCTAACTTCATGATCTCAACATATTGATTCCTTTTTCCTATTGAAATTCCCTTTCTAGCCTTCCCTCATCTCATATCTTCTTTATTTTGACTTGTTTATCACTGCCAATTCCTCTACACTCCAATCCTTGGCATGCGATATAATTCCCCCTGACCATTGACAATTTGAAACTTCTATCATTTTCCACTATGACTTCCACATATCCTCCTAGATGACACAACACCAATAATGTATCTTAGTGTTTTGCATCACTAGATTTGACATGTTTATTCCTAGAAACTACTATTCATCAGAAGGAAATCAATCTAAACACATTTAAGATTGTGAAGATTATAACCATGCTACTGAAGTGTGGTGGTTGGTTTTGGACACATCTACTTTTTTTTAAGGATGCTTAACAATACAATATGTAGTAGAATTAATAGATATTTGCTAGAGGAACATGTTGAATTGATCACATATATTTAAGAATAACTTTCTTGCTTAGATTTGGTCATCAAAAAATGGTTCTATAAATATATGTTCATTTGGCATTTTATGATTTGGTCATTAAGCCAATTTTCTAGTTAGTATACTTTGTACCTTGTTTTAGGGATTCGAGCATTGAATATTTGATCTAAAACTGAAAGGATAAACCTAGTAAAGATGAGGAAGGGTTGTAATGTTGATTTATGGGCAATGACATGTCTCCATGATTGTTTGTAATTGTTTAGGAAAATTTATAATCATGGTTATATGTTTTCTCTTACTACTTTTTCTAGGATGAATGTACTAAGGGTTTCATGGTAAGTGATAGCACCTAATTTATTATAAATAATTTATAATAATCACTCCTTCAATCCATATGGGTCATTGTTATTTTGGTTATGGTTCATTGAGTATGCCTATTACATGGATGTAATCTTTGATCGTCAGGATAAAAAGGATATAGTTTTGTTGACGTTTTATCTTGTTACATCTCTTTTTTCTTTCTTTTTTTAGGATTTGTTGTTCGATGGAGTAGGAACTAGTTCATATTTATGAAGGTCCAATCATGCATGATTTTAGTTCCCTTTGTTCTAGTAGTGTAGGAGTAGGAGCATTTCTATGCATTTTGTGCGAGTGAAAATGTGTGCAAATAAAATGATTGAAATACAACCTAGCAATCTAAACAAACACAAAATTAATTCAAACACTCAAGATTAGGACAATTGAGAAGGAAAACTAGATAAGCAACATAAAAGGAATAAAAAATGCCAACTCTATATTTATCCTTGTATGCGGGAAAAGCGGGGCAATGAAACTTAAAATGTGAAAAATAAAGTTCAAAGAGGCTTGTCCACACACCCACAAGACTTCTTGGTATAAGTTATAAAGTCATGAAGAATGACTCAACTTCACAAGGATGGTTCCATGATTCTCTATCTCACAAGGTCCCTCAAGCCAATGCCTTTGCTCTTAGATCATTGAGAAAAGTGGTTTAGGGATGACAAATGCAAGAATGAGGGATTCTTATGATTGATTTAGTTATGAAAATGCCTCCTATCTATGCATGATTCTACAAATACAATAAACTAGATTATAAGATGACAAGATTAGTAGTAATACTATCCTAACATGATATACTAGTTTATGAGTTAAGCTAATGGTAAAGGAAATAGTCTAAAATGCTTATTAGATTTAATCCTATAACAAAGAGAAGCTAGATGTGTTAATAAATTGAGCATAAATGAGATACTAAAGCTTGCATGAATCCCTAAAATGGAGGAATGAGAGCTCTATTTATAGTGAAAATAGGGCAATGGATGGTTAGGATTGAAAGATTTAATCAAGGGTCAAGATTGAACGTTGTCAATCCATGTTTTCAATTTTCACCAATGAAATGGTGACAATTGTCAACATAAGGTTGGTTGAGAGGAGAGGTAAGAAGCATTAAATGCTTGAGAAGACCTCATGGTTACCCTAGGAGGTAAGGGTTAAAGTTAGGTTAAGGTTATCCATTGGATAAAGATTTTACCCAAAGGATAATCTCTTGTGCAAGGGTTAAAGGAATAACCATGGTCGAAGCAATAAATGCTTGATGAGACCCTTAGGTTAGATGGAGGTTAATTTAGTCAAAAGGTCTCTAACCATGCCACTAAGGGTTAGTTAACCATTAATGGTTTGAAGACTTTGGGAACAAATTTGTAAGAGTCCTTCCAAATTTGGGGGCATTCAACAAGTTAGCTTGTTGAATGGATAAAGGCTTTAATGCCTTTTGAAGACTTTACTCCAAATTTGAGAAGTGACCTCCTCAAATTAAGGGAAAGGGGATAATGGATGGGTTTGGGGTTAATTGATTAGGATTAGATGGATTCTAGAAGAAATTAGGAATAGGGTTTAGGATGCAAGTGGGTGAGGAAAATAGAATTTAATTAAAATAAAATTAATTTATTTCAATTGGTTGCAAGTTGGGGATTTAAATAAATTAGATTTATTTAATTGGGGTAAACTATTTAATTAAATGTGAATTTAATTAAAAGTAGAGAGAAGAGTTTTAATTAAATAAAATGATTTATTCAATTAAATGACATAAAGGGCTTAAGTGAATTTAACTAAATAAATTGAATAATTTACTTAATTAAATAGAGGAATGAGAATAAAATGAACATTAAATATTCATTTAGGAATATGGTCATTTTTATATGTCTACATTTTGCTCCTCTTTGAAGTGATGTGTGTGCACATGTTGATTCAAAGAAAATGATGTGTCATTCTGATTTAGTTATGATCAATTTTTTATGTCGTTTCAAGATTTTCATGTCATGCCCTAGATTTGATAAACGATGTTGATAATGCCCCCTTGGGAGATGAATCAAAATTTTGAAAATTTGATTTGATTTAGATAATTTTGATAAATTTCATTGCATTGTACAATTTCATCTGTGTTGAATGTGGTAATTTGATTCATCTCCCGATAATGCCATTTGGTAGGGTTGTAGGAGATACTGCAAGCAATTTTATGCGTTCCTCCATGTAACCCTAATTTTGATTTACCCTATATAAAGGGAAAAAGTGATTTCTTTTGTGTTATTTGTGCTTGTTGACTTTAGAGAAAGTGATTTTTTGAGAGAAGTCAACATGTTGGTTCCATATTCTTCTCATTGATTTGAGCACGTTCGGAGGTATCGGAGGCCTTCCGTGTATGGACCACCGGTAAGTCAACCCTTTTGACCCCTTTTTGATTTTTTATCTTGTCGTTTTTTATCATGTTTTGATTTTGTCATGCGGATTTTGTCAAAGCTTAGCGCATACGATAAATTTCGTAGCGCATAGGGTTAATGAATTTAGGTAGCGTCCGAAAGGTTTAGGGTAGCGCATCGCTAGGTTAGTGTTATGCCTAGCATATCTATTTCCCCATTTGGTCTCCTTGAGTCAAAATGTGGCCCCCTCTTTTTTCTTTCTTTCTGGTTTTACCTCAAAACTTCGGAGTCTCAGAGTCCCGAGGTCCTTTTTTTGTTTTTTTGTTTTACCTCGGTACTCCGGAGTTTCGGAGTCCCGAGGTTCTTTGTCGTTTCAACATCGGAACCCTAGAGTCTTGGAGTCCCGAGGTCTTGGGTCTTTTGACCTCGGAACTCCGGAATCCCGGAGTCTCGATGTCGTTTTGTTCTCCTCTTGTCATCCTGACCTCGGAACCCCGGAGTCCCAGAGTCCCGAGGTTGTGTTTATGGTTCTCGTACGGACGGGTTTTCGGGAGGCTATATATATAAGTTAATGAACTTTTAAGTTCATTTGTGCAATCAAACTTCTCCTCCCTAGCTCCAAGTCGTGAACCTCTAGTCTTCCGAGTCTCTCTCTCTCTCAACATTTGTTGGTTTTTCGATTCACCAGGTTGGTGAATCTTCCCTCCTTGTGTGTTTTTCTTGTTTGCTTGTCCTTTTGTTTTTGTTTTCGTTGTTCTTTTTCCTTTCTTGTCTATTTTTGGGCATGCCCTAGATCCACCTCAAAACCCCGGGTCCCCAGAGTTCCGAGTTTCATCTTCATTTCCACCTCGGAACCCTGGGTCCCCGGAGTTTCGAGTTTCATCTTCATTTCCACCTCGGAACCCCGGGTCCCCGGAGTTCCGGGTTTCATAGCTTTCTACCTAGGAACCCCGGGTCCCCGGAGTTCCGGGTTTTTCACTTCCATGCCACCCCAGAACCCTGGATCCCCGGAGTTCCAGGTTACCTTCTTGCATTCCTACCTCGGGACCCTAGGACCCCGAAGTCCTGAAGTAGATTGATATTTATGTTTAGCATTGTGGACTAAGACTTGGATTTTGCCTGTAGGTTCTAGGGGTTAGATGGACGTATCCGCTAACAAGAGGGGAAAGGAAATTGATAGACTATCAGCCACCATGAAGTACCAATATCAAGGACAGGTTCATGTATCGAAGCTGGATGATCAAATTAGATGGGTCACAGACACTGAGGTGGGACATATAGAGATTGGGGATATTGCAACCCAATTAGATAAACCTAGCCTAGATGCTCTCCACCAAAGAATTAAGAGGTCAGGTCTTGTAGAAGCTACTGTATTCCTACAGTCCCTACAAGCACCAGAGTTTATAATGACCATTGCCCCATTCTACAATCCAGACACCAGGAGGTACACAGATGCAAATGGAAAAACTGTTATCGACTTATCTCTAGATATGTTGGGATTCATCTTTGGAATCCCAAATAGGGAAGAAGCATTCTTACTCACTGAAGAAGAGGCCTTGAAGGCATGGAATGACAAGGTATCCGCCAGCAAAAGACACATGAATACCAACTGGCTGGAAGAGGAGAGGAAAACAGGGCTCAAGGCTACAGAGATCCTAAGGGCCAACTTCAAAGAGCCTCAGAGAGACTTGATTATCATGCTCAGCAGGGCCTTCGGCAAGCCAGACTACAAACACTTCCATCCCTGGATGTTCCAGTTTATGACTACCATTCTGATAGGGAAACAATACTTTGACTGGCCACAGATCCTCTCTGACAACATCTGTAGGCAAATGAAAGAAGTGCAGCAAACACATAAATTCTTCTTCACATCATAGTCATCTGGGTAGCTATCAGAGTTGGAAAATTCCCAGGCCTACAAGTGGATGGGAAATTAGGCGAGAAAGAGGGACATAAGAAGATATGGGAATATTATTCCCAGCTTACTCTGACAAATGCAAAGACACACTTTAAGAGGGTTAACGATGCTTTTGTCTTCCCTATAATTATTAAGTTGACTGGAGACATCGGATACCAGATTAGCCCTGAGGCTATGGCTATCATACGGGAGTGGGCGTGTTGGTTCATCTAGAACCCACGTTCCACCTACATTAGAGTGAGTGGATTCACAGGGTAACCAATGCTGTTTCCTCGTTACTGCAATGATAGGGTGATCTTGTTGGAATATGTGAGACAGCTTGTAGGCCTCCAATCACTCTTATCATCGAAGCATAAAATAGGAATTGATTTCTCGGTGTCCATTGGGTACTTCGCTTGCTCTAAAATACAAGTGGAGAAATTGGCCGGCCAAGAGCTTCAAGATTTGAACTTGAAAGAATATAATCATACTAGGGAGTTTTATGATCCCTACGGGAAGCTTAAGCAAGCTATGCCTAAGGCATATGAGGAGCATAGGCCTAGCTTGGAAGACTTCTAGGCCAATTCGCAGGACAACTTTGAAGTTAGAGAGAAGAATTATAACAGGTTGTCCGTACCGTAGATTAGAGACTTTGGCATCAAGACCAACCTCCCTAAAGACCTAAGGGATGATGGAGACTTACTCGATCCAATTTATAAAGAATCAAGGATAGACAAGAGGCCCCTCTCCCCAATAAAATGGTCTACAAGTGAGGAGACAGATATGGAAAAGATTTCCCAGGTAGTCATCAACAGGACTAAGCAATGGTTGAGCCAGAGGGTAAGGCCGAGCATATCAAAGGCGAACCAGAAGGAATCCACATTAGGGGTACCTCAGTCAAGAGGCCACAAGGAGTACGCCAGAAAGACAAGATCAGCCTCAAGGCAGAATACCTCCACCGACCCAGGTGAGGAAAAGGAGCCACAAGAGAGTACTGAAGACTTGTTAAAGAAACTTTAGGAAAAGATGAGGGAGTCTGAATTGCTGAAAAAGGTTGCAGACTTAGGGGTGACTGATGGGCTAGGCGCGGTTCCACTTGCTAAGGTTCTCCCACCAAGAATCGCTATAGGCCACACCAAAGAAGAGGGTGCCCGGGGACAAGAAGAGAGCTTAAATGCCACCAAGGAGGTACCTGCTTAGCCACCCTCCATAGGTACAATAGGTCCTTCAGACACCGCTGCTCCCACACCATCAGTTGTTAATGTATCTACGGGGCACCCCGAAGTGCAAGGTTTTACACCTACTACCGAGAAAGTGAATATTAGAAATGTCGAGTCTGACTTTGACCAAGAGGAAGAGGACCTCGACCAACAACAACTTCTCGGTAGTGAGCAAGAAGGAGGTGAAGCAGAAGATATCTTGAATGAAAGGTTGATCCTGACTCCTCAAGACCAAGAGGATTTGCTTAAGGATATAGAAGCTGGCCAAACAAAGATGGACCTAGGGAATGAGGAAATAGAATTCAATGAAGAAGTTAGTGGTAAGCTAGGAGAGTTATACAAACAACAAACTCTCCAAGCTAACTTAGCCCACCAAATTTCATCATTCCAGGTTCCTAGCCAAACGGGAGCTGAAGCAGAAGAGCAACTAGAGGAGTAGGCAGAGGTGCACGTTGTAACTACTGAGATAGTGTC
The DNA here is from genome assembly GCF_030272615.1 of Cryptomeria japonica. Classification (NCBI taxonomy): domain Eukaryota; kingdom Viridiplantae; phylum Streptophyta; class Pinopsida; order Cupressales; family Cupressaceae; genus Cryptomeria; species Cryptomeria japonica. The sequence goes on along the minus strand of NC_081409.1, from coordinate 309,387,417 downwards.
ACATCAAGGTGACAAAACTAAAGATATACCAGAATGGTTAGAGTTTACCTTTGGAAAGAAAAAGAGAAAAGCAGAGCTTCCAAAGGTCACTCTACAACAAGCAATCACCGAGGAACTGCCAAAGATTAAAAAGTTAAAGATGGTTCACCACCTGTCAAGAACTAGTTCCGGTGAAGTGATTGCAGATGTGGCGGTTCCATCACAGGCCAAAGGAAAAGCTTCTCCCGAGTACCAAGTATCACAGGTAAACCTAGGTAAGCAAACCAAGTGGGGAGAGTTGGATACCTTGGAGTTGGCCACGAGTGTTGTCAGAGGGCACGTAGAAAAAGAGCATAGTTCAAATGTAGAACTTAAAGCCCAGCTTGGATAATATAAACATCTCCTAGTAGAAATGTACAAGCCTTTGGACTCCTGTAAGATGGATAACCTACCTTCAACCTCATCCTTGCCAGAAGGAGATGTAAAGGCACTATTAGAAGTGAGACGAGTAGCTGCGGCTGCCAAATCTTGGGCTCAAACAAATGCAACTAAGATTAGATTATTTTTACAAAACACGATGGAAATATACTATAAGACGGTATAGGTAGGAGGAGCCTTGGGAACCTGTTCCACACAATGGGAGCAAAAAGAGAACACCTTTAATAAGCAACTTCAAATCTTGAAATGGATATTATGCTTAGGAGAAGAGCTGATAATACAAGAGGACCTCTTAGGAGGGGATAGTTGTGAGAATATACAATCCTATGTGTACATTTTGGAGTTGAAAGTAGAGATGTATCAGCAGTATGCCAAGGAGATTGCTGATATTCAAGACCCTCTCCTCAGAGAGATTTTGTTGTATGAAAATTTTGTAACAAATGTATTGGGGCCTTTTGGCATTAGAATAGCTAATACTGGAATAATGTACCAGTAACAAGTTTTGAATCAATGGGATGCATATGAAGCACAAAACCTAGGACCTGCTGCCCAGTCCGATGCCACCCTAATGGATAGATACACACATTTGATCACTCAGTGTCAAGAGAAGGCGGACACCGTGAAGGAGTTAGAGGAATAGGGAACACATGCAGATGAGGCTTTGAAGAAATACAAATTTAGAATTAAGCATGTGGCCAATCCACCAGCCCAAGCAGTTGCATGTATAATTGAAAATTATAAGGCTTTTACCAAGAAATAAAAGATATTATTAGAATTGCTAAAGATAGCAAAGCTTTTTTTCTTAACTGCTCCTCTCACTCAAGTCCCAATTTTGAAAGAAATTCTGCATGATTACAAAAACATGGCTCACCCAACATGGTCTTCGTAATGCTCATGCAGTATTAGTTTTGTAGTTGCTAGGTGGAGTGTCCAAGCAGAAACTTGCAAGTTAACTGCAACTCCTTTTTCTTAGTTCTTAATTTAGGGTAGAGTTATTTCCTAAATAATAGGGTGAAAGAACTTCTATAAATTGAGAAGTTGAATTCATTTGTAGGGGCCCGTGAATTGATGATTTGAGGTCCAATTAGAGATTTTAGAGTATTTTTCATATTGTTAAGAAGTTTGACTTAATTCTGTTATACATTCACGGAGATTAATATGAAAAGCAGCTCGTAGATTGCCTGATCTACTTTATATTCTACCAAATTGTTCTATGTAATCTGGTAACGTCTGTTATTTAGAGTTAGCAACGTGGTTTAATCTTTTTGTCTATCATTTTATGAATCATATTGCGCACGATAGTGGTGTATGAGAATTATTGCGATAGGCCATATTGATGATGACTTTTATTTCCATAGGCTTGTAAAATTGATGATTTTGCAAGTTTGTTGGAGGTTCGTTGTTGAATGCTAACTTGGATAATATTTGATAATTACTTGGATTGTAGGGAATTAATTGGATAATTCATTAAGTTGTCATTATATTGGTCCTTATTGTTACTTTCTTGTTTCCCTTACGCTTCACATTTTATTTCCCCAGAGAGTCTTAAATCATAAAATACAAAAAAAAAAGGAAGTACAATTGTTTGTAAGCCAGTGAGATTTAGTTCTAACCAGTAGGCCCCTTTACAGGTATAACCATACTAGCCATTGAGTTATCCATCACCATCGAGACCCGACTACAGAGACCTTGGGGTAGTTAGTTCTTCCAAACCCGTTACTTTTCAGGAGAGGTGGTGAGTGTTTGCATAAACTACCTGACTGTTGGTGGGTGTGTCAAAACGCTTGTCAATAGTTAGGATAGTGTGTAGGATTAGGTTAGCGCACCGGGAGAACAGGGTAGCGCAGAGGGTAAAACGGGTAGTGCATAGGGTTTCTAGGAGGTCGCATGGATAGGGCTAGATACGACCTAGTGCATAGGGATAGACATGTAACACCTAGCAAGGATAGACTAGTGCATAGGGTAGTTTTAGCACTTGAGGTAGGTTAGGGGGCGCTTTGGAAGAAAAGGGTAGCACATAGGTTTTTGCTAGCGCATAGGGTAGATTGGGTAGCGCTTGGCAAGGATAGGGTAGCACATGATAAACAATTTAGCACATAGACAAAATTGTTTAGTGCATAGGCAAAATTTGTTGGTATAGTACAATGTGGGAATGAAGAAAATTGATAGGTTGGTCCCAGTTATGTCGAGATAAGTGTAAATTGTCAGTCTGCGTGTCTGCTGTTATTGTTTTGATAAGTTTGTCCAATATGAGGTCTGATAAAACTTGATTTGATTTGCGATTTTTCAAGTTGATGTAGATTTGATGCAAATTTGATAAGTTGTGGTTCTTGATATGAATGTGGAGCTTGAGTTGTTTTATAAGCTATAGTGATTGTGGAACTTGAGTTGTTTTACAAGTTGATATGGATGTGAAACTTGAGTTGTGTTACAAGTTGATATGATTGTGAAACTTGAGTTGTTTTACAAGTTGATATGGATGTGAAACTTGAGTTGTTTTTCAAGCTGATATGATTAGATATGAAAATGGATTGATATGATGTGGAACTTGATTAGATTTTCAAAGTTTCAAGTTTTGATATGAATTTGATTTTGGTATCTATGTTTTGATGAGGAAATTGATATTGGACTTGCTTTACTTTTTGATAGGAGCGTCTTGGAGTGGTGCAGTCGCGTGAGCGATTTTTGAGACCATGGTCCTTAATACCACGATTGACACAGGCAGATAGAGACTTTATTGAGAGGTGTGGCCTGACCTCATTGTTAGATATACCTCAGTTTATCATGAACCAAGGTTTATTGATTGCATTGGTGGAGAGGTGGCACAGTGACACGAACACCTTCCATTTGGTGACAGGCGAGATTATAGTGACGCCTGAGGATTGTTACTGGATTCTATGGATTCTTGTGTTAGGTGCATTGCTTCCCTATGAGCAGACCGAGGAGGGTGGGATTGAGGCACTTCACCAGATCTTTTAGGATGATACTGTTTGCGGGTATGAGATCCCTTGGCAAGAGTTTTTGGATTTGGATTACGCGCCTCTACCATCAGTTCTGGAAGGCTTCATAGTTGGTTTCTTATGTCCCGACCATAGGTTAAAGGGACTAGCAGTGGGATGGGGATTGGTTCTGGAGGATATGGTGATGCAGGGTTGTCGATTTGCATGGGGGTCAGCTATGCTGGCTCACTTATACAGGGGTTTACATTAGGTGGTATACCTCGGTTACGGCAGTTTATCAGCTGGAGTGACACTGCTACAGGTATGGGCGTGGGAGCATATTCCTGCAACTAGGCCATTGGCAGATAGAGATAGGCCTGTTGGGTGTGCGTATGCATATGGATACAGAGGGATAGTTGTCCAGCGTAAGCTGGGCAAACTAGAGCACTGGAAGAGAGTGCTGGATGATATTGATACGGTCGTTTGGTGACCATATACAGGTTGCGAGGTATGGGCCGAGGATGGGATGGAGATGTCCTATGTTTACATGACCAGATATTTGATAGGGTGAATTCCCTTTGTTATTGAGAAGTTTTTGTATAGCCAGGTGCTGCGGTAGTATGGTTGAAAATAGGGGATTCCACAGGGAGCATGTTTTTATGCTCGACGGAGATAGGATATTCCGGATTGGGGACCTATGATTGATAGCGCGGCGGAAGTGGAGGAGTTCTTTCATACAACCAACCAGATTTGGGATTATGCCCCAGAGATAGTGGATGCAGGGATGACTGACGAGTTTGCAACACTCTTTGTAGCACGTACGGTGGCTAGGATATCAGATCCAACTGAGATGATTGCAGTGTTTGATGATGATGAGGAGGTAGATGATGGGGGTGGTGATGGAGGACGAGGTGATGGTGTAGATGGCAAAGGAGGTGGCTGAGGTTGACGAGGAGATAGAGGGAGATTAGATCGGGGGAGGAGAGGAGATAGGGGTGGAGATGGTGGTGATAGGGAGATACAAGCGGAGAGAGCTGTGTGGCGGGCTGTGATGGATAGAGGGAGAGGAGGTTTGGCTATCAGAGCTGGGGGTGAGGAGAGAGTTGGGGAGGTGATAGCGACAGTGGGAGGGTATGATGATGTGCGACAACTGGCCCAGAGGAGGAGGTCAGATGTGTTACCTTCACTTGCACTGAGGATAGGTAGAGGGACAGGGGGTATCCCTTCACAGGTACCCTTGCAGATGCGAATTCTGACGCATGTAGAGGATGCATAGATTAGATCACTGCAGTTGTTAGTGTAGCACTTGCAGAAACAGTTGCTGGTGCATCAACATCAGATTTCTCAGCTGACCATCGAGCGAGATACAATTTTGGAGTGGTTAGGTCGATCTGAGGCTTGAGCAGAGGCTTTGGAGAGAGCAGTGACGGGTGGCCCGATGAGAGACACTTTGAGAGAGATAGCTCTGAGAGCCAAGGAGGCAAAGTACTATAGGAGACATTATGAGGATACGGTGCCCAAGGAGCTCCGAGTGCAGAGTTTTACACAGTCAAGATCTAGTCGTTCCCGAGAGACTAGGTCGAGGACGGAGAGCAGGGGCATGACAGGGCCTCCTAGATAGGATCCACCTAGAGATCCAGGTGCTGGGACATCTGTAGCAAGACCGTCACCTTCAGGAGATAGTCATACCCGAGAGAGGTTGTTTCCATTGTATTTTGATCATTTTGTTGTATTGGTACAAACATGACATATTTTGTACATTGATCATTCTTTGAGATATATATATATATATATATATATATATATATATATATATATATATATATATATATATATATATATATGACACTATTTTCTTTGATCCTCATGTGATGTGTTATGGATTATGTTTTCTACATGCTGTTGTTTATTCTATAATGATGCAATGCTTAGATAGATGCATGTGATGTGATATGTGATGAATATGATGTGATAATGCAGGATGTTGTGAGATGTATCTTGAAAATGAGATGTATGATATGATATGCTGTGAGATGTATCTTGAAAATGAGATGTATGATATGATATGCTGTGAGATGTATCGTGAAAATGAGATGTATGATATGATATGCTGTGAGATGTATCTTGAAAATGAGATGTATGATATGATATGCTGTGAGATGTATCTTGAAAATGAGATGTATGATATGATATGCTGCTAATTGTAAAATGATATGCAACTAATTGTTAAATGATATGCAACTAATTATTAAATGATATGCAGCTAATTGTTAAATGATATGCAACTAATTGCTTTTGAGCATCCTCATTCTCCATTCATCATCCCTGTATAGCCACATGTTGTTTGCTTTCTTTGTATGTATCATCATTGAGCATTGATTTGTTTTGGGATATGTTGAAAATTTATACAAGCATAATGGTATAATTGAACCATAATGACTTGAGAAAAATTTACATGATTTTTTATTTTGCAAGATAGCACAAGCGTCAAGGTATAATTGAACTAGGATGACCTGAGTGCGGATTGCGTATAAACAGACAAGATTTAACCATTTGTATGCGTAAAGTGGAATCATGTCTTCAGTGATATGCTATGAATCACATCTCGAGACAAGTTTTTACACAGTATAGATGATCGCCTCACAGACAGAAAACTAAGAAAATATTGGAGTCCTCATGATGTTCTCTAGCTTTGAAGTATTGTTGAGAAAATTTAGAGGATCCAACAATTTAAAAATTTCAAGTGCAAAAATGATCAAAACTTTATGCAAGATGCAACATTTGATATTTCAGAAAATCATCCATCGTATTTTTTGAATCCTATTAAGCGATCAATGTTTTGCTTTGCAATTGTGTGAGTGTTGTTTTGCTGGATATGATGTTCTGAGTTTGCGACAAGTTTTGACGTTTTGAATGTGCTGCAAGTTTATACTGCTCCTAGTCAAGTGTACTTCTTAATGTGGATATGTATAGTGATTACCAAACCATGGTGAGATGCGGTGAAAGGATATGCGGATAAACCAGGATAGTGACTACGCTAAGTATGGCCTAGATGGATTATGATAAAAATGTCGAGCAATCACCGAGAGTGCTTTACTGTGGATATAATGGTATGGATATAGATAGAGGAGTTGTCATCTCACAATAGTGCCTGTTTGCCAGGTTTTCACCAGTTTCTTTTATTGTACGTTTTTATTTACCTTTTTCTTGATTTTTTGATATTTTTGATATATATATAGATATATTTTTGACTTTTCCCTGCATTAAATTACTCAAGTGTAGTATTTATTCAAATGGATGTTGTTAGTTGGTTCATTGAGCACATCTCCTTCTGAAGTTTTTAGCTGATAGGCGCCTGATCCATAAGCTGAAATGATGACATAGGGACCTAACCAATTAGGTTCAAATTTCCCTTTCTTTTCTCGATCCTGCTGATTCCTAGGATTTTCCTTGAGTACTAGGTCACCAATTTTAAAAATTCTAGGAGTGACCTTGTGGTTATATCTCCTGTACATACATTGCTGATATGCTTTGAGATGAGTGTAGGCATGTTAACGTCTTTCATCTAGAAGCTCGAGCTCTTGTAGTCGATTAACTCAATACTCTTCATCTAGAATTAAGTCTTTCAAAGAGACTCTGAGAGATGGAATTTCTACCTCCAAGGGTAAAATTACTTCTGATCCATATACCAATGAAAATGGTGTAGCTCCTATAGGTGTGTGGATGCTAGTTCTGTAGGCCCAAAGTGCTAGATTGAGTTGCATATGCCAATCTTTGCCTGCATCATTCACTGTTTTCTTTAGGATTTTCAATATTGTTTTGTTGGATGCCTCTGCCTGACCATTCCCTTGTGGGTAGTAAGGTGGAGAGAAATGATGTTGGATTTTGAATTTTTCACATAGTTCTCATACATCTTGGTTTTTGAAAGGTTGTCCATTATCTGTGATGATGGAGCTTGGAATTCCATATCTGCAGATCAGATAATTAAGGATAAAAGAAGCAATTTGTTTCCCAGTCACTGTGGTCATGGGGACTGCTTCTATCCATTTGGTAAAGTATTCTGTTGTAGTTATAATGAACTTGTGTCCATTTGAAGATGAAGGATGAATTTTGCTGACCAAGTCTAGTCCCCATTGACAGAAGGGCCAGGATGTTATGAATGGCTACAGTTCCTGTGCTAGTGCATGTATAAGATTGCCATGGATTTGGCATTTAGGACACTTATTTGCAAAGTGATAAGAGTCTTTTTCCATTGTTGGCCAGTAATATCCCATTCTTAGAATCTTTTTAGCAAGAGTAGTACCACTTGAATGTGTGCTACAGATACCTTCATGAAGCTCGTGTAAAGTGGAGTCTGATTCATTACAATCAAGAAAACAAAGAAGAGTACCATCTAGACCTCGATGGTACAAAGTATCAGCAGTAAGGGTATAACGGGCGGCTTGTTGGATAAAGTTGTGCTTTTGGTTTCGGGATAGGTCAATGGGTAGGATATTGTTCTTAAGATAGTCATAGATGGGTCCATATAATGGAGAGTCTGAATCGGTCAAGGTATAGATAACATGGGATGCCGAATGATCATAGGTTGGGGAGAATAGTTGCTCTACCAGAAACTCATAATGATTCTGTTTCTCTAGAATTTGTAGTAGTGAAGCGATAGTAGCCATGGCATCAGCTACTCTATTATCCAACCTTGGTATTTGCTCGAAGGTGACGTGTACAAAATATTGTTTGAAATCATCCACCATTTGCTTGTAGGGTAGCAGCTTATTGTCCTTTGTCTAATAGTCATTGTTGATTTGATTGATGACTAGTTGTGAATCTCTGTAGACTTTTAATTCTGTGATCCTCCATTCTATGGCCATTTTGATGCCTATAACCAATGCCTCATATTCAACAATGTTATTGGTGCATAGAAACATAAGCCTATATGATCTTGGTATAGTGTGTCCTTCAGGAGTGATGAACAAAATGCCAGCACCTGAGCCATGTTGCATGTAGGATCCATCAAAATATTAGGTCCATTGTTTGGTGGAGATAGCAAGAACATCTTTGTCTAGAAATTCGATCTCCATAGTTTGTTTTCCAGGTAGTGATGCTTCTACCAGTTGATCTGCAATTGCTTGTCCTTTGATAGCTCGTCATTCTATGTAGTGGATATCAAATTCACTGAGGATCATGACCCACTTAGCCAATCTGCCTGTAAGAGCTGCTTTACTGAGTAAATATTTGAGAGGATCAATTTTTGCAACCATCTTAATTATGTGAGTTAGCATATAGTGTTGGAATTTTTGAGAGGCAAATACCACTGTTAGACAAGCTTTTTCAATGAATGTATAGTTGAGTTCATATCCGTTCAATGTCCTGCTGATATAATAGATAGCTCGCTCTTTGCCCTATTGATCTTCTTGTGTTAACAATGCCCCCAATGGGATGTCTATTGTTGAAATGTAGAGAATGAGTGGCTTCCCTACTATTGGTGGTACTAGAACTGGTGGGTTCATTAGATACTACTTGATTTGATAGAAGGATTCTGCACATTTGGCTTCCCATCTGAACGGTATATTTTTATGTAGCAAATGATTGAATGGGAGACTTTTATCTGCTAGTTGAGCGATGAATCACTTGACTGATTGGAGTCATCCTTGTAGAGATCTAAGCTGGCTGATGTTCTTTGGTGGTGGCATATCCATAATGGCTTGTACCTTTGCTGGATCCACTTCAATACCTTTAGCTGAAACTATGTAGCCTAGTAATTTGCCTAATGTAAACCCGAAGACACACTTCTTAGGGTTGAGCCTGACTTGGAATTTTTCTAATCTATCAAAAATCTTTTCTAAGATGCATAGATGTTCTGCTTTGGTGAAGGATTTAGCTAGTAAATCATCTACATAGTCTTCCATGAAGGTATGCATCATGTCATGAAAGATTATTGTCATTGCTCGTTGATAAGTTGCTCCTGCTTTCTTTAAAGGCATGACATTCCAACAGTACGTTCCCCATGGATAGGTAAACGCTGTTCTATCTTCATCCTCTAGGGCTATCTTGATTTAATTATAGCCTGAAAAACCATCCATTAGTGATAGCAACGCATGGCCTATTGTGAGGTCTACACTTATGTCAATACTGGGAAAAGGAAAGTCGTCCTTTGGAAAGGCTTTGTTGACATCTCTGAAATCTAGTACAAATTCTAATACTACCATCTGGTTTTGATACTAGTACAATGTTGGAAATCCATTCAACATAGTCGATAGGTTGAATAAATCCGACGTCTAGTAGTTTCTTCAATTCAGCTTTGACCATGAGTGCTACATGTCGATTCATCTTTCTTAGTTTTTGCTTGACTGGCTTAGCTCCTGGAGCAATGGACAAGTGATGCATGATTAATTGTGGATCAATCTCAGGCATATTTGCATATGACCAAGCAAAGTTGATTTGCTTTTCTTTAAAATTTTTAATAAATTCTGATCTTTCGTCCTCTGTCAGAGATTCTGCAAGGAGTTTAGTTTTGGCTGCTTCTGTAGTACCAATGTTGATTGATTGAGTGGGCTCAATCAATATGGGTGATCGCTCATGATAATGCTCAGGAAGAGTGTAAAGTCTCCCATCTTTAGGTGCCTTAAAAAGGTTTTCACCCTCAGATGTATCCTTTATTTTTACTTTTTTGTGATCTATTGCTGCCATTGACTGGTTTTCAGCAGTAGATCCTTTGTTTTGTTCATTTTTGCGACTGAGAGACTTGACACTCCCCTGGTTGCAGACATCATTACTTTGTTCACTGGTAAAGTCTGTCTCCGGGTTAACGGTACACAAGTAATGGATAATGGATTCATCGTTTGGGAAAATTGGTATATCATGAGTTTTAGGTTCATCCCAGTCTATGAGGTCAGGAAAGACAAGTGGTAAGGAATAGTTAGGTGGATCAAGTTTTATTGCTGTAAGTGTCAGGATGGAAGCATCATCATGATTGGCTGGGGTGTTAAAGAAGTTAAGGATTCTTTCGAGGTCTTTGATGGTATCATTTTCCATATAGACTTGCTCATAATGTTGCTGCTTGTTTTCCTTGGCGTCATAGATATTTTGTGGACCAAATTCAAGTGGTCTAGATTCTGTGCTGCGTTCTTCTTGAGAGATAGATGTATTACTGTCATTTGCATAAATATCTTCAGTAATATTAGAATAGTTTCCCCATTCATATTCATTGGAATCAGTCTCATAGGTATTATCCCAGATTCTAGCAGTGCTGTGAATTGGTATGTTGTAGGGTGAGAACAGGTCTTTGATAATTGAGACAAGTTTGATAGTTTTCTTTGATTCTGTGTCAGATCCCGCTTCCACTCTTTGCATTTGTTCATATGCTATCTCTCCTCAGGGAGGAATGATGTAATCCAGAGGTGATTCTTCTTTGTTGGATATTGCTTCTTGAATATGATGTGCTTCTGTAGTATATGCTTCCTTCTTTTGATTGATAGGCTACTTTTGACATTGCTTTTGTTCATGTTCTTTGGGTATTGCCTCAGCTGACTCAAACAGTGCCTCCTGCCAGGAGTCTTCTTTGTATTTCTTCTTTGTTTTCCACTGAGGTTTTTGATATTTGCGTGGTGCCCTCTTTGGTAGTAGAGTGAGTTCAAAGCCCAATCCTTTTTTGTCTTTACTGAATTGTGAAGGAGGATCTAATGGTTCTGTGATGCCTTCCTTTCCCTTACCAATAGGTCCTTTGCCATTGTATCCCATTTGCTGCATGATTAAGTGGCCTTTTCCATATAGGTGTGTTGGTATATCTACTTCCACAGTAGCTACTCTGTCTGCTTCCTCATCTTTGTATAGCCAACTAAGGATGTCCTTTTCCTTGGATTCATGTGCTAGAGTGCCGAGTTGGATGAATGTGCCATCAAACTTGGTGATGGGATAAGTTGCTTGATGTGTTGATGCTATAGGTAATCCATGAGATCTAAGTGATGTTGGTAAGTTGGCCAAGCACATGGGTTCCAAAGAGTATTCTCCTATGCCTTGTTCTTTGATTTTCATTTTCTGCTTGAAATCTCTAGGTAATGATTAAGATTTTTCTTGTTGAAGATCTTGTGCTGAAGAATTTTGTTTCCCTCTATTATGTGGAACCAAGCTATCTTGGGCTGTCCCCATAGCATGACAATGCTGAAATGGATTATGATCAGCTGATATAGACACCTCTGGCCCATTGTAGGGGAATTTGACACACTGGTGATATGTGGAGGGTATTGCTTGCATTTCATGTAGCCAGGGCTGACCTGATAGGATATTGTACGTGAGGTCTATGTCTAAGACCTGGCACATAGTATCCTTTCGTATTGGTCCTACTTGAATTGGCAACACCACCGTTCCTTTAGATGATCTTTCTTCATCATCATATGCCTTTATAGTGATCTTTTTGTATGGATCAATAGACTCCTCTGAGAAGCCTAATGCATGAATAAGTTTTAAGGTACAAATATTAAGTCCAGCCCCTCCATCTATTAATACTCATTTAACTTGGTGTTTATAGACCATGACTTCAATATGGAGTGGAGTATTATGTGGATGGCTCAATGAGATATTATCATGCTCAGAAAAGGTGAGGTTATGAGGTCCTATCATATGAGCCACCATGGCTTGGAATTTGTCAACATCTAGATCTTGCAGTACATTTGTTTCCAATAAGGCTTGTTCCAATATGTCTTTGTGTTCTGGCAAAAGTTTTAGCAACTCAAGTATAGATATTTGAGCAGGAGTTTTGTGTAGTTGACTGGCTAGATCATATTGAGTTTTGGGTACGATGTTTGTTGGTGACATATGTCCCTTCAAGACATATTTTTGAGCTCTGGTTGTTACATTGACAGATTCATGTTCACGCCTGTGTTTGATTGTGATAACATTGACTTGATTGTCCTCAGCTGATATGTGATTGATACAAGCTCCACGTGTATTGTTTGAGGTTGAAGATCCATCCTTGTTGTAGTTTGGAAGAGGATTTTTGAAAGCTCTGTGGTCACCATTTGTCTTGAGACCATCAACCGTTAAATCACCTCTATCGATCATGTCCTTAATAATGTTTTTCAACCTCATACAATCATTTGTTTAATGACCTTTGTTGTGATGAAAATCACAAAAGTGTGAGTCATTCCACCAGGGTGGTTTGATTTTTGGTTCAAAGTTGCTAATTAGGGGTAAAGAGATAATTTTGTTTGTTAGGAGTTCTCTGAATGTTGACTCCAGTGACTGCCCTAGTGGTGTATAGATGCATTTCAGAAAGTTGTTTGTGTTACCCTGTGAGTTTGGATTAGGTCCCCTATTGGCGTTATTGTTTTGGGTATTGTTGGTGTTGTTTGTGTTGAGTTGATCTTGATTGGTATTTGGTGCATAAGCATTAGTGCCCGGGTTAGCACCTTTGGGATTCTTTGTAACTTGAGGATTACCTTATAACACGAGCATGGGTTGCTTTGATTTTAGATCATTTGATTCCATTCCTCCTTCATTTTCATTGTTTTCATTTTTGGTCTAGATTCTAGATTTGTCCAAGTTGTTGCTATTTTGGTTGTTGTAATTGGATGAACTTGTTCCTTCTTTGAAAAATTTCAACGTCCCTTTCTTGACACATGCCTCTTCTACTTGGATGCCATTCTCAATCAATTTAGCAAAAGATGGTATGCATTAGAGTTTGAGTCTGTAACTCATCTCATTATTTAAGTTGTCGATGAAAATTTCCATCTTTTCTTTTTCGGGTACATCACGAGGATATCTTGAAACCATATGCCACCATCGTTGAAGGAAGACCATGAATGTTTCATTGTTTTTCTGTTTGGTATTACATACGTCTAACATGGTGATAGCATGCTGAGTGTTATAGGAATATTGAGTTATGAATTTGTTGACTAGTTCATCGAATGATCTGACGGGAGGTGTGATTTTGGATAACCATTCCATTGTTTGTCTGCCCAAGCTTCTTGGGAATAACCTCATCAAATAGGTATCATCATGAATGAATTCAAGACTCATTGTGAAAAATTCTCGAACATGATCATGGGGATAACTTTTCCCATCATATTTGTCAAATTTTGGAACATCTGAGTTTGGAGGAAAAGGTACAATGTTCAATCTTCTGTCAAACAGATGACAAATTTTAGTTAAGGAGTACCGTACTGTTGTACCTTGTTGCATGTCTTGCATTTGTCTTTGTAACATTTGCATTTGTTGAGTAAGAGCAATCAAAGGTGCATTATTTTGCCGAGGGAAGAATTCTTTCCTTGCATTATTTCTAAGCTGAAATGGTGTATGGAACGGTATGTTTTGCTCGGGGATGTTTTTCTCAGGTATATTTTGTTCTGGTAGATTTTGTTCAGGAATATCCTGCTCAGGGTCACGTTCCTCTTCCTCTTGTTGTTGTTCTTGATATTCGTAATGTTGAGATCTTGTTTTAAAAATGTCTGTGTCAAAGTCTTCAGGAATTTTAACCCCTTTGCTTGTGAGCACGAGTAGGTATTTTTCCTTGTCATTTTCCATGAGTCATTCCACAAGTTTTTGAAATGAAGTGCTCTCTTGACATTCTTGAAGAAGTTCTTCAGAAATTTTGGTGTCCTCTAGATTTGGATGCTCGAAAGGATGTGATAATCTTCGATTCATTATGGTTTCTAATTGCATTTCACTTTGTTTATTTCATTGAGAGTGAGTAATGACGGGCATCTAGTAGAAGCTCTCTATGAGAAAGGGAATGAACTCTTCTTCAATGTTTTTCTCAAGGGTTGGTGGTTCAAATCGGGGTATGTTATAAGTGATGCACTCTTCGGGAAAAAAGGCTGGATTGATCTTCCCTCCTTGATTTATGTGTTTATTGAATACTAATTTTTGACAGAATGCCCTACTCCTCAAGGGTTCCTTGTCAAATTCATTTGTTTTGTTTTGAAGATATAATCATATATGACGAAGGAATGTTCAATGAGATTTGAAGAGTTGACGATTGATGTTTAAAATTTATTTCTTTTGGCAAGTTTCAAAGAACTTGGTTGTTGTTTCTTCAACTTAGTGTTATGATAAATATTCTTTCTTCTCAGAATATGAGGATTAGTCATGCACAAGCGATCACGGTTTCCTTTGATTTATTTTTGGATTTGGTTTAGCTTGTTTTGGAAACTCAAGTTTTACTTTATCAAAGTGAAGGTTTAGATGCCCCTCACGACAAAGTGCATCAAATGATATGGAATACGAGCTTTCCCAATATGGAAACTCAATTCGACAACTTAGAGTTTTTAAACAAGTGTGTTTTGGGATAAAAATCCGTTTGTTTTAAAGGACCTATTTGCTACTTGTGATGATGTTTCCCGACTTTGTTAGGAGAGATATGTTTATCTTGTGACTAGTTTAAGATTTCAGACAACTTTGTTTGATGGAAACTTGCTTTTAGAAATAGCTTTTGATACTTTGTTTTTGGTTTTCTGATTGATGATGTTCAGGCTGATGATGGGAATCTTCTGAAATTGTTCTCAAAATTTTCCAAATTGACCTTTGTGTTGCCCCCTATTTTTCTGGTTTCGACTATGCCCTAAAATAGAGACGCAATGCACTATGAAAAATTCTCTATGCGCTAGAGAAAAGACTCTAAGCACTACGTTGCCCCATGATACGCGCTAACTGGCTAATTTGTTTATCCTTGGTTTAGCTTTGGTTTAAAAGGCCATGCGCTAATATGGGCCTTCTATGCACTAACAGTTAAACCCTACGTGCTAAAGTTTGACTTCTATGCGCTAAGCTGATGCTTCAACGCGCTAAACTATTTTCAAGACGTGCTAACTACCACTGCTTGTTTTTAGATCTGGGTGAAGCACTACTGTTAAGTCTCGACGCGCTAAAGAGAAGGTTTAATGCACTAAAAGATGGTTCCTATGCGCTAAGAAGTTTCTCTTATGCGCTAAAATGCCTTGAAATATATTGACTTGGTTGCTTTTCTACAATTTTGGAATTTTGCCTTGAGTTTTTAGTGGTGATAGATGATTTTCTGAAATAACAAATGAAAGCATGACACCAAAGAGACAACCATTTTGCTTAATCTAAACAATAAGTGTATGTTCTATGAGGATGTGTTCAAATCCCCAATGTTTCAATAGGTTTAGATACAACATGCACTTCAATCAGACTCTTTATTCAAGGGTCATAAGCAATATCATATCCCACTAGTCTCAATACTCCGTCATCTCAAACGATCGTGTCACCCCCTAGGGGGAGCCCCTTTTTTTGCCTTTTGCCAGAAATTAACCCAAAGTGAATTGCTTCACAATTGAGTAGTTATCTTGGGAGATATATGGTGAGCGATCTTGGGGGTGGATTCTTCCCCACCCTTGCATTATGATATTGCAAATGTCTGGTTACTAACTCGGCTCAAAATTTTCTATGCTAAGGTTCGTAATCAAGCTTCCTGTTAGGCCGTCAGTGATAAACTCCCTCAGGGGGCTTCCCAACCTTTAGAAAAAAGGCTTTATGTATCTCAAGGATACTGGGGGAAGGCTAATTGCTACGCGCAACCATTGAAAAGGACTTTCGTCACTTTCCACTTTTGATTATAGTGGGTTGGAACACTTGGCTTCAAAGCCGTTTCCCACTTAGGTCGTTCCCTTCACACCAGCCAAAAATGGCTTTAAGAGTTTTTCAACCCCTCGGGAAGGCAGGCCTGCTAAAGGTTTTATTGCTTGAATTAAAGAATGCTTTAAGAGTGGTTTGACTTTTTGATCACCCAATTAAGGGGAGAGCATATACCTTCCACTTTCGAGACAAAGTACACAAGTTCTTTTTAGCCCTTCAAAGCAATGATTTGTTAATCCTATATGGAGATGTTTCTCCATGAAAACATGGTGTTCTTTTTAACTTTCCAAGGCAATGATTTTCTAATCTGAAAAGAAGAACTTGGTCAACAAAATGAACACGATGTTTTGTCAAAAAAAGAAATCAAGTGAAAGGAGAATATCTTCCCTCTTTAGTTGCCAAACAAAAGACTTTTGGGACTGTGTGATTCTTTTCCTTGCTAAAACCTACAATGGAACCTTTTATACACCAAAGGATGGTGAAGTTATTTTTAATCCATTTGTTTGCAAAACTTGAAAAAATTTGATTTGTTCTTTTTAAAACCCAATTTGGAAATTTTCTCTCCTAGAAAAGCAAGGAAAAATTTGTTTTGTGGTTCTTTTTAAAGCTCAAATAAAAGTGAGTTCAATTTTAACAAGAACCAAAAGAAGTTTATATCTTAACTAACTCAACTAAGTTAGTAAAAAATTAAACTATTTAATGATCCTAAAATTAAACTCCTATCTGCAAGAAATTTGTTAGAACCCTGCAAAATAACAAGTAAAATTGTTAGAAAATCTGTGGACTTCAACAAGTCTAATTTCTACATTCGGTTACAGTTTTTGTTTTTGCCTCTATTTGTGATGTGCTATAGAACAAATTGTATGTGCTACAAGGTAATTTGGATGCGCTATCGAAAAGGGCCGATGCGTTGAACTGTGTTTTAGATGCGCTACTCTATTTTTCTCCTGCATCGAGACCTATAGGAAAGTATTAGTGGGGACGATGCACTAAGGTAAAGAATGCACGCGTTAGAGAATAGACCCCACACGCTAAACAGTGCGTTGGATGCGCTAAAAAATCCACCAAATGTGCTAAGGGATGTTCCCTACACGCTAATTCCTGTTTCCTGCGTACCTGCAAAAGTGTTTATTTTTGAAAATCAATTTGATTAATGGGGTAGTGCCCCACGGTGGGTGCCAGAAATGTATGCGGGAAAAGCGGGGTGATGAAACTTAAAATGTGAAAAATAAAGTTCAAAGAGGCTTGTCCACACACCCATAGGACTTCTTGGTGCAAGTTATGGAGTCATGAAGAATGACTCAACTTCCTAAGGATGGTTCCATGGTTCTCTATCTCACAAGGTCCCTCAAGCCAATGCCTTTGCTCTCAGATCATTGAGCAAAGTGGCTTAGGGATTTCAAATGCAAGAACGAGGGATGCTTATGATTGATTTAGTTATGAAAATGCCTCCTATCTATGCATGATTCTACAAATGCAATAAACTGGATTATAAGATGATAAGATTAGTAGCAATACTATCCTAACATGATATACTAGTTTATGAGTTAAGCTAATGATAAAGGAAATAGTCTAAAATGCTTATTAGATTTATTCCTATAACAAAGAGAAGCTAGATGTGTTAAGAAATTGAGCATAAATGAGATACTAAAGCTTGCATGGATCCCTAAAATGGAGGAATGAGAGCTATATTTGTAGTGAAAATAGGGCAATGGATGGTCAGGATTGAAAGAGTTAATCAAGGGTCAAGATTGAAAGTTGTCAATCCATGTTTTCAATTTTCACCAATGAAATGGTGACAATTGTCAACATAAGGCTAGTTGAGAGGAGATATAAGAAGCATTAAATTCTTGAGAAGACCTCATGGTTACCCTAGGAGGTAAGGGTTAAGGTTAGGTTAGGTTATCCATTGGATAAAGATTTTACCCAAAGGATAAACTCTTGTGCAAGGGTTAAAGGAATAACCATGGTCAAAGCAATAAATGCTTGATGAGACACTTGGGTTAGATGGAGGTTAATTTAGTCAAAAAGTCTCTAACCATGCCACTAAGGGTTAGTTAACCATTAATGGTTTGAAGACTTTGGGGACAAATTTGTAAGTCCTTCCAAATTTTGGGGCATTCAACAAGTTAGCTTGTTGAATGGATAAAAGCTTTAATGCCTTTTGAAGACTTTACTCCAAATTTGAGAAGTGACCTCCTCAAATTAAGGGAAAGGGGATAATGGATGGGTTTGGGGTTAATTGATTAGGATGAGATGGATTCTAGAAGAAATTAGGAATAGGGTTTAGGATGCAAGTGGGAGATGTAGGAAAATGCAAGTGGGTGAGGAAAATAGAATTTAATTAAAATCAAATTAATTTATTTCAATTGGTTGCAAGTTGGGGATTTAAATAAATTAGATTTATTTAATTGGGGTAAACTATTTAATTAAATGTGAATTTAATTAAAAGTAGAGAGAAGAGTTTTAATCAAATAAAATGATTTATTCAATTAAATGACATAAAGGGCTTAAGTGAATTTAACTAAATAAATTGAATAATTTACTTAATTAAATAGAGGAATGAGAATAAAATGAACATTAAATATTCATTTAGGAATATGGTCATTTTTATATGTCTACAATCATTTTATTTGATAGTCCTTTGATTTGATGTGTGCTCAATCTAGGATTCCAAACACGCTTCAGTGGACTCCATGATGATGAGTAAGCAAACTAGACTAAAATTGATGCAAATGGATGTGATTTGAGGTTGCAAATGAAAGTGATGTGAGTATTTAATTCGGTACTACAATGGTATGAAAATAAAAGTAGATATATTGTGAAGGAAAATGAGGGGATTAAATAGGCCAAGTTAGGAGAAGAGGAGGCATGAAAATGAAACACTTGTCCTTGAGAAGGGCAAGTGTCATGGATGGAAATGACAAGTGTCCTTGTAAAGGGCAAGTGTCATGGAAAAGAATGATAAGTGTCCTTGAGGAAACATGCCTATTTGAGAAAGAGACAACCAAATAAGAAGTTTCCATTCCAAATATGAAGATATTTCCAAATATCAAGATAATGAGGATATTTCCTCAAATATTAGGAAATTCAAGATATTTGGGAATGTGCACACATATGGTAATGGAAAGAGGGTAAGGTTGACTAAATGAGATACTTTTCCTTGAGAAGGGAAAGTTTCATGGAGGGAAATGAGAAGTTTCATTGAGAAGGAAAAATGTCATGGAAAATAATGACAAGTGTCCTTGAGGACACATGCCTATTCGGGAGAGAGACACCCAAATAACAAGCTTCCATTCCAAATATGAATATATTTCCAAATATCAAGATAATTAGGATAAAAGAATGACAAGTGTCCTTGAGGAAACATGCCTATTTGGGAGAGAGACATCCAAATAAGAAGCTTCCATGTCAAATATGAAGATATTTCCCCAAATATTAGGAAATTCAAGATATTTAGGAATGTGCATACATATGGTGAGAGAAACGGATAAGGTTGACTAAAACCTATGGTTAGCCAAATGAATGAGGTTTTGAGGAAGGATTATATGAGGATTAAGGTAGGATGGGGCAAGATAGGATGAAATGAAAGGTGGGTTGAGATAGGATGAAGTGGATGGTGCTAGATTAAGGTTGGATGAAGTTGATAGTGGAGGATTGAGGTAGGATGAAGTGGATGGTGGGTGGAAATAGGAAAAAGTGGGTGGTGTTGGATTGAGGTAGGATGAAGGATTAGGATTGGATGGAGGATTGAGGTAGGTTGGGGGATTAGTATTGGATAAAAGATTGAGGTAGGATGGGGGATTAGGATTGGGTGGAGGAATAAGGTAGGATGGGGGATTATAATTATATGTAGGATTCAGGTAGGATGGGGGATTAGGATTGGATGGAGCATTAAGGTAGGATGAAGTGGATCATGGATTGAGGTAGGATGAAGTGGATGGTGGGTTGAGATAGGTTGAAGTGGATGGTGGGTTGAGATAGGATGAAGGATTAGGATTGGATGGAGTCTTGAGGTAGGATGGAGGATTAGAATTGGATGGATCGAGGTAGGATGAAGTGGATGTTGGGTTGAGATAGGATGAAGTGGATGACAGGTTGAGATAGGATGAAAGATTAGGATTGGATGGAGGATTGAGGTAGGATGGAGGAGTGAGGTAGGGTGGGGGATTAAGATTGGATGGAGGATTAGGATTGGATGGAGGATTGAGGTAGGATTGGGGATTAAGATTGGATGGAGGAGAAGGATTGGGTGGAAGATTGAGGTAGGATGAAGGATTAGGATTTGATGGAGGATTGAGGTAGGATGGAGAATTAGGATTGGATGGAGGATTGAAGTAGGATGGAGAATTAGAATTATGAATTATGTAATGGATTTGGGGATAATGAGATGGTGGATTTGGATTAGGGATGTAGGTGGTAATGTTGTTATGAAAATATGGAAGTTGGGATAGGATCATGGGAGAAGATGGAGACATGGGTGTTGCATATGAGGGATATTTGGATGTGATATATGAGGGAGCTGTGGGTGAAAGACATAATGGATTTCCCTTGTCAAAGATGTGATAAGGATTATGAGTGGATGTGTATGGAGGAATGGTAGGGTAGCTAGGATGAACAAATGGATTTTGGTATCTGACACTTGGTACAAGCTTGCTAAGGATGAGGGCATCAAGAATTTAAATTTCATATTTGTCTTGATCAACGAGACTCTCATCATCATAAGAATGGGATAAAGTGGAAGAAAATGAAGGATGACCAAACTCACTATAATAAAATTGTAACATAAAAATTGGTTGATGAGTTGGAGAGATCAAAGATGAAAATTGAAGATGCAAGTTTGGGACTTTGATGGACAATAAGTATGGACTTCAAATGATTTATTTTTGACTTTTTCTTGATAGTATGATGAATCAATAAGGATCTGGTCTACTACTAAGAGTGGGGGGGGGGGGTGAATCAGTAGATAGAAAAATGACTAGACTTTTCTCCAAACTCAAAAACAACCTCTCAAGACAAAATCAGAACTGACTAGTTCAAACATTGAACTACAAATTGCAATATCACTGTGAAGTATATGGGTTGACTGTCATAACCGAATAATAGTAAAACAACTCTGAAACTCTCAAACCTTTTTCCCAAAACATCCAAATACTTTATTGACAAAAGTAAAAGAACATTTCAGATTGTTGTTGGTAAACATATCATATCTAAGTGGATTTAGCAGTTAATCAAATTAACCATAGCAAACATAACCACAAAAAACATTCACCACTTGACACAATGATTTTGATGTGGAAACCCAAATGGGAAAAAAAAAAGTGGGGATGAATACCCACAAGTATTCTGAGCTCTTCTGAAGTTCGCCCTATTAGGAGCCAAGCTTGTTAAAGCTTTACAATAAGTCTTGTTAAGAACAGATCCTGTTAGGGACCACCCGGTTAAGGGATTGACTATAATGTCCTATTAGAAGCAATACCTTATTAGGAGTAACCTCGTTAGAGGATTTGAAATCCAAGCTAATTGATCACCTGGTTAGAGGATTTAGATAACACTAAGCTTGTTAGAGCTTACTTGGTTAAGGGATTTGACTGTTGTAATTGTTAGAAAACAACAGGGGTTTGCTGAAATGGTGAATAACACTACTCTGCTTGATCAGATCCTTTTCATGCTCCTATCTGCCTTTACACATACTGTAGATACATCTCCTGGTTTGGCAACCAATCACTCTTACATTCAACCAAAATTGCCACTACAACAAAACAACTCATTGACCTTATAAGCAAAACAATAGGTCGGTAACACATCACAAACCTAAGATCTCAAGAGATTACAAACAAATCGGTTCAAGTATGACCATTGGATTACATAGAAATCATTGCACATCATTCAAGGCAACCTCGACCACTCCTTGGTCACCGCTTCATCGATCTCTATAACTCATCATGCGGTTTCCACTTCATGCAATGAAATTGCTCATTCCCAAGATAAAACCGTTACCTCTACACACCAAAAACCATTTGAAACTCTTCTCATACAACATGCATACATGGCATAGTCATTACCACTCATCATTTGATCATAAATCAATACAACCGATTCACCAAGCTCCATCGGTTAGTGTTTGGCACATCAACAAGTAGGGTTTACCAGTTGATCTCACTTCTTCCCTAGTAATACCAGTTTCTTTCACAAGCTCACTTACCGGTTTCAAAACAACATTATTACAACATCATTACCGGTTATAATTGACATCAATGACAACATAATAGTTCATCAATGCAATCTTCATGCAAATGCCAATAGTTCTTTGGCAAAAGATAGTGACACAAAAAACATAGCAAGCATAAAAAAAAAGTATTTGACTCAACTAATATGATGAGGACCTAAGTTAGCCCAAATATTTACAATTACTGATATGAACGAATAAAAAATAGATGCAAACATGTACTTCCTAGGTTGGAAATGTGATACTACCCATTGAATCCCCATTGAATTTCTCCAAATATTGAAACACAATAGACAGATAGAGATTTTAGTGGCATTGGCTCTTCCACCACGACACACACTTCTTGGGAACACCAAAATTGCATACCTCAAAGATCAATAGATCTTATGAACCGGGGGACATTTGTCTCAACTATGAAGAATACGAATTGGGGCATCTTCGAAGGTCTGACCTCTTGCACCAACAAGCAAAAAAGGATTGGGGCTACTAAAACATGGTTCATAGTGGGGGTACTTTTGGGGTAATCTCATGGTTATACATGTAGTGGCTAGCTAATTTAAGACATATCCTAGCATGTAGAACACATGTTTTTACGCATCTGGCACACAAGCACCAAGGGATTTTGACTTTTTTCAAGACCACGAAGGTATTTGCATGTAGATACCGAGGGAAACAATCAGTATAACACAACGACACTAGTTGATTATGGCTTTCTCCAAAATCATAAATATTTATATAGCGGACCGAAAGAAAGCACCACTTGAGTCATTCCCTCTCACTCGACCTTATTGGCTACTCGGGAGGTAGGCCCTTCTACCTAAAAAGTAAATATTTGAGCATCACTAACACTTTTCTCTTGCACCCAGGACCATCAAAGCCAAGGGAGAGGATAGTGTGTGTGAGTAGTAGGTCCGTTCACATGTACAAGTGTGCCAAACAAAGAATACAAAGGTTTGTTTCCTTATGAAATTGAAATGTTATCTAACTAAGAGAAGAAACATGATTCATTGTAATATAAAATATATTTTCCAATGCATCCCTCTTTGCCATTCCTGCAACAAAAGAGTTAGAGTTTTGAGCTTTGGGGTCTTTGACAAGTGATGCAACATTAGAAATGTTAGGAAAACCCAATCAAACAACAAACATTAGAAAGTTAACAAGAAGCTAAGAAAATTTAAATTCAAGAAAATGATAGAAAATAAAAAAACATAGAGCATTCCTACCACTTTAGAGAGCAATCCCTCTATTTCTAGAAATTAAAATTGAAATGAAAAAGATTTCTGTTGAGGCGGAAATCCACTTGTATTCTTGCATTTTTTGCTGCAACTGTAAAAATCTGCAATATAACACACTAAAACAACAAAAAACATGAGATGGACCTGTGAAGTGAGTACAACCTTGCAATCTAAACAAACACAAAATCCATTCAAACACTCAAGATTAGGATGATTGAGAGGGAAAACTAGATAAACAACATAATAGTCCTTTGATTTGATGTGTGCTCAATCTACAATTCCAAAGGTGCTTCAATGCGCTCAATGACAATTAGTAAGCAAAGTAGACTAAAATGGATGAAAATGGATGTGATATGAGGTTACAAATGGAAGTGATGTGAGTAGTTGATTTGGAATTACGATGGTATGAAAATGAAAGTGGATGGACTGTGAAGGAAAGTGAAGGGATTAAATAGGCCAAGTTAGGAGAAGATGAGGCATGAAAATGAGACACTTGTCCTTGAGAAGGGCAAGTGTCATGGATGGAAATGATAAGTGTCCTTGAGAAGGGAAAGTGTCATGGAAAAGAATGAAAATTGTCCTTGAGGACACATGCCTATTTGAGAGAGATACAACCAAAGAAGAGGGTTCCATTCTAAATATGAAGATATTTCCCCAAATTTTAGGAAATTTTCTCAAATATTAGGAAATTCAAGATATTTGAGAATGTGCACACATATGGTGAGGGGAAGAGGATAAGGTTGACAAAATGAGACACGTGTCCTTGAGAAGAGCAAGTGTCATGGATGGAAATGACAAGTGTCCTTGAGAAGGGAAAGTGCCATGGAAAAGAATGACAAGTGTCCTCGAGGACGCATACCTATTTGGTAGAAAGACACCCAAATAAGAAGCTTCCATTCAGAATATGAAGATATTTCCAAATAACGAGATAATTAGAATAAAATAATGACAAGTGTCCTTGAGGAAACATGCCCATTTAGGAGAGAGAAACACAAATAAGAAGCTTCCATTCCAAATATGAATATATTTTCAAATATTGGGATATTTAAGATATTTCCCCAAATATTAGGAAATTCAAGATATTGAGGATTGTGCACACATATGGTGAGAGAAAGGGATAAGGTCGACTAAACCTATTGTTAGCCAAATGGGTGAGATATAGAGGAAGGATTAGATGAGGGTTAAGGTTAGGAGACATGTGAGAAAATAGAATTAATTAATTTTCATAATGGGAAAAATGAGGAAAGAGACAAAGGATGAGTAAAAAAGTCAATCTATGCATTTGATTTATTTAATAGAAGGAGGTGAATTCAATTAATTATTTGATTTATGATTATCAAATTATTATTTACAAGGGGAGTATAGCTTAATTAATGAAATTAATTATCTATAAGGAGGGAACACTAATTAATTAAATAATGCATAATTCTTTAATTAAAGGCACTCAGGATAACTAAAATCAATTAATAAAATTAATAAAATTTGGGTGTCTACACATTTGTAATCCCATACTATAACTAGGGAAACATATTAAGTATACCTTGACTAAACTCATCTCAATTGGTTCATGTTTGCACATGTTAATAAAATATATAAAGGTTATTGTAGTTGGTCTTATTTGACCTAGTGTTAAATTTTGGTGTCAAGTATGCAACTAGTGAAGAGCACAAATAGACATTGAGAGGGGGGTGAATCAGTGTATTTTAAAACATTAAGTTCAATGTGCAGATTTTTAAGGATGTAATGAAAACATAAACACACACACACACACAAGAGAACATCACATAACACTAGATGTACAAGGAAAATCCAATGCGGGAAAAACCTCAGTAAGAATAACTGTTGGTGTCTACTGCTCCAATCCAACCTCACAGGTAAAACTAAATACAGTATGTTTAAGGGCACCAACCCAAGGAGCACCAACCCCTAGTTTTATGAGCACCTAATCAAAGGAGCACCTACCCCTATTTTTATGAGCACCTACTCAAAGGAGCACCTACCCCTGCTTTGAGCACCCACTCAAAGATTATAATGAGTATAAATTTCAAATATAAATCAGGTACCTTGTTGCAAATGCGGTTTTTCAACTCACTTTATTCTTCTCTCTCTGAACACTTTTTTTTCAATCTCTACTCTCTGCCTTCCATCCTCTTCTCCTCTCTACAACCATTTCTCTGCTCTTCTTCTATATTCTCTACTCTTTGTCTTCTTTTTTTGCCTCACATAGTGTACATAAGTCACTATGTTATCTGCCTTGGCTCTGTATTTTTTTTAATTATTATTTTTATCTTTGGTTCTTGTTTCTCTCTAATTCTTCGTCTCTACTACTACTCTCTCTCTCTCTCTCTCTCTCTGACTGCAACTTCTTTCACTCTCTAACTCCCTCTATCTACTTTATTCAACAATGCACACCTCTTCAACACTCCACGTCACTATTTCAATCAACTTCTAGAGATGTCTTTATTTACAACACTATCTCTATCTCATCTACTCTTGTTGAATCACATCAAATTACCTCTACCTCTAGTCAGCTCTCTATATCAACAAGATTTTATTTTTTGTCTTTAGTATGATCTGAGACTAGTTGCTCACATTAAATGTGTTTCATCTGTCTCAGGTCATTTTGTACATAGATTACTAAGCTTAGTAATCTGAATCTACTCTTCAAGGATACGGTCTGTAGCAGATTGGATTTCCCTCCTTGGATCAACCACCTACATTGAATGACCTTTCTTTATTTCTTGCCCTTTGTCTAGCTCTATTCTATTCATTTTCTTGGACTGGTTTGCTATTTTTAGCAAGCTTGATCTATCCAGCAGATCTGATTCTACCTCTATCAATCATCTTGAGCCCATCAACAGACTGCAATAGGTTTTCCATTAATGAGATTACTATCCTCTATCGGCCTATTCAGAGAGGATAAAAAACTACCATACTGAGATCCACTGTCATTGACTTCTGCACATCTGATTTGTTCTGTCCACCAAGGAATCATATGTCTTCATATTCTTCATCTAGATTAGATGGTCAAGGTCGGTCAATTTCCATGTGGACAATCGGGCTTCTTAGATCAATTAATCTTCATGTTGTGACTAACCTTCATGTTATATGAACATGTTGCACGTATCGGGTTGATAATAAACACTTATCTCGATCTACTCTGTCAACTAGATTTTTCTTTCCTCATCTTCATCGCCATAGTTATCTCGAACAAGAACCTCCAGATTAGATGACCACATATCAAAATTACCATTAACTATTGACATAGGAGAATCATGTTGAAATGATAGTATAAGTCATTCCAATAACATACTATCAATCTCCCTTTATCGACATAGGTATTCTGAAACTCAAACTCCATGGTGAAAAAATTCATTGGCATAGGTTACTCTGATGAGAACCTTAGCTTTGATTTCCCTTATCACATAAGCTATCCTGGAACACAATCTCCATGTTGACACACCTTATTAGCATAAGTTATTGCAAACACAACCCCATCGGAACAACCAACACTATCAGATTAACATTTGGACACTAACCCGTCAATACAAACTCATTCTGATGACTCAACATGAACAAGCATCGACATAGCTATTCTGATAAAGTTACCAAGGGATCTTCTCTTTATTTTCCTCTATTAGAATAGTTTGGTCTATCGACATAGTGGGAAGTTGTCATTCCGCCTTCAATAGCTACTCTGATACACATCCTTGGTCTCCTGGTCAGCATAGCTATTCCGATACAATGATGTTGGAGTAGTTTTTTTTATCGGTTTTACACAAAATTGCTACTCCACCTATGTTCAGCTATTCTGATAAGATAATTTCACCTGCACAACACTTGATCGATTGAGTTATCCAGATATGATAACTTCACCTACACAATATTTGATCGATCGAGTTATCCCAATAAGATCACTCTGCAACTTGCGACACTTGTTTCTCTACATCCTCCAACACTTGTTTCTCTACAACCTCTTGGCATTATTGCAACACTTGTTGACATCAATGACAATAATCCTAATAATCTTCCCCTTTGGCATTGATTTCAACACACATAGAAACACACACATGAACAAAAATTTCTCCCTCTTTGACAACAATGGCAAAGGGACCTACACATGACCTGCCATAAAGCTTGTACACTTCTTGTCCCCTTTGAAAGATGTTCAGCTTGGAAAATGCCTGTCAATTTATGTTTTTTGTAGAGTCCACTAGATGAACCATTATTACAATATAGAAATCAGTGTTAATAATGCTCACAAAAACTTTAGAAGTCCCCCTAAGACAAACATGAGGTTCAAGGATGAAAAGTAGTAAAATAGTATGCTCCTCCTGAATCACAGACCTCAAAAATACGTTTAAGTGCTGAAGGAAGGTGGGAAAACACCCAACCTCAATCTTAGATATTCAAAAGTATCCTTGGGTAGTGGTTTTATAAAAATATCAACAACTTTCTCACTTGTGCTTACATATTCAACCTTGACTTCCTTGTTAGCTACCTGCTCCCTCAAGAAATGGTACTTAATTGCTATATGTTTTGTCCTTGAGTGCATGACAAGATTCTTGGAGATGTTTATTGCACTTGAATTGTCACATTTGATGGCGATTGGATCTGCATACTCTACCTTGAAGTTCTTGAGTATTTGCTTCATCCAAAGAACTTGTGAACAAAATGTAGCAGCAACTATGTACTCTGCTTCAACCGTAGATAAAGAAATAGAATCTCCCTTCTTGTTGTGCCATTAAACCAATCTGTCTCCAAGGAAGAAAGCTCCACCACTGGTGCTCTTCCTATCATCGATGCAACTTGTCCAATCAACATCAGTAAAGGCTTGTAAAGTGAAATCCTCTTTCTTTGAATACTATAAGCCATAACTAAGTGTTCCTTGTAGATACTTGAAGATTCTTCTAACTGCATTTACATGTGATTTCTTTGGAGCAGCTTGGAATCTAGCTACCATGCACATTGCTTGCACAATATCAAGCCTTGAAGTTGTGAGATACAATAAACTACCAATCATGGATCTGTACAAGGTCTGATCTACATTTGATGACTCATTATCCTTAGTAAGCTTGCATCTTGTCACCATGGGGGTACTAACAGGCTTGTTGTCCTCCATTTGAATTTTTTTAAAATGTCCTTTGCATACTTGGTTTGTGATATAAATATTCCTTTATCTAACTGAGAAATATACAAACCAAGGAAATATAACAACTCTCCAAGCATTGACATCTCAAACTCAGATTGCATTTGGTCAGCAAACTCTTTGCATAAGATGTCCTTGTTAACTAAAAATACAATTCCATCCACATATACCACAACTATAATCATGTGGTCTCCATCCACCTTAATGTACAGGTTGTTATCAACATTTACCTTTCTGAAACCTTGCTGATGGAGGGACTTATTCAAACTAGAATACCATGCTCTAGGTGCCTGCTTTAGACCATACAAAGCTTTTCTCATTTTGCATACAAAGTTCTCATCTTCATGTAGCTGAAATCCTTCAGGTTGCTCAATATAGACTTCTTCAAAATTTCCATTCAAGAATGTAGATTTGACATCCATTTGATATACTTTATATCCTTTATAGGCTAAAAATGCCAAGAACATCCTTATAGCTTCAAGCCTTGCAATTGGTGCAAATGTTTCTTCAAAATCTATGCCCTCTACTTGAGCATACCCCTTGCAAACTAATCTATCTTTATTTCTTAATACTTTGCCTTCTTCATTCATCTTGTTCTTGTAGACCCACCCATTTAGTCCCAATGGCATTATTGTCTGCTAGCCTAGGAACCAAATCCCAACTCTTTTTCTTCTCTATCTATTGCAACTCTTCCTACATTGCCTTTATCCATTTTTCACTCTTGCTGGCCTCAACATATGTCCTCGGTTCCATCTCAGTCATAAGGTAAAAATTTACTTGTTCATTATTTCTTGCAAGTTTTCTTCTAGTTTGTACACTCTCATTTTTGTTGCCAATAATTTGATCCTTATGGTGATTATTCTGCACATATTTGTTAGGGGCTTTGCTAGGTGTTTCTACTTCATGTTCACTCCCAGATTACTCTTCATTTTCAACATATGGTACTTCAGTTTGAGTTACTATAGTTTGTTTGCCTTTATGTAGATCTTCATCAATTTTCACATGAACACTTTCAACTACCCTTTTTCGTCTTTTGTTGAAGAACTTGTAGGCCTTGATATGAGTAGAGTAGCCTATGAAGATACCTTAATCACTTCTTGATTCAAAACTTCCTAATCCATATTCATCTCTTTTGGTGAAGCACTTGCTACCAAACACCTTGCAATACCATAACTCATAAGGTGTCATTATGTTGTCTACTCTTAGTTAAACCCTATTTAATGAGTATATTGTTGGCCATTTGGATGAATTGATTATGTGTTGCATTGATGTTTTATCATTGATGTCAACACTAGTTATTTGGGATGCTTTACCGACACCCTTTTGGTTCTGATAGGATGTGTGGTTTCTGATTGCATTGGATCCAACATGATCCGGTATGGTTTGGTTATGGAATTGTCTTATTCATGATACTCATGTTCATATTCATTAAGCTGGTTTTGGTCTAGTCATCGGATGCTATCTTGTTTGCTTGGAAGCTTGGCTTGTGGTTTCGGCGAGGGTTTCACCGGTAGAGCTTTGATGAAGATCTTTGATGATATGCATAAGTGGTGTTGGTGCAACTTCTGGTATGGATTTAGGATGTTGTTGGTGATCATGTTTGAGACTGGTGGATGGAGATCATTTTTGTAGCGTGTGGACCTATGTTGGGTCTTGATTGACCTAGGTTATGGACCGACTTAATGAAACATGTGGATTGGACCTCTCGATGTGTTTCCAAGATGTCTTATGTGTTGGATATTATTTGTCTGGTCTAAGGCTGACATGTTTTGTATTATGTAATTGGTTTATTATCTGGTAGCTGACCTGATTGTTTATGGTTGAGGGTTTGTATATATATGATGTAAGATCTCATTATAGATCATCATAAGGTTATGGTCATGGAATGGGATATGTATATGTAATGTGCGAATAATGTAATATCATTCAGGCAGAGGATTTGGCCGATCATTGGAGATCGAGTTGGGTTAATGTAAGAGGATTTAGTCCTCCAGTATTGAGCTTAATTGAAATTGTACTCAGGCATAGGAGATGCTATCTTTGTATTTCATTCATTCTTCTGGACTATAGTTTAGATTTCTATGTAGTTAGTGAGACTCTTTTTGTGATGAGAAGTGCGCTCTAGGCTGTTGGCCTTCCTGCAAGTGCAAGCACCTCAATTTTAATTCACATACTTACTGCAGAAGTATTATCTAACTATGGGTAGGCTTCCCACAGTGGGTTTTCCCTTTACCGGGGTTTCCACGTATAAATCTTGGTGTCATGTGGATGGTATTTATTCTCTGATTATTGTTTATGATTAATTGGATTAATTGCTATTTCGGTATTTGGTTTAAGAATTTTGGTATTAATGTTTTGGGTTCTGGTATTTAAGTTTTAATTGCTAAATGTTCTAGTAATATGTGACAACTAATTCACCCCCCCTCTCTGTTGTCTTCAGGTTATTTGAATGTCTAACAATTGGTATTAGAGCTTTGGTCCTCTCTGTAGAAAGCTTAATCACTTGAGCAAGATCCTATGGCGACTAATAGTTCAAGTTCATCTAGTTCATCTGGAGCTATCTTTCGGAGAGATATTCCTAGACTTGATGGAACAAATTACACAATATGGAATATTCAGATGGAGACTCATTTGGAAAGGAGATTTGGGAGATCACATAGAATGGTGTTACACCTCATAATCTAGCATCTAACAATCCTCCTTCAGAAAACTCGGATAAGGAGCTTGAGAATGATTGTAGAGCAAGAGAAGCCCTCTTGTGTGCACTTTCTGATCAACAAATAATGAGATTAACTAACAAATCATCTAGAAAGGCTATGTGGGATAAGTTGGCAACTCTCAATGAAGGTGAACCTCCTATGAAGATTGCTAAACTTGATGGTTACCGGATGAGATATGAAAACCTGAAGATGGAAGAAGATGAAATGATTACTAAATACATGGAAAGGGTAAATGAGATTGTTATGTGAATTCAATGTTGTGGTGGAACTCTGAGTGAAGATGAAATTGTTTCTAAAGTTATGAGAGCCCTACCACTAGCTTACAAGATGAAGGCTACTGCTATTAATGAATTGAGAACTATTGGAGTTAAGGAAAAATCAACTCTACAGCTCCCAAAGATCACCTACATGCAAACCTGTCACAAAAAGAGAGAAATAAAGTAGCTATGGAGGCCAAAATTCAGAGATGCATAAAAGATGAGTCATATTGATTGTGCAACAAGAATGCAATTCAATAATTACAGTTGTTATGAAAATACAAAGAGATAATATTTATAAAAGGATACTCGAAACCCTAAAGGAGAAAACCCTAAAGAATTATAAGATTCCTAAGTTTAGCTTAAGCATAGAGTATACTAGACTAATAATTAAATAAATAATTATTAGCTAATAAAAGATTACTCTAACACCCCCCTTAAGATGAACTTAGGGAGTAGCTAAAAAATAACTAAGGACTAAAAAAACATGTGAAAAATGTTGGAAAGCAACAATGGGTCCCGACAACTAGGCCTGATGAGGTACCCAAGTACAATATAATCTCTATAAAGTGGAGAAAAAGGAGAAAACCTAGTGGGAACAAAACTCCTCTCCAAGAAGAGATGAAAGCTCAAGTGAAGAAGCCCCCAAACAAGTGTTCAAGAAGATAGGAACAAAAAGAAGAGAATGAAGAACACCACTGAAGCATGAAATAGGCAAACACTGTTGAAAAGTAACTGCTGATCTGAAGAACCTCCACTGAAATAAAACATGACTAGGTAGAGAAGACTATAATCTGCATGAGTGTCCTCAAATGACACTACTTGAATCAGATGGAAAACGAAGACAAACAATTGAACTCAAAGATATAGATGGCATGAAACACCATAGCCTAAAGAGCTGATCAGTTGAACCAAGGAAAGAATCAGAAAAATAGGACAAACCTCCCCATAATGTTGAAAAGAAAGAGGGACAAGTACACTGAAAAGAACAACCAACAAGAACTACATGACGAAGAACCAGGAACATTAAAGGTGCAGATAAAGTCCATAGTGTCATGGAAGGAACACTCACTTGACACACATCATGAGGCTAATGTTGTGGAAGGAACACTCACGTGACAAAGGTAGATGGAAAACAAAGGAAAACATCAACCCCCCATGACACTTTATAAGTAGTGCATGTCCAATAAGACACAAGATGTGCAAGATCCCAAGTATACAATGCATGGTGGCACTTTATCTCAGTGTGTTTGCATAAATAAAATGCTACAATGATCATAAGA
The DNA here is from genome assembly GCF_030272615.1 of Cryptomeria japonica. Lineage (NCBI taxonomy): Eukaryota > Viridiplantae > Streptophyta > Pinopsida > Cupressales > Cupressaceae > Cryptomeria > Cryptomeria japonica. The sequence continues at coordinate 309,354,603 of NC_081409.1, read as the reverse complement.
GACAAAATACTAGAAACAAAAAGAACAACCAAAGACGAGACATCCTACTCAAAGAAAGAGATCCCAAGACCTAAAACATCCGAGATATTCACCAGAGTGTTGAAAAGCAAAAAACTGAATAAAATATAACTGGAGAAGAATATAGAAAGAACACTCATATGACTAGAAAGTACACAGAACAAGATTTCCAACAATATAAAGGTTTTGAAAAATGGAGTTTGGATGCTCAAGTGATGTCTCCCAGAGTGCAAAACGTAACCTCTAGCTTTGACAACACAAAAATACATAAAAAAAACATCATCAAAAGTTCAAACCTCTAGATTTAGATAGAGCTTGTAAAGAGCCTTCCGACAATATAAGGTTTTTGAAAAAGCGCCTCCATATGACCAAGTTACGACCAAAAGAAAAAAAACCCCTCTTTTAGGGCATAAAAAGGTTTAATTTTTTTATTTTTTTATTTTTTGATGAAATTTTTCTGACGCATTTTCATGCCTCAAAAAATGCGCCAATAAAAAATCATGTCCCAGATGCCCCTGTCACCGAAAATAGGCAAATTATATATCAAAATTCATGGAATCAGCCTTCTGAATCCAACTGAGAGGTCCCTTTGGTACAAAAATGCTCCAAAAAATCAGCTACCCCAATAAATGAAAAAAAAAACAATAACTGCACAAACCCCCGAATACACAGATCTGAAGAATAAGGCCCAAAATATCTCATGAAGATAATAGGGGCATACAGATATGGAGCTTTGGTACCATATTGGAGTTGAGGAAAAATCAAGTCTATAGCTCCCAAAGATCACCTGCATGCAAACCTGTCACAGAAAGAGAGAAGCAAAATAGCTATGGAGGCCATAATTCAGAGATCCAGAAAAGAGGAGCCATATTGATTGTGCAACAATAATGAAATTCAATAATTACAGTTGTTATGAAAATACAAAGATAGAATCCTTATAAAAGGATACTCAAAACCCTAAAGGAGAAAACCCTAAAGAATTATAAGATTCCTAAGTTTAGCTTAATCATAGACTATAATAGACTAATAATTAAATAAATAATTATTATCTAATAAAAGATTACTCTAACAAGAACAATGGCTAATAATTTTGTTAACAAAGATACCTTTGTTGGGAAAATATATGCTTTTGAGCTTGAAGGATTTGGACCTTCTGAAGCTGTGAAGTCTGAACTTGCTTTTCATGCATCTACATCAGTAACTGGTAAGCAAGATTGGAAAGTGTTATATGCAAAAGAATTGGATGATATGAAGAGAGAAGATGATGCATTTGAGAAACTTGAATGAGAAACTTGAAGCACTATTTGCTAGAAGAGTACCTAAAGGACCGGTAGGAAGTAAGTATGAAGGAAAAACACCTTTTAAATGTTTTACATGTAATAAGATTGGTCATTTTGCATCTAGATGCCCTGAAAGGAATTCAAGATTTGAAGAAAGAGTTAGAAGATCTTTTAAGCCTAACCTTGGATATCAGAACAAGTATAAGTATAGGAAAAACAAAGAAAAATCATGCTACATAATGGATGAGGAAGATATCAATGACTCTGATGATGAACCTGTAGAAGACTCTAGTAGTTGTTCCAAAAATGAAAAGGAATGGGTGTTTGGGTGTTGTTGGCTATCAAGGAAGATATTGTGGCACTAGAAGAGAATGTACCTGAAGAGAAGGCATTTGCTACTAAAATTGAAGACAAGGATGAATGGGTAATTGATAGTGGATGTTCACATCATATGACTAGAGATAAAAGGAAGTTTCTATCTTTGCAAGAATTTGATGGCGGTTTGGTTAGATTTGGAGATGAGAAAGCATGTATGATCAAAGGAAAATGAACTATATCATTGGATGGTAAGAACAATAATTATAATGTTTATTTTGTTGAAGGTTGAAGCATAATCTTTTGAGTGTAGGACAAATGGTGGATAAGGGATTTCAATTACAATTCAAGGATGGAAAATGCAAAGTCATTAACAGATCTGGTTTGGAGATTGCAACTGGTACATAGACAATAGGTAATATATTTCATTTGAATTTTGGTGAGAAGACATGTTTGATTGCATAAATTGATGAGAGTTGGCTATGGCATAAAAGGCCGTGTCATGTGGATTTTGATTGCAATGTAAAGATCAGTTCAACTAAGGCAGTTAGAGATATACCTAAGATTGTGAAGCCCTATAATGCAATATGTAAAGAATGCTAAATGGGTAAACAGGTCATAACCTCTTTTAGGAGTATACAAGATAAATCTAATGATGTTCTTGACCTTATTCATACTGATTTGTGTGGTCCTACTAGAGTTAAAAGTTTTCAAGGTGATAGATATTTCATACTAATCACTGATGATTATTCTAGAATGATGTGGGTTACTTTTCTAAGGGAGAAATCTGGGGCTTTTGAAAAGTTTAAAATATTTAAGGCTAAAGTGGAAACTGAGATAGGATTGAAGATTAAATGTTTGAGGTCAGATCATGGTGGAGAATTCACATCCGGTGAGTTTAAATTTTTTTGTGAGAAGTATGGTATAAGGAGGAAATTTTCTGCTCCCCAAACACCTCAACAGAATGGAGTTGTGGAAAGGAAAAACACAACTATTTTGGATGCTGCTAGAACAATGATGATGGAAGCTAATCTAGCTCATATCTACTGGAGAGAAGAAGTGAGCACAATGGTTTATACATTCAAAAAAGGACATATCAAAGGAGAAACTGATAAGACACCTTATGAATTATGGTTTGGCAATACACCTAAAGTTAAGTATTTGCGAATCTTTGGTAGTAAATGTTATATCAGAAGAGATGATATCATTGGAAAATTTGATCTTAGATGTGATGAAGACATATTTATTGGTTATTCTAATGAAAACAAAGCATATAGATGTTATAACAAGAGATTGCAGAGAATTGTGGAGAGTGCTAATGGCAAGGTGGATGAGCTGAATAGAGGTCAAATTAGAGTTTATGAGAAAGAATAGGCGGTGGAAATGATCATATCCGAACTAGTAGCATCTTTACCAGAGCAAAGTGTTGAATCAGTTACTCCAGCAGTATCAAAAAATTCTACAATAACTGAAGAACCGACAAGAGGAACAGAGAGTCAGAGAACTCCTAGGTATGTGACATTGAATCATTCAGAAGATCAGATATTTGAGGATAAGAACAATGGAGTGATGACAAGAAGAAGACTGACAACTAATGAGGTATGTTTAATTTCTTAAGTTGAATCGGTATCAGTAATTAAAGTATGTAAAGATGAATATTGGTTGAAAGCTATGGAAGAAGAATTAGATTAGATTGAGAAGAATAAAACATGGACTTTAGTTCCCCGACATAAAAATAAGAATGATATTGGAACTAAATGGGTTTTTAGGAATAAATTGAATGAAGATGGTCAAGTTGTAAGGAATAAGGCTAGAATGGGTTTTAAAGGATATTCTCTGAAGGAGGGAATTGATTATGGAGAGAATTTTGCACCTGTAGCTAGGATTGAAGCTGTAAGATTATTTATTGCCTATGCTGCCCATAAGAACTACAAGGTTTATCAGATGGATGTTGAGTGTGAATTTTTGAATGGAGATCTTAATGAGGAAGTTTATATTGAGAAACCTGATGTTTTTTCACTATCAGATGATACAAACATGGTTTGTAGGTTAAGGAAAGATTTATATTGATTGAAATAGGCACCTAGAGCTTGGTATGCAAGGTTGGATAAATATCTTTTGATGCTTGGTTTTACTAAGGGTAATGCTAATAGTAATTTATATTATAAGATCACTGATGATGACATATTGATTATTGAAGTATTTGTTGATGACATTATTTTTGGAGGTGAAGATAAGTTGTGCATGAAATTTTCTAAGAATATGGAGAAAGAATTTGAAATGTCTATGATTGGGGAAATGATTTTTTTCTTAGGTTTGTCGATTACTCAGACTGACAAAGGTATTTTCATCTATCGAACTAAGTATGCTAGGGAATTGTTGAAGAAATTTGGTATGGGAGATTCTAAATTGGTAAGTACTCCTATGGTTACAAGTGAGAAATTGACAAGGAAAGATGTTTCTGCACTGGCAAATCCTACAAGATACAAATCTATGAATGGAGGTCTTCTTTATTTGACTCAGAGTAGGCCTGACATAATGAATGATGTTTGTATTGCATCTATATTTTAGAGTGATCCTAGAGAAAATCATGAGAGTGCGGTGAAAAGAATTTTTAGATACTTGCAAGGTACATTAGAATATGGTTTGTGGTATCCCAAGGATGATGACTTTAATTTATGTGCATATACAAATGTTGATTGAGTTGGAGATGCCGATGACTGGAAAAGTACTTCCAGTGGATATTTCTTTCTTTGAAAGAAGTTGGTTTCATGGATCAACAAGAAATAATCATGTACTTCTTTATCTACTGCTGAAGTTGAGTATGTTTCCGCTACTACTAACTATACATAGGTTCTATGGATGGAGCAAATGTTGAAGGATATCAAAGTGCATTGCACTAGACCGGTAGTTATCCATTCTTATAACTCTGTTGCTATTGACATATCAAAGAATTCGGTATTTCATTCTAAGACAAAGAACATATCTATCAAGTATAAATTTTTGAAGGAGAAGGTGGAACAAAATAAGGTTAGATTGGTTTATGTGAACACTAAAGAGTAGATTACAAATATTATCACTAAACCTTTGCCTAAAGAACCATTTGAGTACTTGAGAGACAGGTTAGGGGTTTTTGCCCCTCTAGTAGAGAACTTATTGATTCTTTTTGGCATCAGTCGGGTATGTATTATCAGAGATATTATTCATTTCGACACTGATGTGGGGATGCTACTGCTCAGGGGGAGTAGTTAACTTTGTGATTTAGTGGTTTATGTTTTTGCTTTGATAGTTTTTGTCAGATTTCTAGCATTGATGTCAAAGGGGGAGAGATATTGATGTGAAAAATAAAAAAAGGGAGTTGTATACACTAGGGGGAGAGATATATGTGTAATTCAGAGCTTTACAAAGATATTATTCACAGGAGGAGTTTGGTCTTTTTTTTTAGAATTTCATTGCTATATCTTTATGTGGGAGATTGTTGGATGGCTTCTATTTGGGGAGACTTATTTAGCATTTCTTGGTACTTAGATCTTTTTCACATCTAGTGTTTCCATCAATGCTAAAGGGGGATATTGTTGGCCATTTGGAGGAATTGATTATGTTTTGCATTGATGTTTTTTCATTGATGTTTTGTCATTGATGTCAACACTAGTTGTTTGGGATGCTTTATCAACACCCTTCTAGTCCTGGTAGGATGTGTGGTTTCTGATTGGATTGGATTCATCATGATCCAGTATGGTTTGGTTATGAAATTGGCTTATTCATGATATTCATGTTCATATTCAGTAAGTTGGTTTTGGTCTGGTGATTGAATGGTATCCTGTTTGCTTGGAAGCTTGGCTTGTGGTTCTGGTGAGGGTTTCACTGATAGAGCTTTGATGATATGCATAAGTGGTGTTGGTGTAGCTTCTGGTATGGATTTAGGATGCTGTTGGTGATCATGTTCGAGACTTGGTAGATGGATATCATTGCTGTAGTGTGTGGACCTCTATTGGGTCCCAATTGATCTAGGTTATGGACCGACTTAATGAAACGTGTGGATTGGACCTCTCGATGTGTTTCTGGGATGTCTTATGTGTTGGATATTATTTGTTTGGTCTAAGGCCGACATATTTTGTAATTATGTAATTGGTTTATTGTCTGGTGGCCGACTTGATTGTTTATGGTCGAGGGTTTGTAGATATATGATGTAAGATCTCATTGTAGATCATCATAAGGTTATGGTCATGGAATGGGATATGGATATGTAATGTGCAAATAATGTAATATCATTCAGGCAAAGGATTTGGTCGATCATTGGAGATTGAGTTGGGTTAATATAAGAGGATTTAGTGCTCCTGTATTGAGCTTAACCGGTATTATACTCAGGCATAGGAGATGTTATCTTTGGAGTTCATTCATTCTTCTGGATTGTAGTCTAGATTTCTATGTAGTCAGTGAGACTCCTTTTGTGATGAGAAGTGCACTCTAGGCCATTGGCCTTCCTACAAGTGCAGGCTCCTCAAATGTAATTCACATACTTACTGCAAAAGTATTATTTGACTGTGGGTAGGCTTCCCACCGTGGTTTTTCCCTTTACCTAGTTTTCCATGTATAAATCTTGGTGTCATGTGTATGGTATTTATTCTTTGATTATTGTTTATGCTTAATTGGATTAACTGCTATTTTGGTATTTGGTTTAAGCTTTCCAATATTAATGTTTTGGGTTTCAATATTAAAGTTTTAATTGCTATATATTTTGGTAATCTGTGACAACCGATTCACCCCCCCTTCTTAGTTGTCTTCTGGTTATTTGAACTATCTAATATATATAATAGTATGGAATGCTTCTTTCCATTATACATCAAACAAATTAGATTCATTTAACATTGTCCTTGCCATCTCCTTGGCTGTTATGTTCTTCTTTTCCACAACACCATTTTCTTGTGGTTTCCTAGGGGTTGAATATTGTCTTTTGATTCCATGTCTCTCACAGTAGTCTTCAAATTAATTTGACGTGAACTCACCTCCACGGTCTGATCTCAGACATTTCATCTTGTATCCACTTTCCTTCAACCATCTTTCCTAAATATTTTGAATCTTCCATAGGCTTGGGACTTGTCTTTCAAGAAGGTGACCCATGTCATCCTTGAAAATCATCTATAAGTAGCATGAAGTATCTTTCTCCATTAAGGGCTCTTGTCCTTTTAGGTTGACACAAATCAGTATGCACAAGTTGTAAAGTCCTTGTAGTTGAGTATTCTTTAGTTTTGAAGCTTTCCTTAGTTTGCTTCCCTCTTTGACACTCATCACAGAAGGTGCTAGAAGGTTTGATAATTTGTGGTATGTGCCTTACATAACCTTTCTTGATTACTTTAACAAGGCTATCAAATTTGATGTGACCTAGTCTTCTATGCCATAGCCAACTCTCATCAACTTGTCCCATCATACATTCAGGCTCAAAGAATTCCTTAAGATTATATACATTGCCATCTATCCTTTTTCCTTCAGCAACAAGCTATCCATTTCTTTCTTTTCTGATTTGACATCCTTTTGAATTAAATGTAAACTTATATCCTTTGTCACACATTTGACTCACACTAAATAGATTGTGTTTCAGACCTTCCACATAGTATACATCATGTTTTCAGTTTACCATCAATATTGAGAGTACCTTTGCCTTTTATTTTGATGGATGAATTGTCTCCAAACCTCACTGAACCACCATTCCAATCTCCTAATTTGATAAATTTCTTCTTATCATTAGTCATGTGGTTGGAACAACCACTATCTGTTACCCATAAGTTTTTCATTTCAACATGCAGGGCAGTTTGAACAATCAAACTTGACTCAGCTTTGTCCTTTTCCTTTTCTACCCATACCTTTTTTTATTCTTGCTTCTTCTTTACTGTTATATTCTGATTTGATTTTGTCTTTGGTTCCAAAGGTGACATTTTAATCTTTTGTTTAGATGTTCTAATTTTACAACGCTTTTTTATATGTCCAAGATTTTGACAATGGTAACATTTGACATTTCTATTGAATGATAAACTTAAGGGACTATCATAGGACTGAAAACTATATCTCCTACATTTATAAATTCTATGACCAATACCATTACAATGGTAACAAATAATATTTGCATCTCTAAGAGAATCAAAAGGATTTCTAATTTCATAACTAGGAGGAGATCTTTGCATAAGTCTATATTATGCAATTCTATGACCATAAGTATTTCATTTATAACAGTAGCCAAGGAACTGAGGTACATAGCAATCATTGTTGAAATTATTTCTCATTGGTCTCCTTGGAACAACATAACTCGGTCCTCTTGAACTCTTCCTCATATCCTTGACTGTTGTGAAACCTCCATCATCCATTTTGGCTTTTCCTTTTGGATCAACATAACTTCTCTTTGTAACAACAACATATGTTTTCTTCTCAATGGCCTTGCTGACAGTGAAGGTTTGTTCATTTCCATTCTTACTTGAAGAGACAAAATGTATCTCTTTATTTGTTGATTCCTTGTTGTTAGAACATTGACTAGCATCAAATCCAACTCCTTATGTATCCTTTGAGTGCTTTTGCTTGTTCAACATTTTTTCCAATGCATCAGTGCTGCCCTCACACTTAATTCTCACCTTGAATTCATCTTTTCATTTTCAAGTTCCTTTTGAGATTCACAATTTCTTCCTCCATCTTTTGATACTCCTTCTCTTTGTTTTCTAAATCTAATTTTGTCACTTCATAAATTGTTTTGGTTTCTTCCAACTGAGTAGTTATGGAAGCAAGATTGCTATTTTATTCTTCAATATTCTTGTTTAGTAAGTCATGCTCTTTTATGATAGACTTCTTGTATTTCTTGAACTCTTTTCTTACTTTGTCAAGTTCTTCAAGAGAACAAACCAATTCTCCTTCAAGGTCAACCACAAAATCTGCATCTTCTTCCTCACTGTCATCTATATTTTCATATTGACCAGCACTATGTTTCTCATTAAGGATCTCTTGAGCCATGAAGACACTAGTTTGTTTTTCATCTTTACTGTATTCCTCAGTCAACTCACTTTCATCATCAGAGACATCACTATCAATTGAGTAAAGAACCTTCTTCTTTTGAAAATTTCTTCTTCTTGATTTGTAAAACCTTTTACCCTTATCCTTGACACCTTCCACATTATTATCTTCCTTCTTCTTATAGGGACACTTAGAAGAAAAATGTCTCATTTTACCACAGTCAAAGCATTTGAAAGGTAGCTTTCCTCTATACTTGCCTGCTCCTTTCTTGAGCTTTCTAACAAAGTTAGCTTCAACAACATTAGAGTCATTTTCATCTTCATTTGTAGCTTGTTCTTTTCCTTTCTGTGTGGTATTGAAGGCAACTTCTCTCTTTAAAGGTTGAACACTTATTGTTCTCATCTCATAGGCAGATAGAGAGCCAAACAATTCATCCATAGAGAAAGTCTTTAAGTCTTTATCTTCCTCAATAGCTGAGACCTTTGTATCATACTTTGAGGTAATGATATCAAACCTTCTTGATAGTAACTTCATCTTTGACATCCTCCCCAATTCCTCTTATAGCACTCACAATCTCATCCACTCTTTGCAGATAACCAACTACCTTCTCTTCTTCTTACATTTTTAGATTTTCAAAGTGAGTTCTTAGATTTTGCAGTTTGGCTTCTTTTACTTTGGTATCTCCTTCATATACACTCTTCAACTTGTCCCAAGTTTGTTTTGTTCATGTGCAGTACATTACTTTGAAAAACTCTATATCTGACATACCACTTAAGATTGTATTCTTAGCTTTGACAATGTTCTCATATTCCCTTTTAGAATCAGGATCGGTAGGAGGAACTTGAGGGACATTATAACCATTTTTTACTAACATTTAGACATCAAATCCTAGGGAAGATAGGTAGGTTTCCATTCTTCTACTCCAGAAGGAATAGTTGGTACCATCAAAGATAGGTGCTTTAGAGGAGGATTCATTCCTAACCATTGTGTTCACAAAGCAGGATCTACCCAGGCTAGAGAAAGCTTTGCAGAAAGGGAACCTAGTGCTTTGATACCAATGGAAGAACCAAAATGGACACTGAGAGGGGGGTGAATCAGTGTATTTCAAAACTTTAAGTTTAGTGTGCAAATTTTAAGGATTTAATGAAAACATAAACATACACACACAAGAGCACATCACATAACACCAGATGTACAAGGAAAACCCAATGTGGGAAAAAACTCGGTGATAATAGCTACTGGTGTCTACTGCTCCAATCCAGCCTCACAAGTAAAACTAAGTAAAATATGTTTTAGGGCACCAACCTAATGAGTACCAACCCCTAATATTCTGAGCACCAACCCCTAGTTTTATTAGAACCTACTCAAAGGAGCACCTACCCTTGGTTTTATGAGAACCTACTCAAAGGAGCACCTACCCTTTCTTTTATGAGAACCTGCTCAAAGGAGCACCTACCCCTTATTTGAGAACCCATTCAAAGATTACAATAAGTATAAATTTCAAATAAAATTAGGTACCTTGTTGCAAATGAGGTTTTACAACTCACTTTTATTATTCTCTCTCTAAACTCTATTTTCAATCTCTGTTCTTTGCCTTCCGTCCTCTTCTCCTCTCTGCAACTAGTTCTTTTCTCTTCTTCTTTGTTCTCTACTCTTTGTTTATTTTTCCACCTCACATAGTGTACATAACTCACTACATTATCTACCTTAGCTTTGCATTTTTTTTTTGATCTATGGTTCTTGTTGCTCTCTAACTCTTCATCTCTACTACTTCTCTCTGCTTTCACTCTTTAACTCCCTCTATCTACTCTATTCAGCAATACACACCTCTTCAACACTTCACCTCACTATTTCAATCGACTTCTAGAGATGTCTCTATCTAATCTACTCCTATCAAATCACATCAAATTACCTCTGCCTTCGGTCAACTCTCTGTATCAACAAGACTTTTTTCTCTGTCTTCAGTATGATCTCAGAATAGTCACTAACATTAAATGTGTTTCATCTGTCTTCAGGTCATTCTATGCATAGATTACTAAACTTAGTAATCTCAATCTTCTCTTCAAGGATATAGTCTACAATAGATTGGATTTCCCTCCTTGGATCAACCACCTGCATTGAATGACCCTACTCTATTCTGTTCTCTTTCTGCACTAGGTTGCTATTTTTAGCAAGCTTGACTTGTCCAGTAGATCTTATTCTACCTTTGTCAATCATCTCAAGCCAATCAATAGACTGCAACATGTTTTCCATTAGTGAGATTACTATCCTCTATCGACCTACCCAGATAGGATCGACAACTACCATACTAAGATCCACCATCACCGAATTTTGTATATTTGATTTATTTTGTCCAACAAGGAGCCACATGTCTTCATATTCTTCATCCAGATCAGATGGTCAAGGTCGGTCAAATTCCATGTGGACAATCGGGCTGCTCAGATCAATTAATCTTCATGTTGTGACTAACCCTCGTGTTATACAAACATGTTGCACGTATTAGGTTGATAATAAACACTTATCCCGATCTACTCTGTCAACTAGACTTTTCTTTCCTCGTGTTCATTGCCATAGTTATCTGGAACAAGAACCTCTAGATCAGATGACCATATATCATAATTACCATCAACTATTAGCATAGGAAAATCATACTGAAATGATAGTATAAGTCATTCTGATAACATACTGTCAATCTCTCTTTATCGACATAGGTATTCCAAAACTCAAACTCCATGGTGAAAAACTTCATCGACATAGGTTACTCTAATGAGAACCTCACCTTTTATTTCCCTTATCACCATAAGCTATCCCGAAACACAATCTCCATGTTGACACACCTTATCGGCATAAGTTACCCCAAACACAACCCCATCGGAACAACCAACACTATCGGATTAACATCTGGACACTAACACATCAATACAAACTTATTCTGATGACCCAACATGAACAAGCATCGACGTAACTATTCTGATAAACTTACCAAGGGGTCTTCTCTTCATTTTCCTCTATCGGAATAGTTTGGTCTATCAGCATAGTGGGAAGTTGTCATTCCGCCTTCAATAGCTACTCCGATACACATCCTTGGTCTCTTGGTCGACATAGCTATTCTAATGCAATGATGTCAGAGTAGTTTGTTCTATTGGTTTTACACAAAATTGCTACTCTGCCTATGTTCATCTATTTCGATAAGATAACTTCACCTTCAGAGCACTTGATCAACTAAGTCATCCCGATATGATAACTTCACCTTTACAACATTTGATCGACTAAGTTATCCTGATGTGATCACTCTACAATTGACAACACTTATTTCTCTGCATCATGGAAGACTTTTTTCTTTGCAACCTCTTAGCATCCTCGCAACACTTGTTGACATCAATGACAATAATGCGAACAACTAGGTTTGGTTATTTTCATTTTAACTGCTAATTTTAATTAATTAATACAAATACCTACTAAAGTATACCTCTAAGAACACCCTTCTATGTCTAAGCTAAGCTCAAAGAGTAAGAGAGAATAGTTACTCTCATAGAATTGACCTTCAACTCTCCAAGGTTTGTGAATGAGTGGGTTTTATTTTCATGATGACAAACCTGATCTTGAAAGTGGTATTATCTCAAAAGTGGAGCAATCGTTTAGACCCAACATGTGGAATCCATGCTATTTCACTTTGCTTCGTGTCTTCTTTACTAGGGCTTCCCAATGGGGTCTTGTTTGGTTCATCTTTGAATGACAACTCTCCATTGTCCTTTCTATGGCCATCTGGAAACTATCAAGCATCTCTTATAGTTTGCAACTTCATTGTAGATACACAACTTCTTCCAACTATTTAGACTAGATTCATTCTCCTAGTATTGATATTTGTGGTGATTGGCTTAAAGTTAGAGCAAGATGTACTCATGTTTGACATTCTTTTAAACCAGAGATACATTCTTTAATTTAGAAAGACATAAATTCTATCTTTTTGGGTATCTTAGTTGTGGATAAGCATTTTTTCATGTATACTAAAGCTAGTATCCCATTCTAATGTTATGTTATAGATTCAAGTTCAAACCAACAAAGTGGTTCTAGAGTTTGCCCATTCATAGACTTTAATTAAGCACTAGGCTAATGTTCCTTGTATGATTGCTCATGTTCCTCCTTGTCCTAGCAACATTGATGCTTCTTTGCCACAAGGATGAGCCTCTTTATCACATGGGGGTCAACATGCTCATAGTCATAGCTTTAGGTGCGACTATTGTGTCTCCCATCACTCTCCACATCCGTAACTATGTGGATGGACTCCTCTACCACATAGACATTCCTCTACTTCTTATTGTGACCATGTTGACTGCTATATAGTGAAAAGTTTTCTTGATTATATCTTTTACCATTTGACCCACACATGTTACTAATAAAAAAAAGATTATTTATAGCAAGAGCTTGGATGTGTGGGGTCCATCATTTGATTGTGATACCCCTCCTACACATGTACCTTTCATAACTCTAATAATTTGACCGCTTTTTAATTACCTAAATATGACTTAAGAATAGACTTTTTAAAATGCGATTCTATTCCATTGTCTTTTATGAAAATTGTATATTATATTGATATAAAAATTAAGCTTTACCTTGTTGACAAATCGCTGACATTCACTCGAAAGCGATATTTAAACTATTCATTGTAAAGTAAAAAAATTCGTTTGAATTTTAGAGTGACCATTTCCACATACCAAATCAATCTCAATCGGTTATCACTGAGCGCTAATAATATAATGGGAGCTCATTCATCTCATTCCCAACTTAATTTCATATCATATATTTGATAATTTCATTGGCACTGCCTAGTCTTTAATTGTAATTAAAATAAATATTAAATGGTATGATGTTATTGTAACATCATTCTCTACCGTACATATTTCTTCTTTTAAGGAGCCCGAGTTTAAAATTTTGAGTAAGTCATTCAATAGTTTAGTAATTTCATTTTGAGTAATTCAAAATTTTCTTTCTTGTGAGTTGTTCATTTTTTTAAAAGTGGTTTCTTAATATTTTTAAAAAAATAATATCTATTTTAATAATTAAAGATCAATTTTGGATAATAAAAATAAATAATATTTATACTTATTATAAATGAAGAATAAAATTATTATTAATTGTTTAATCATTAGATGAGATGATGTTTAAGTAGAATGATGAAGAACACATCATAAAAAGAATAGTCAATGTTTGAAATCAAAATTACTATTTATTTTTTGGCTATTAAATGGAATTATGTTTAAGTACAATGATGAAAAACACATCATAAAAAGACCTTATAAAAAAAGTTTCAAGGAATAAAATCTTTATCACGAGAATTTGAAAATAATTTACTTTAGTATAATCACAATTTTCATAGGATATTTTGACATAGACATATCAAAAGTTAAAGTACCAAAAAATTATATGAATATTTTAATATTTTTTTCATGTTATATATATATATATAAAATTAAATTTTATAACAATTAGATTATTTTATTTAATGAATACATGTTAGTCTTTTAAATAGTTACAAGTAGATTGTTTAATCAATGAATACATGTTGATCTTTTAAATAATTACGATAAATTATATTGTAGTGCTAGGAGCTAGTCATTGAACAACTTTTATTTTTTAAAGAATTAAGGTATATATTTTAAAAATTTCCCAACTCATTAGGTTATTTTGAATGATTAAGAAAGTGAATTTTATCTTATGCTTAAATCTATTGAGGTGGACTCCTAGGTAGAGAGGGCACAATCATACTTGTTTTGGCAACTCTCATGTGCTAACATGGACTGGGGCCCACATTTTTGTTTCGTGTGTATTTTATTTTTCTATGATACGATGCACTGACATTATTGTAGCGAGCCGTGTGGGAATTGGAGTAATGATGACAAATTAATCCCTAGGGAAAAAAGGCCTACAAATTTTAATTCAGCCATCACTTCACATTACATGTTGTGCTGTTGGCATGCATGAGGGATTAAGGGAAGATACGAGTGCATTTATGACTCCAACAACCTATTCAAAACTTGCCTTCCCATTTTCTATGACACTTTTGGAAAAAATTTCACAAGTTTCTCTTGTGTTCCTCTAGTTTTTCTACAAAAATATCTCACTACTCACAAAATGGGAGGAGACCTTGTGCGTATTGAGCCTGATAAGTTGGACGAGTTTAAAAATATTAAAATTGTGTGAAACACATCTATAAGGAAGGAGGGGTTGATGGGTACCTTTAATTGATGCAAGGGTTTGATGAAGAATTATTGATTCAATTTTCTACATCTTGGGTGAACAAGAGGGTCACTGTAGGAGGAATTTCATTTGAGGTCAATGAGGAAGTGATTTCATAGGCAACTAGCCTCTCCATGGAAGGTAGAAAGTGAAAGAGAACAAGCCATGTCGTGAATAGTGAAAGTCTTAGTTCTGGTTCTTTCGAGGGAAGGAAGCCCCTGTGAAGCTACAAGGTGGATATGCAAGAGAAGAGCTACCCGACCACTAGAAAACGATATGTTTAATGATAATTAAGCACATTACTCTCAAAGTTTTTCATATAATTTATTACTTCTATCATATGCTGCTCTTAAATCATTTTAGGAATCATGACACCATCTCTTTCCCCTTCTATCTATTTTACTCCTTGGAACACTCCATCAAAGAGGCCCTAGATAAAAAAATTCAAGATAAAAAGTTGGTGCCCTTGCACTAGGGTTTGATTTACAAACTATATTCATTTTATTGTTCCCTTTGTTCACCTAGAAATATTGTGGTTATGGAAGCCCTTGCCACGAGTGCTTCCCCCTTGTTAATTGGTGCAACTAGTGCTTGGACCAAAGATTGCATTCCCCATTCAGAGGCTGCATACATGGCCTCCCCTAGAATTCCTTCCACTTCCGTGGTTATCATAGAAATTGATATGCCCAAAACCAAAAAGGCCTAGACTAGCAAGAAGAAAGGGAAAAACTTGAGCCATAAGAAGATAATGATTTTAGATGAGTCAAGTAACGAGGAAGAGGAGGAAAGATAGAGTAGTAGGATTGAAGGCAAGAGATGGTCGAATAGATTTGTCTCCTATGAGTCTGTGAAGGTAAGAGATTAAAGTTGGCTAATTATGGATCAGAAAATGAGGAAGGGGAGTAGGGAAGGGATTATAAAGAAAAAGATGATGAAGAGAATGTTGATGGTGGTGGGGATAATTTAGACGAGAACCCAGAGAAGTCAGTTAACAATAGTTGGGCCGAACAAGAGAACTCGACTGGGGATGAAAAATAGGAGGAGGTTTCCATGGAGTAAGATGTGAACGTGAATGTTGCGGGTGAGAGTTGTGTGGGATGTCAGAGGGCTGAGAAATAATTGAAGGATATGGGGTAAGAACTGCACAGGGTGAAGGATAGGATTATTGAGCTGGAATCGAAGATGGGCAACATATTTAAATTCGGCCTCAGGGTTATGCACAATTCGACAACTTCACTTTGTTTAATGTAGGAAAAGGTTCTTGGTGATGTTGCAAGTGAGGACGACATTCATAGGGAACTTATTAAGCTCCTAAATAAGCACTGGAACAATTCCCTACCACAAGTGAGCCAGGGTGTCAAAAAATCTAGTAATGCCTAGTGTTGTAGGGGACTTTATTTTTGTTGTTTTTTTTTACAGGAGCTTGGCCCATTTGATAAACTTAATAGGTCATCATAGTATGTTTTTTGTTAGCTAATTATATGGACTTTGGTTACTATTTAGATGGTTATGTTTATTGCTATCGAAGTGTTGTGACTTGGCTATTGTAGTTTTGCTATTGTTTTTGGATGCCTTTGAGCTATGGATATTTTAGGGACAATGACCTTGTTATGCTGCTTTCAATATAAAAAACACGGTTACTTGAGACCTTGGAATACATTTATGCAAAGTAATAGGAAGAGGTAAGTTGGATTAGGTTAGGTGCAATAATTAATGCACAATAAATAATTCTAAGAATAATTAGAAAAATCACTTACAAGTGTTATTGGTTGTTTAATAAACATTCATTTTTTTTAGTATAATGGAAAATAATTTTGTTTGTTTTTATTTAATTTGCCATATGCATATGGATATTTAATATGAAAAGCTTGTCTAAGATTCTTGAAAGTCAAGGACGACATTTACTTGTGATATGTTGAAAGGAAAATCTCATGATTATACCATTTAATTTTTATTATAAGAAACATCTTGTTATAGTTAATAACTTTAGTTATTATCATGACCATCACATTATATAAATAGATTTATTTTGATAGTTGTGATTTTAGACAACAATAAATGAGTATTGTTATTGATACACAAACCAAACCATATAGAAAAGCATACTAATTTCATGAAAAATGGATGTACATTGAACATTTGCTTGAAATATTAGCTTAAATATAGATTCTAAGAGTTGTGCTTTTTTATTTCTATTATTTACATAACATGTGGTTTCTATCTTTGACTAGTGTTCAAGTGAGATTAGTGGTAATATTTATAATGAGTTGACATATTTAACTACATGGAGATACTATTGAATTTCAATCATGTTCTCTTTTATATTATCAACATCTATTGCGACCTTTTGATTTGTGTATATTTAGAGCCCATACCATTGTGATTAGAATTATTGTATGATTACTCATTGTAATAGCTAGCATATGGATAAACTATTGAATTATTCATGTCCTATGTCACACCTATGTAATTAACAAACTTGACTATCACATAAAGTGGCAAGTCAAATGCTTCAGTACCTTTAGAATAGATTATAAATTTTACAATAACAACTGCCCCATTAACTAAACTTGCATCTACTTATGAATTGTACACCAACACTATGCATTGTGAAACACAATAGTATTTCATTGTCTAGATGATGATGATGATAATCATACTTATGTAATTTGATATGCATGATAGATGTAGATAAACTACATGCAAGTGGTCTGGTTAACGAATTTGACATTCTCTTATTATAAAGTATGACCATATTTTTTTTCTTCATATAAATACACATGCTCATCGAATAATGCACAATCATTAACATATATAATGATTTTTGTTCATCATTTCAGGATTTATTAGCTCTTATATGCTCTTAATGCATTTCAAATGTTTTTAAGGAAATTTTTATATCTAAGTTATTTTGGTTCATGTTCCTATTAGTGGAAAGCTATCTCTAAGGTCAAAATTATTTGGAATACAACCCATAATGCTTTACCATAAATGTTGCTTGTAACAAAGGAGATTCAAAAATGTAAATGTAAACATTGTATAGTTACATCAAACACTATTTAATGTTTGACATGTAAAACTTAAAATCTTCATACTAAGTAGAACAATTAAGTAAAGTAAACTTGCATACAATGGTATGTCCTTCATGGAAGGTAATTGGATGAGATCACCAATAATGATAATTTATCTTCCATACAAATATTTTGCACCATATGAGAAAAACATATATTTCAAGTGATTGTTGATATTAACAAATACCTTTGTTCCTATAAAACTCATTTTGTTAGTGAGTATATTAAAGACACTTTAACTCTTCTGATAGTGTAGCTAATAATTGTCCACTTAGAGGTTATATAGTTTTAATAGGAATATTTAAGGATGCACGAATTGTAATTTGCTTGTATGCTATGAACAACAATTCTTGTTGGTGTAAGAATTAACGATGATATTTTACCATAATAAGGTAAATTTCCCAATTCTAGTGTTTCATTATATGATCATATTAAGAGGTTTATGAATACACTGCAATCAATAATTTTCTATGATTTATGTGATGCCTTATTTTCACACAAATTACTTGAAACACTATGTGGATTATGGAATTTACTTTGAATTGGTATTTTCAACCAACTTGATTCTATGAAACACAATATTGTTTGGTACACTTTATTTGGTGATTGAAATTAATTCTAATTTTACTATATTTTTGTTGCCCCATATTTTACATACCCAAAATTTGAACTTCAAATCAGTCTCAATGTTGAATGAAGACCCAAATACGTGTCTATGCGTAACTAGTGAGCATGTGATCCGAGGTCGTTGTCAGTCAAAATATGAGAAATGGATGAGTTTTGAAAATTAAAAATAATTGAGGGAAATAATTTTGTGAACATGTCCTAAGCATCATTTTAAACCATATGACCAATTTTTGCCTAAACCTAGTTCACGGTTTGCCATATTTTAAACTTTCAAATTTTGGTGTCCCTCGCTTGCAAATAATTAAAATCCCTCACCCTAGGTATCTTCATGAGGAATTAATGATGGTATTTTCTCATTTCCCTACCATCAACATGTGTTTAAAATTTTAGAGCCTAACTCCTTGCCAGTCAAAAGTTATGGACATTTTCATGGATCGCTCACTATGTTTTTAATTAAAAATATTTAAATTATTTTTCAAAAACAAATATGTAGTCACATAAATCTGTCCACTTAATTAAATGAATATTTAGTATTTATTTGATTATTTAACCATCAATTAATGAATTAATTAAATTAATATTTAATTAATTCATCTTAACCCTCTTCTCCTATTAATTAAATAAATTATTCAATTTATTTGATTTAATTCACTTAACCAAATTCAGACCATTAATTAAATAAATAAATCATATTTGTTTAATTAAATATTCTCTCACATTTAAATAAATTAATATTTATTTAAAACCCCCAAAATCCCACCTCTCACATTTAAATAAATTAATATTTATTTAAATCCCCCAAAATCCCACCTCTCACATTTAAATAAATAAATCATTTATTTAAATCACCTTTATCCTCCACCCACTTGTATTTTCCTACAAAAGCAAGTTGCACAATTATTTTAAATAAATAATTTATTTAAATCACCTTTATCCTCCACCCACTTGTATTTTCCTACAAAAGCAAGTTGCACAACTATTTTAAATAAATTATTTATTGAAAATCCTATTTATCCTCACCCACTTGAAACCTTTAATGGTTTCCCTTAAAGTATTCAAACTTGATGGCTTTAAAGTCTTCAAACTTGATGGCTTCCTTCTATAGTCTTCTTAAGACTTTAATGGTTTTCCTTAAAGTCTTCAAGCCTTTAATGGTTCCCCTCAAAGTCTTCAAGCATTTTAATGCTTTATCTTCCTTTTTTTTCATTTAAATAAATTAATATTTATTTGAATATTTATCCAAATACAACTTGCACACATTTATTGAAATAAATGAATTTTTATTTTAAATAAAATCCTATTTTCCCTCACCCACCAAATCCACTTGCAAAATCTAATCCCCTTCTAGATTCTTCTAACCCCTTCCTAATTAGCCTAATCCACCCCCTAATTATTGTCACATTCCTAAGCAAAATGGAGTCACTTCTCAAAGCCTAAAAGTCTTTGATAACCATTCAAGGCTTCCAACCTTCAACCACTAAATGTCTCAAAGTCTTGGATAACCTTTGAAAGCTTCCAACCTTCAACCACTTAATCCACAAAGTCTTCAAAAACCATTAATGGTTAACCCAAACCCTCCTACATGGTTAAAACATTTGTTTTGACTCAACCTCTACCCAACCCAAGGGTCTCATCAAGCCTTTAATGCTTTGACCATGATTATCTCTTAATCATTTGCACAAAGGTTTATCCTTGCATTAACTCCTAATCCAGTGGGTAATCCTAATTTAGGCTTGACCCTTACCTTCTAGATAACCATGAGGTCTCCTCAGGCATTTAATGCCTCCAACCTCTTCTCTCAACCCAATCTTATGTTGACACTTGTCACCATTTCATTGGTGCAAATTGTGCACATGGATCCCCAACTTTCAAGCTTGACCCTTGATTAAACCTTTCAATCCTGGCCATCCATTGCTCCATTTTTCCTATAAATAGAGCCCATTCCTTCATAATCCAGATCCTGAAAACTTGTATGCATTTAGGCTATAGACATTTTTAGAGAGCACTTAGCATAGCATAACTAAAATCTTGTCTTTTTGGTAAAATCAACCATTTTAGCATCAATAGATTAGTATTAGCTTTTCATTTCACATTTAGAGCTATACTACAATCTCAATCCTCCATAAGCATCCATAGTGCAAAAAGCTGCTGAGAGCTACACTATTTTGGAACTTGGAGAGGAGAGGAACAAGGGAGAAGAAGCTAAGGCCATGCTAAGAGGCAGTTGGAGATGCCTCACAATCCTAGTTTTGTTTATTAGATATATTAGCATGCTTTTAGTGTCTCTTTTGGTATGCCTTTTTAGATTAGTTTTTGATTGACTAACACTAATGGTTTTGTGTGTTTTGTGTTATTCTATCATTGACTAACCTTGTGCCATTTAGGAGGGCATCAAAGTAATTTTGATTTTTTTTGGTCCATTATGATGATTTGTGAGGGAATAATTTAAAATGTCTCTATTACCTCTTCCCTTGTCCCACTTTGTGTCCTTTTGCTCTGGAAACAAATTTTCCTAACTGTCACAAAAAAAAAGGTTAGTAATGCTCCGTTTTTTAGCATTACTAACCCAAATTTGTAACCTCCACAAGAGAGGTTAAGAATGCTCTATTTTGGAGAATTATTAACTCAAATTAATAACCTCTCACATAGAGGTTAGGGTGGCTTGGAAATGGAGCATTCCCAACCTTATGCTCAGATGCTTATTTTTTCTAACTTCTTAACCCAATCAGTTAAAAAAAACTAATTTCAAGAAGACCACAGACAGAGTATGAACGCTGCATTGAAAAGTATTATGAAAGTGGTTTTTCGGCGAAAGATGTTATAGCATGAAATGCTTTGGTAGATAGTCACACATGTGAATGGTGGGAAGAAGGTTTCCAGACAACATCAATTAGTGGGTGGAGGTGAGAATGCAGAGTCAGAGATCATTAATGATTAATAGAGCATTCAAATAATAGGATTTTTGTCAGCTATTGTTATTCAAAGTGCTATGGTAGACATCCATGCAAAATGTGGATGAATAGACAAGGAATGAGAATTATTTATTCATAGAATGATTGCACCATATGCACAAAATGGATTTGATGATAAAGCTTTAGAAACTTTCAAGTAAATGTAGTCAGTGCTTATGAGAGCCATCACTACAACCTTTGCTAGCATCCTTCATGTTCGTGGCAGCTATCTAATGAACACGCCGAACATTATTATTAGGATAGCAGTTAAATCATAGTGGTTGTATGAACATGGTGTCCTAGTATATGTAAATCATTTGTTAATGTTGCATAAAGTAATACCAGACATGATAACTGTTCTACATAATGCCTTGGATAAATGTCATCTCACGACATGCCATGATTGTGATGAATAATGATGAACAACAAATACCCCAATTGGTACTAAGAGGGAGGGGGGTGAATTAGTACATACAAAAAATTCTCCATAACTTATCAAGTTAAAATAATTCTAATCGGTTGTCTTCATCATTGAACTTAACCATGGCAATACCAGTTAAACACAGTAAGACTTCAGACATCTAAACCATTAAAATTGAATACTTCAAATAAAATTCAACACTTGATAAATACTTCACCAATATACTCATGCATGTGTTGTATCAGTAATACCATAACCATTAGCTTTGCATGCATAATCACTTAAACAAAGACTGCACAATCATCACATGAAAAATGCACAACTCATGACACATAGATTTTCCACATGGAAACACAAATGGGAAAAACTATGGTGGGGATGAATACCCACAAGCTTATTTTTGAACTCTTTTGAAGCTCGCTCTGTTAGGAGCCTAGTCCAGTTAAAGACTTTACAATAAGGTTCTGTTAGGAACTGATCCTGTTAAAGATCATTTGGTGAAGGGATGGCTATATACTGTGTTAAAGGTTACCTTGCTAGAGTATTTGAAGAACTCAATGATCTTTAGTCACCTGGTTAGAGGATTTACAATAAGCATGTTAAAGCTACCCGACAAAGGGATTTTCCTACTATTGAAATGGTTGAAAGATAACAGGTAAAGCTCTGATCTGATAACATCACTATATGCTAAGGTAGATCCTTTTCAACTCCTCTACTCTGCAATCACATTCTACAGTTTTCCACTCATTGGTATGGCAAGTATATCATCACTAGGATACAAACACAACATTTACCAACACAAACAATAAAAAACATCATCGACCTTATAGACAACAATTAGGTCGGTGGCATAAACCCTAAACTCTAAACATTTTAGGTTTAGAATTACAAGCGATCCAATCCTGACCGTTCAAACACTTTGCATAGAAGAAAACAATCTCAAACAGACCACAAGTCATTCTGCATCGTCCATTCTTCACCGCATATGGGAATCAGTAACCCATCACGCTCTCTTCATATACCGCTAAGAAGAATGTTCATTCTCGAGGTAGACATTTAATGCAATCGATCTTCACATGCAAGATTCTCAAGAAAATCCTTCACGTGAACAAAACTAACGTGGCATCTCGATCTCATCCTTATCTCTAAGCTAACTCATCACAAAATGTCACTGGTTGCATCGCACAAGCTAGATTGCCAAACTGGAAACCTTAGAGTTGAGACTACCAACCAGTAGTCATACTTAGTGAAACCCTAACACCGGTCCACTACATCTCTTCATACCAGTTCTCCTACTAGAACATCAATAACAACTTCTTCCAATCTTCAAACTGGTTCACCTGCATTTATTGACATCAATGACAACATACATTATCATCATATGCCAACAATCTCCCCCTTTGGCATTGATGGCAATACTCAATGTAGCATTGCAACTATAAACAACATAGACCAGTGCAACTATAACATATATCTTCTCCCATATCATACATCATTAGATATCTTCTCTCCCTTTGACAACAATGCCAAAGTGGAGGCACAAGCTTCCATTCTCCACTATGTTGCTCCCCCTATGGAGTAGCATCCTTCAACACATCAATCTTGAAAGATTTGACACTGTAGTACCTGACTGATGTGGAGCACACATTTCTTAATTCACTTCATGAAGGGACATAACCCCTAATTTACCTCTCAAATAGGTAAATGTAGTCTTCGGTAAGGGCTTAGTGAATATGTCTACTAGCTGCTCCTTACTAGAAACATCTTGTAATACAACCTCTTTGTTTTGAACCTTCTCTCTCAAGAAATCATACTTGATCTCAATGTGCTTAGTTCTAGCATGCAATACTAGATTCTTGGAAATATTATTGCACTTGTGTTGTCACAAAAAATACTCACCAGTTCAGATATAGGTGCTTTGAAACCATCCAATACATGTTTTATCCAGATTACTTGAGTGTAGTTCATAAATGCTACGACATACTCTGCTTCAGCTATAGATTGGGAAGTACAACTCTACTTCGTACTCATCCATGAGACTAGTCTTCCACCAAGAAAGAATGCTCCATCGGTTGTGCTCTTCCATTCGTCCACATTACCTGTCCAATCTACGTCAGTAAATACTTTGAGATTAAAATCACCATTGTATGGATACCACAATCCATAATCAACTATCCCTTTTAGGTATCTAAGAATCCTCTTGATTGCTACCAAGTGGGATTCTCTTGGACTTTTTTGAAAACGGGCCACAATGCCCACTGCATGAGCAATATCTGGTCTGCTGTGTACTACATAGTGTATCTTACCGATCATTGACCGATACTCCTTCTCATTCACCAATGTTGAATCATCTTAGTCAATTTACAGTCAGTCACCATTGGTGTACCAACCGGTTTGCTCTCCTCCATGCCAAAAGTCTTCAATACCTCTTTGACATACTTCGACTAGGTAATAAAGATACCCTCTTTCATCTGTTGAATTTGTAGACCAATGAAGAAATTTATCTCTCCAATCAGAGACATCTCAAACTCTTTCTTCATTTCATCATCTCCTCCAAATATTATGTCATCTACAAACACTTAACAGATCAGAATCTGATCACCTTCAAATTTCAAGTAAATGTTGTTGTCCTCACTTGTTCTCTAAAATCCTATCTTTACAAGATGAGAGTGTAACCATTCATACCATGCCCTTGGTGCTTTTTTCAATCCATACAGGGCCTTGTGTAATGTACAGACCATGTTACTATCTTTTGATGAGGAAAACCCATCCAGTTTCTCAATATACACTTCCTCTTCTAGGATTCCATTCAAGAACACAGACTTCACATCCATCTAGTATACCTTGAATCCTTAAAATGATTCAAATGCAAGTAGCATTCAAACACCTTCTAGTCTAGCCACATGGGCAAAGGTTTCTCCATAGTCTTCTCCTTCTTCCTGAGCACATCCCTTGCATACAAGTCTTGCCTTATTCCTTACAATTGTGCCTTCTTCATTCAGCTTATTCCCGAAGACCCATTTGGTACCTATGACATTCTTGTGTTCTGGTCTAGGTACCAAAGACCATGTTGCATTCTTTTCTATTGGTCCAACTCCTCTTCCATTGCCTTAATCCAGTCTTCATCTGTAAGTGCCTCTCTAGTGGTCTTAGGCTCAAATTCAGAAATCATGCAAGAGTTTTCTTTCACGTTTCTTCTTGTGAGTATCCCCGCATCTTTATCTCCTATGATCTGCTTCAGATCATGATGTAGTTTCACATATCTAGGAATGACTCTTTCTGGTTCTACTTGCTTTTCCTCTTCTGCTTCTTCTTCTTCTTCTCCATCTTCTTCTTCACCTACTGTAGCTTCTACCGATACAGGAATGCTAAGGTCTTTGCTTGTTTCTTTCTTAACCGGTTCCTAGAAGGTTACACCCAGTTCATCTTCCACTTGCTCACTGTAGGTTTCCTTAGGCTCCTCAGGGGATTCATCAACCCTAAAATTGATACTCTCAACAATTTTCCAAGTCCTATTGTTGTATCACTTGAGAGCTTTGCTCTTAGTGGAATATCCCAAAAATATTCCTTCATCACATTTAGCATTAAACTTTCTTAGATGCTCACCTCTCTTGATATAACACTTACTGCCAAATACTTTAAAATAACTCACACTGGGAGTCTTCTCAGTCTAATACTCATAAGGGGTTTTATCTTTACCTTTCTTGATGGGTACCCGGTTCATGGTATGGACTACAGTGCTCACTGCTTCTCTCCAAAAAGTGTGAGCAACCTTTCCTTGGATCAACATTGTTCTAGCTGCTTCAACTACAGTCCTGTTATTCCTTTCTGCTATGCCATTCTGTTGTGGTGTCCTTGGGGTAGACTACTACCTCCTGATATCGTTCTCTTCATAGTACTTGTTGAATCCATAAAAAGTGAATTCACCTACTTGATCAGTTCGTAGGCATTTTATCCTTTGACCACTTTCCTTCTCTACCAATGCTCTAAAGGCTTTGATCTTTCCAAATGCCTCAAACTTTTCTTTCAAGAATGTGACCCACATCATTCTTAAGCAGTCATCAGTGAGAATCATGAAATACCTATCTCCCTGAATAATTCTATTTTTCATTGGACCACATAGATTGGTCTGCACAAGACCAAGTAAGTTCTCTGGTAAAAAAGACTTATCTTTGAAAGTTGAGGAAGACATCTTCCCAAGTTGGCATTGTCTGCACAAAAAATTCTCTGGTTTGTTCAGCAAAGGCAATCCTCTTACTACCTTGATCTTACTCACCTTTACAATATTATGAAAATTCATATGACAAAGTCTCCTATTCCATATCCAACTATCATAGAAATTTTCCATTAGACACTGACTAATCTTGGCATTCAACTGAAACAAGTTACCTCTGGTTTGCTTACCAGTGAAAATAAGTTCACCACTCTTTCCAATTATACTGCAGACTCCACCTTTGAACTCCAGAATGAGTCCTTTATCATTTAGCCAAGCAACACTCAAAAGGTTATGCTTAAGACCTTCTACCCAATAGACATCATCCGCACTGCTCTTTACATTCAGTGAGATGGATCCTTTACCTTTCACCAAGAATGGTGCATCGTTGCCAAACTAGACAACACCTCCATCATATTCTTTGAGAGACAAAAACTTTCTCCAGTCACTAGTCATGTGGTGAGAACACCCACTATCAATAATCTACTCATTAGAGTTGTCAATGCGAGAGACAAGGGCTTTCTTGTTAGACACTTCTTCCTTTACAACTACAAACACTATGTCCTCATTCTCTTCATCCTCAGATTCTTCATCACTAACACCTTCTGATGAATAATGATGAAAAACAAATACCCTAATCGGTATTGAGAGGGGGGGTGAATCAGTACAGACAAAAACTTTCTCAACAACTTATCAAGTTAAAGCAATACCAACTGATTGTCATCATTACTAAACTTAACCATGGCAATACCGGTTAAACACAGTAAGACTTTAGACAACATATAATGATAAGTCTAAACACTTCAAATACATTCAATACTTGATAATAAATTCACCCATAAACATATGCATGTGGTATACCAGTAATACCATAACCTAATAGCTCTGCATGCATAATTACTAGAACACAAAAATACTCAATCATCAGATGAAAAATTCACAACTCATGACACACAGATTTTTCATGTGGAAACCCAAATGGGAAAAACTATGGTGGGGATGAATACCCACAAGCTTGTTTTGAACTCTTTTGAAGCTTGCCTTGTTAAGAGCCTAGTCTAGTTAAAGACTTTTACAATAAGGTTCTACTAGGAACTGATCCTGTTAGAGATCACCCGGTTAAGGGATGGCTATATACCCTATTAAAGGTTGAAACCCTGTTAGAGGTTACCTCGCTAGAGGATTTGAAGAACTCAATGATCTTGAGTCACCCGGTTAAAGGATTTACAATAAGCCTATTAAAGCTACCTGGTAAAGGGATTTTCCAATTGTTGAAATGATTAAAAGACAACAAGTAAAACTCTGATCTGATAACAACACTACATGCTAAGGCAGATCCTTTTCATTTCCTCTACTCTGCAATCACACTCTACAGTTTTCCTCTTACTGGTCTGGCAAGTATCTCATCACTCGGATACACACACACAACATTTGCTAACAACTTTACAATAACAAACATCATCGACCTTATAGACAACAGTTAGGTCGGTAGCATAAACCCTAAACCCTAAGCATCTTAGGTTTACAATACAAGCGGTCCAATCCTGACCGTCCAAACACTTTACATAGAGCAATACAATCTTAAACAGTTCACAAGACAATCTGCATCGTTCATTCTTCATTGCATATGGGAATTAGTAACCCATCACGCTTTCTTCTCATACCGCTAAGAAGAATGTTCATTCCTGAGGCAAACATTTAATGCAATCCATCTTCATATGCAAGATCCTCAAGGAAATCCTTCAACGCACAAAATTGATGGGGCACCTCGATCTTTTTGCTAACTCATCACAGAGTATTATTGGTTTCATCGCACAAGCTGGATTGCCAAACCGGAAACCCTGGAGGTAAGACTACCAATCGGTAGTTACGCTTAGTGAAACCTCGACACCGGTTCACATCATCTCTTCATACCTCTTCATACCGGTTCACCAACTTCTTTTAATCTGCATATTGGTTTACTTGTACTTATTGACATCAATGACAACATACATTATGCCAGTTCATCATATGCAAACAATATCCAACACCTTCATCCACTGCAACAAGACAATTTCTACTACCTCCTCCTTTATACTTTCTAAACCTTTCCGATTTATCCTTATTGTCATTGCTAGGACAGTTAATAGCTATATGTCCTATCTTATTGCAGGAATTTTTTTTTAAAGGAAGCTTACCTTTGTATTTTCTTGTGCCTTTTGGAAGTCTCTTGGCAAGAATAGCTTCAAACTCCATCAGAATCTCTTCATCATCCATATCTCTACATTACTTGGATTCATAACTAGTACTTCTTTTCCTTTTTTGGTTGGTGCAACAGATGCTCTAAAGGCTGGCTCAATCTTCTAAACACTACCATTATAGCTATTCAACTCATATGCAGTCAAATTTGCAATGATAGAGTCTAAGGATACCTTGGTTTTGTCGATAGACCTTAGCTCCTAGATAACAACAACTCTGATTGCATAGAACAGTAACAATAATCTCAAAACTTTACTAACAATGGTGGAATCATCAATTGTTCCACCAATGCTCTTGGTATCTCCAACCACAGTCTTGATCCTTATGCCATATTGCTGAATGGTCTCTCCTTCAACCAACCTTACGTCTTCAAATTTTCCTCTAAGGCTTTCTTCCTTAGCTTGCTTGACATGCTCATCACCGCCATAAATGGTTTCCAATGTGTCCCATATATCCTTAGGAGTATCCTTATCTTGTACATCAATGAACTTAATATCAGACAGGCTGCAAATAAGGGCTTCCATGACTTGCCCATTTTCTTGAATCTCTCTTTTCTGATAATTGGTTTGAGTGCCAGTGGGCATTACATAGGCATTCTCAACATAGCTCCAGTGTTGAGCACCCAAACTCTTGATATAAATCTTTATTCTATCCTTCCATAATTTGAAGTTATCTCTATTGAACTTAGGACCTTCCCTCTTCATCATTAAAGCAAGATCTTTTACCTCAAGCTGTTAAGCTTATATCACTGAGGACCTGGAGTTGCTTTGATACCAATTGATGAATAATGATGAGCAACAAATACCCTAATCGATACTAAGAGGGGGGGCGTGAATCAGTACATACAAAAACTTCTCCACAACTTATCAAGTTAAAACAATGTTAACCGGTTGTCTTCATCATTGAACTTAACCATGGCAATACCGGTTAAGCATAGTAAGACTCCAGACATCTAAACCAGTAAAACTGAATAGTTCAAATAACATTCAACACTTGATAACTACTTAACCAATATACTCATGCATGTGTTGTATCAGTAATACCATAACCATTAGCTTTGCATGTATAATCACTTAAACAAAGAATACACAATCATCACATGAAAAATGCACAACTCATTACACACAAATTTTTCACGTGGAAACCCAAATGGGAAAAACCATGGTGGGGATGAAACCCACAATCTTGTTTTTGAACTCTTTTGAAGCCTGCTCTGTTAGGAGCCTAGTCCGGTTAAAGAATTTACAATAAGGTTCTATTAGGAACTGATCCTGTTAAAGATCACTCGGTTAAGGGATGGCTATATAGCCTGTTAAAGGTTGAAACCTTGTTAAAGGTTACCTTGCTAGAGGATTTGAAGAACTCAATGATCTTGAGTCACCTGGTTAGAGGATTTACAATAAGCCTATTAAAGCTACCTGACAAAGGGATTTTCCTACTGTTGAAATGGTTAGAAGACAATAGGTAAAGCTCTGATATGATAACAACACTATATGCTAAGGTAGATCCTTTTTAGCTCCTCTACTCTGCAATCACACTGCAGTTTTCCACTCACTAGTCTGACAAGTATCTCATCACTCAGATACAAACACAACATTTGCCAACACAAATAATAACAAAAATCATCAACCTTATATACAATAATTAGGTCGATAGCATAAACCCTAAACCCTAAACATTTTAGGTTTACAATTACAAGCGGTCCAATCCTGACTGTTCAAACACTTTGCATAGAATAAAACGATCTCAAATAGATCACAAGTCAGTCTGCATCATCCATTCTTTACCGCATATGGGAATCAGTAACCCATCATGCTCTCTTCACATACTGCTAAGAAGAATGGTCATTCCCGAGGTAGAAATTTAATGCAATTGATCTTCACATGCAAGATCCTCAAGGAAATCGTTCATGTGCACAAAACTGACGTGGAATCTCGATATCATCCTTATCTCTTAGCTAACTCATCACAAAATGTCACCGGTTGCATCGCACAAGCTATATTGCCAAACCGGAAACCCTAGAGTTGAGACTACCAACTGGTAGTCACACTTAGTGAAACCCTATCATTGGTCCACTACATCTCTTCATACTGGTTCTCCTACTTGAACATCAATAAAAACTTCTTCCAATCTTCATACCAGTTCACCTGCACTTATTGACATCAATGACAACATACATTATCATCATATCATGATATGCCAACAAATTGAAGAAATGTACAGAGATCGTATGGAAGCAAAGACAATACATGAGATGTGTTTGACAGAATGTCGTGTACTGCAAATCGTGGAAGCATAACCAATACACGTGAAGTCTTTGTAGAGCTACAAAATATGGAAGCATAGACAATGATGCAAAATGTGGAAGTGTGGATAGAACATAAAGTGTTTGCCAGAATATCTCAAATCGATGTCATCTCATCGAATGAAATGGTTGCAAGTTTAGTGCAAAATAGACTTGCTGAGCTCTGAGAACCCTTTTAGCAATTACAATTTGCAGGTGTAAAGCTACATTTCACAACCTTAGCATTGCATTCTCTCTACCCACAAACCAATGTGGAAGCTTTCAAATAGGTTACGGACATTCATCAAAGCATAAAGAATAGAGGAATTTTGCTAGATGTTGTAGTTGCAACTGATTTGGTAGACATATATGAAAAATGTGGAGGCGTAGCGAAGGCAAGTGAAACATAATGTTTCAAAGAATGTGGCCGCATAGGCAATGCACATTAATGTTTGACAAACCTCATAAATGTCATTTCATGAAATGCAATGGATGCAAATATAGAAGATAAGACACGATAAATGAACTATTTGGCAAGGTCCCTCAATGTACCAAATTCGCGGCCTCAGGAGGATATACAATTCAGTTGATTCGTTTGACAAAATTCCTCATAGAGGAATCTCATGAGATGTATGGTTATGAGATATATGGCACATAGATTTGTTTAAAGAACTACATTAATCAAAGTATAATGCAAATCTTGTAACTTTGAGACAAAAATTCTCAAAGAAATGTGGTCTCGTGGAATGCCATGGTTGCAACATATGTACAAAACTGGGTTAGTTGACAAAAAACCTTGAAGAGACGTTGCCACATGGACTGCAATGAGTGCAGTGAGTGCACAAAATGGATTTTACAAAGGAAGCTCTCAAAATCATTGAATTAATGCAGCTCGACATTATAAGCTTTGTTTGTGTTCTAAGCGGTGGATGAGAGCCTTAGATTTTTAATCGCATAAACTATAACATTTATGTAATTGATCAGTGAAATCATAAGAAATTCTTTGACAAAATGAATCGAAAATATGTTATGTCTGGAAATGCTAGGCTCTATGACTCCAAAGAAGTGTAGGCGCTGACCATGAATGATATCTAGCTAATGCTATTGGAATGTGTGTCTTTGGAGGGCAAATGACTACTTAATTTCGACAAGCAATGCACTAATGTATGGGAATGTTGTGATCTCAAATGGTTAGATGGTGAGATGATGATAACTTCAGATGAAGTGGATGAAGATAGAGAAATGCCTCAACATAACTCATGACTTGGTTCTTCATCGATATTACAAGTTTGAACTTGTATTTTTGTAAAAGTGACTTATGTTACTCATTGTAATGAAAGGTTAGAAAGTGGACCTTATTCACGCAAAAGTGAACTATTTTCTGTCGTGCCTGTGAAGTGTATACCTGTTATACCTGCAAACACAAAACACTCAATAAATCATTACAAGCAATGGTTAGAAAATTAATCAATGAATGATAAAACCATAGCTAATCGATCTATTGCCTCCTAGTAAATGCGAGTATGAATATTGCTCTCAGATCTAGTTATGAAAATTCTAGTGAGTTGACTACATGTAAATGGAGGATTTAAATGATGAAGATGCATGATCTAGCAATGATGAGATTAAGCTAGATGATAAGCAAATTAAGCTAGAAAAAAGCTAGATTTAATCTAAAATTGAACATGATAATAATGCTAAAATGATAAACTAAGAGCTATATGACTATAATAACAATGATTGAATGCAATTGAGATGGGATTCAGGATGGGATCCTTTGAACTCCAAAATGGGGTCTATTTATAGGATTTCCAAGGCTAGGGGTGAGGTGGTAGGAATCAACGGTCAAGATTAAGTCTGAAGATATCAATGGTTGAATTGGAGGAGGTTGGCAAAGAAGTTGGATTAAAGGGGACATTTGGAGGTTGGATAAAAGGGGACAATGTCATCTTCATGGTGACAAGTGTCAAGAGACTTATAGAAGAGGTTGGATGAAAGGGAAAATTTAGTGACAAGTGTCACAAAGCTTTGCTCATGAGAGGGCAAAGTGTTCAAGGAAAGGGGACATGGTGGTTAGGATGTGCAAGCTAAGATGGGTTTAGTTAAACTCAGGGTTAGATGGAATGGGTTAGGTTTAGAAGGGGTTAGGTTAGGTGGTTAGAAGTTAGGAGAATTTGAATTTAAAAATTCAAATAATAGGAAAAGGCTAATTAATCTCAACAACTCATTAATTGATTTGTTTTAATTAATTATGGGATTTAGAGGAAATGAATTTGATGGGTGGAATTAATTAATTTGAATTAATTAATTTAAGGGGATTATTGAAATGAACCTATTAAATAAATCCTTAGATTTATTAATAAGTAGATGAAAAGGGGGAATTTGATCAAATTGCTTAGTGAATTCAATTAAATTGGGAAGGGGGATTAATTAAATAATTGCTTATTTAATTAATTATCTTCAGACCATTTTTAGGTATATATAGTTTCTAACTAAGCTCTTTTTGCATAAAAATGAGTTAGTTATTAACCTATCCAAATTTAGTTACTAAGGTACTTGTCCTACAAAGCCTATAAATACAAGGATATTTGTAATGTAAGGGGGAGAGACTTTTATGGAGGGGAAAATTTGTAGAATTTTGTAGAGAAACTAAGTGAGAAATTTTTGTTGATACCTTTGTACCAAGGGGTTTTTGAACTTGTATATGTTGGCATTTTTGATGTTTATGTTGTGATTGTCATTGATGGACACACACTTGTATTGAGATCCCCTTTATATGTATGAGCTCATGCTCAACTGGTATTTGTTCCAATCGGTATGTTGTACTCTAGTCTTTTGACTAGTGGTGATTTTGTAGAATGTGTCTCCCGGTCTGAAGCAGCATGTTGACCCCAAGCAGTTCGTAGATCACAAGTGGTACAAGGAAGCAAAGCGGCACAACACATTCTTACCAGTCTTCATTTTTGTCAAACTGGCAACCGACATTTTTGTCAAACTGGCAACCGACATTTTATATGAACCAGTAACACTCTGTGATGAGTTACCAACTGACATTTTGTGATGAGTTACCAATCCACCGATTGTTTGACGGTGCTAACACATTGACGGTGATTCTTGTGTCGTGTTACTGAGTATGTCTAGATTCACTGAACCTAGGAAATTGTCATATAATCCTATTGGACCGACATGAAATCAGATTCCTTTAAAAGGACATCATGTCTAGGGTTTTAGGTTGGTTGAAGGAGCTGTGAATAGGGTTTATGTTGAGCTAGGGTTTAAGGTGAAAGAGTAGAGCGATCTTATGAGAGAAGATTGAGTTTTAACTAAGAGTGAGATAGAGAAGACTGAAGTAATGCTGGAATGCATTAGCTGTGAGCAATACTAGATCTAACCAAGCAGTTTGTGCTAGTAGATAGATCAAACACTTGTTGATTACTCACATCTTTGACAAGTTTGTAGCCCTTAATCGGGTAGGCCTCAAAGCCTTTGTAAAATCCTCTAACAAGGTGGTTCACACATGTGAATCTAAAATCGTCTAACAAGGTAGTCTTTAATCGGACTTATCTCCTAACAAAGATTGAGATTCCTAACAGGATCTGTTCTGGTGAAGAACATTGTAAGACCTTAACCGGTCTGACCTTAACCGGTCTAGTTTCTATTCTGCAGATAGTGACTTGTGAGTTCCATCTCACCGTGGTTTTTCCCAGTTGGGTTTCCACATCAAAAATATTGTGTTATGGTTGTATTGCTTTTGTGGGTGAATGGTTTATTCGCATTTTGGTTTGTATGTGTGATAACCAATTTGATTGTCAGACTGCTTTACCGATTTATCTCTAGACTGTGTAAGTGTTTTAGTGCAAGGTGTTTTGGCATACTAATTAACCCCCCCTCTTAGTATTCATCAATTGGTATCAGATCCAACCTTTCTATAAGTTTAACCACTTGGAGAGAGATATGGGAGAATACACATTGAGGGAACTTACTCAACGACTCACTAAGTCTAAGCAAGCCTATGATGATCTTATGGTCAAATACAAGGCATCTTAAGCAAAAAGAAGAGAACATGCAGAGAGGCTGATGGAACTATTTGAAAGTAGTTTTGAAGATGAAGCTAACATAGAAGCTATGATTGTTGAAGTGAATAAGCTGAATGATTCAAACTCCAATCTGAGAAAGGAGTTGGAAGGACTGACTATTCGGTTTAGCCAAGAGCTTGAGAATTGGAGAAAGGCTGAAGATCTGGTAAAAGACAAAGATCATGAGATCTCCAAGTTGAAACAAGAGATTAGTGCACTAACTGCTTGCCTTCATGAGAGCAGAATGGAGAAAGAAGACATGCAAGGAAAATTAAACATTGCCATCTCGGAAAATGCAAGTCTTATGGAGACAAACACTGCTATTTCCAAAGAACTCTTTGAATCAAAGGAAATACTAGCTAAGTTTGGCAAAAGTACAGTCAGGCTAGAGCAAAATCTTGAGTCATCTAGACCGGCAAAGAATACCAATGGTCTTGGTTTTTCTGGACATGAGGAAGGAGAATCCTCAAGGACAAATGCTGAAGCATCAAAGAAGCAATTGACACTCAAAGGAAAAGGTAAGCAAAAATTCAAACCTGTTTGCTTTAACTGTCTTAAAGAAGGACACACTGCCAATGTGTGTAGGAGCAAAGCGTACAATAATTTTTCTTATTTTATCAACAATATACCTAGCTCCAATAAGTTCAATGGTCATTGTTATGCATGCAACAAGTTTGTGCATAGAGCATTTGAATGCAGGTCTGTAATGGATAACACAGGAAGATATCCTCAGAGGACCAAAGGAATTGGTCCTGAATCTTTTATGAACCGGAACCACAACCAGTTTAATGTCTTCAATCATCAGTCAAGAAGCGGTGGTCATCAAGCAGCAACCAGATGGAGAGAAAGTTGTATGATCTGTCATGGTCATGGTCATGGTCACACTGCTGCAACATGCAGAAGGAAGAATTGAAACATGCACAATGGACCTTGGAGAGCACCTGGACTTGTTTTCTATCACTGCAACAAACTAGGTCACAATGCAAGATTCTGCAGAAGCAGAAAAAGTATATCTAATGATATACCGATCACTCAGGAAGGAGAAATAGATGCTGAAAAAGTTCAAAAAGACATGAAGAAAGTATGGAAGAAGAAACCAGTATTATTGGAGGAGGAACTGGTTTTTGCACCCAGTGTGGAAATATCTGAACCGGCAAACTAAGCCTCAAAGGCTTAGGGGGAGCTAATGACAAAATGCTTTCGAACCCTCGGTTAATACCGGTAAAGACCTTAACCGGTATGCTACACCTGTCGCTTGGCAGAAGACCAGAAATGGTAAAGAGGCAAATTAGAGTTTATGCCCTAATATAGGAGCATTAATGATGGTAGGTGAGAGACATATATAAATGCAATTTTCAAATCATTTCTCACTATCTATTTTTCGAGCGAAGAAAAGTTTTCAAGTGCAGAGTGAAGAGAAGGCGATTTGAGCTTAGATTTTGAGGAATTGGAGTGATTTGAAGGAGATTCAAATATAGTTTGCAATCGGCAGTGGAGAACTCAAAGCGGTGATTTGGCATCCGACAGAGAGTGAAGCAAAGCAGAATCAGGAAGCCCTAAATTCGCGTTTGAAAGGTATTTTTCATATTCTTGAAATACTTTTCAATGGCTTCCGCATCTCATACCAATTCAAGCACATCCATTGAGTCAGAAAATTTCACTCAGAGGAAGTCCAAGTATAATGCTTTGTCAGAAGTCCCAACCAGAGTCATAGTCAAAGAAGGAATTTCAGATTATATTGATTGCAAGATAGAAGACCTAGGGTCCTTAGCCATTCATACTCAATTAGGTCTATTTTGCGGTAAGGACAAAAGGATCAAACTGGAGTTCAGTATCTTAGAGAAGAAGAAATTCCATAATGTGGTGTATTTTCTAGAAGATTTCACAGAGGATCACATCAGAATCATCCTGAGTAGAGTCCACGGTGACAAGATGTACCTGGAGAGAACGCATGATATCACGCCTAAGGCAATTCTTGCAGTCATTGGTTTCTGCAACACAGGGGAAGTACCAGCCTTGAGAACGGTAAGCAAAATGGAAATGACCAAGCTTACCAGTTCGACAAGTGATTCACGAGGTATGACAATTAATTCTATCAAGGATGAACTGGTAAAATACGCCTACATGGTGGTAGGCTACAGGACATTCTCAGCCAGCAGGATTAATTCTGTATCTGCTGCAGTGATAAATGCCGCTTACCGGATGATTATAGAGGATAAATCATTTGACTTATGCACTAGTATGCAAATGCAACTCATGTCAAATCTCAAGGCAATCAAAAAGGACAATTCACTAAGATTTAAATTTGGACAACTACTGGTAGGATTGTTTTTCTATTTCCAAGGCTACTTTCTGGGTGTAGGAGATGTCCAGTGGTCCCCTGACCAACCAGTAACCAAGTAGATAAAGGAAAGTGTGCAAGCCATTGGAATCGGCTACCTTGAGATCCTGAACAAATACTTTGATGTGTTCAGAAGAAAAATGAGTCAGAGGATGCAAATCTCAGGTGACATAGTGAAGAAGTATGAAGACGACATCTGTTTCACTATTCAGGTGGACAAATGTCTAATGGAGGCTATTGAGCCTAGAA
This sequence comes from Cryptomeria japonica, assembly GCF_030272615.1. Taxonomy (NCBI): domain Eukaryota; kingdom Viridiplantae; phylum Streptophyta; class Pinopsida; order Cupressales; family Cupressaceae; genus Cryptomeria; species Cryptomeria japonica. Next base: position 309,317,289 of record NC_081409.1, on the reverse strand, counting down.
TGGAGGAAGTGGAGCCTATGGGCTATGAAGTCATGTATGACATGCTGGAAGGGTATGATTCAACCCTTATTGCCTCACCTCTTGATCCAAAGGTGAAGTGAACTGGAACCTACTTGGAGAGGATAGCACCGGTTGAAGAACCATCGGTGAAGAAGGGAAAAGAACTGGCAGCCAAGAAAGCTAAGGCAGTGCCTGCGGCATCAGCACCAACTACCACTGAGACTCCTAAAGTGACCAAGCGGTCACTGGCAAAGAAGAAATCAGAGGCAACACCAGCAAAAGTCTTCGAAAGAAAGAGGAAGACTAAGGCAAATGAACTGGACTCCGAAGAAACTAAGTCTGATGAACAACCAAAGAAGGCTAGACAGACCAAGAAGGTGAAGAAGAATGAACCGGCAACATCCGCACTGGTAAATATAGATATCTCCTCTTACAAACCTTTGACACATTGTCAAAGAACAGTAAAGAATATTAGGAGAAAGTTACTTCATGATTTAATTGATTATTATGATGGTTTCAATAGTGAGGAAAAAGATGAAGTACTGCAAGAGATTATTCTTTATTTATGTAGAAATGACCGGTCACCATCAGAGATTAAATCTCAGACACCGAATTCATTGTATAAAGCATTGGATAACAAATGGTGCATTGCCATTGAAAAAGGAACAAGAGATTAGGGAGAAAGTGTTTGCACCTTACTTCCCCAAACTCTCAAACTCAGAATTATTTGATGTATTAGATCAAAATAAAGGTCTCTTCTTCACAAGGAGAAGAAGAATTTGGTTGTTGGAAGGGAGAGTTGATGATGTAGAAAAGGATACACATCAACACATGGCCCATGCTATCAGTTCACAGAAAGCTCGAATGGCCAACCTCCAAGCGGAAAAGGAACTGGTTATTTCCAAACCAGATGAAGTTTTTGATGAGGAAGGAAACTTGGTGGAGGAACCAATCGACACCATAGATGTCGATGCCCTGGATACAGAAGATGTCACTTAGGATATACCATCTAAGGGAACTGAATAGGGGCAACAGGTTGATCAGGGTGGTGAACAAGCTGTGGACACACAGCAAGTGGTAAAAGACAAAGAAGAAGAGAAAAAGAAGAAGGATGAAGATGAGGAACAAAGAAAGGAGGAAGAGAAAAAGAAAGAGGAAGAGGAGAAAAGAAAAGATGAAGAGGAAAAGAAGCAAGAAGAAGAAAGGAAAAAGAAAGAAGAAGAGGACAAGGAAGAAAAGAGGAAGAAGGAAGAAGAAGAAAAGAAGAAGAAAGAAGAGGAGAAGAGGAAGAAGGAAGAGGAAGAAAAGAAGAAGGAAGAGGAAGAAAAGAAGAAAAAGGAAGAGGAAGAGAAGAAGAAGAGGGAAGAAGAAGAAGAGGGAAGAAGAAGAAAAGGAAGAGTAGAAGAGGAGAGCAGATGAGAAGAAGAAAGCTGAAGAAGCCAAGGAACGTGAAGTGGCAAAAAGCTCTCAGGTGGAGACTCTGAAGGCAACCGAAAGTCAACCCTCACCGGTTGATCTCTCCAGTCCTATCGATCTCCAATCTGCAAGTGAGTCAGATCTTATGCAGAGCATCAAGGTTGCTCAAGAGTGCCTTGAGATCATCCGCAGGAAAAAGGAACAAGACATCATTTAGGTAGCTGTAGACACACTCACCGGTTTAATCCCTGGTACTAATCTTCCTGACACTGATTCCTCACTTGCACAACTCAAACTTCTGTGTACTATAGTGGATGATCAGGTGCAGAGCCTAGAAGAAGTAGCTAAGGCAAATGTAAAGAAAGAGCACCAAAAGGCTCTTAATGTTGCTCTGGTGAAGAAACTCAATGAGCTTAGGACTGAACTGTCAAAGGATCAAAAGGACATAAGGAGTGCTTTGGATGAGGGAAACTTGCTACTCAGCAAAATCTGTCAACCTCATCTGTTTTGTGATGATGTGCTAGCTAAGAAGCAACAGCTTCAAATAGACTTATAGTCCTACTTAAGCACATTCAAGACTCCTTACGACTCCTTTGTGGCATATGGGCAAACCGTTCATCGGTTTCAGATCCAGTCAGCCAAGATAGAGCAAGAGATCAACACAAGATCTAGGGATTTGCAGGAACTTCAACTGGTATTACTTCCATGACTGCAAATTCCTCAGAAATGCTATTTGAACCTGGAAGCACTGATAGTTACCCAAGAACTAAGCACAATAGATGCCATGGAGGAACAGGTATCACAAATGCAGACAGAGAAGGAAGTGGCGACCTCCCTACTTGAGTCCTGGTCTCTCTCCATGAAACAATTTTTGCAGGACTACAAAGCGGTTTTTGAAAAATATTATTCATTATTGTCATAAACTCTTTTATATATATATGGAAACAAGTTTTTGCAGTGGTACTTTGTCATTGTTGGCAAAGGGGGAGAAGTACATGGTTTTAAAATTTTGATGGTCTTAAATTTTGAAATTTTGATATATCAGGGGGAGAAGTATATCAGAGGGAGAAGTATCTATTTTTGACATTTTGATATATGCTATGATATATATATGCTTTGATGATTATGCTCTGAATGCAAAATTTCTATACACTCTGTTGATTAAGGGATAGTGTATATGCTTAGGGGGAGCAATTTTGTTAATGGCAAGTTTTTGTTGTAAAACACTTAGATGTCAAAATTTTATTTTTCCTAAGTGTTGCCATCAATGCCAAAGGGGGAGATTGTTGGCATTTTTGATGTTTATGTTGTGATTATCATTGATGGACACACACTTGTATTGAGATCCCCTTTATATGTATGAGCTCATGCTCAACCGGTATTTGTTCCAATCGGTATGTTGTACTCTAGTCTTTTGACTAGTGGTGATTTTGCAGAATGTGTCTCTCGGTCTGAAGTGGCATGTTGACCCCAAGCGGTTCGTAGATCACAAGTAGTATGAGGAAGCAAAGCGACACAACACATTCTTACTAGTCTTCATTTTTGTCAAACTGGCAACCGACATTTTTTGTCAAACTGGCAATCGACATTTTATATGAACTAGTAACACTTTGTGATGAGTTACCAACCGACATTTTGTGACGAGTTACCAATCCACCGATTGTTTGACGGTGCCGACACATTGATGGTGATTCTTGTGTTGTGTTACTGAGTATGTCTAGATTCACTGAACCTAGGAAATTGTAATATAATCCTATTGGACTGACATGAAATCAGATTCCTTTAAAAGGACATCATGTCTAGGGTTTTAGGTTGGTTGAAGGAGCTGCGAATAGGGTTTATGTTGAGCTAGGGTTTAAGGTGAAAGAGTAGAGCGATCTTATGAGAGAAGATCAAGTTGTAACTAAGAGTGAGATAGAGAAGACTGAAGTAATGCTGGAATGCATTAGCTATGAGCAATACTAGATCTAACCAAGTATTTTGTGCTAGTAGATAGATCAAACACTTTTTGATTACTCACATCTTTGACAAGTTTGTAGCCCTTAACCGGGTAGGCCTCAAAGCCTTTGTAAAATCCTCTAACAAGGTGGTTCACACATGTGAATCTAAAATCCTCTAACAAGGTAGTCTTTAATCGGACTTATCTCCTAATAGAGATTGAGATTCCTAACAGGATCCATTCTGGTGAAGAACATTGTAAGACCTTAACCGGTCTAGTTTCTATTCTGCAGATAGTGACTTGTGAGTTCCATCTCACCGTGGTTTTTCCCAGTTGGGTTTCCACATCAAAAATATTGTGTTATGGTTGTATTGCTTTTGTGGGTGAATGGTTTATTCACATTTTGGTTTGTATGTGTGATAACCGGTTTGATTGTCAGACTGCTTTACCGGTTTATCTCTAGACTATGTAAGTGTTTTAGTGCAAGGTGTTTTGGCATACTAATTCACCCCCCCTCTTAGTATTCATCAGTATATTTTCAAAAAGAATAATGAAGAATACATTGAGTTTGTGCATCTTGAATGTATTCATGAGTTATTGTTACTAATTTCTCGTATGTTGAATTAGTAATACCTTGATGTATTGGTGAAATCTATTGATGAAACACATCATTTCATGGTATCTTGACTTGCATGTGCAAGTACAACCTCTCTTCATATGTCGAGGTTTATTTTACTTCTTTCAGCATCGTTGCATGACTAACCTATTTGGTGGTAACCCTTTTTGTAATTGTTATCATTTACAAAATCCTACTTGGTATTCATATGTCTTCTAGTAGGGTTTCTGTTATTAATCTTGTTTAATTTCTATGTTTTCTCCTTTATGTACTTTTAGGTTAAAAGTACAAAAAAATCCTAAATACCCCTATCATATGAGGGAGCTGCCCCTCTCAAACATAGAAGAAGATTGTGGTTTTAGTCCAATCTCTCCAACTATTGGAATATTTGTCACTGCTCATCGGGAAAACATGGTCAGTTTCAGATAAACAATCATAGTGACAAATCTGTTTAGCAACAGATTTTTGGTGACTTTGTTGGGGAACGAAATACCAGTGTCTGTTGCTCCTCATAAATTCTAAGGTACCTTTTTCAGAATGAAGGTTGGCAACTTTGTCTGAAAGATCAAATTTAGAACAATGGTTTGGTACAAACGAAAGTTGGAAAGTGACAGTGAAAGTGATGATGAAGACTATATATATCAAAAGAAGCAAGTTTATGATGAGCCCATACAAGTTGAATTCCTGAAGAACTTTTATGGTGGCATGCAATCTACTCCTAATAAGATTCATCCCTATCTATGTCAAGTGTTGCAAGATATTGAAGAAAAGAATGGAAAAGAGATTGGTTTTCCTTCTTGTGATCATTTACCTAATTCAAAAACAATCAGGAAAGATGAAGACAAAAGTGATCTTTCTCCTGTACCAATTGCTCAATAGAATCAAAGTCTTGATAATTCTGAACAAGTCAACTTCTTGAAGATTTTCTGTAGCGGAAAGAAACTTGGTCCTAATAAAGTTCATCCTTCTCTACTCTAATCTTTGCAAGTAATTGAAGAGAAAGAAGGAAGGGTAAAATTGTTTCTTGCTCATGATCATTCACTTGAAGCAGAGGTAAACAACAACAATGATGAAGAAAAAGATCTTCTTATTTCAGTTGCTGCTCAAAGAAATCAAGATCTTAATGATGCTGAACAATTTCAGTTTTTGAAAAGATTTTATGGTGATAGGCAACTTGATCTTAACAAAGTGCATCCTTCATTGCTTTAAAAATTGAAAATGATTGAACAAAAAGAAGAGGGAGAAAATTAGTTTCTTGAAGATGTGCACATTCCTGATGAGATGTCTATTGAGGAAGATGAAGTCATATCAATTCACAAGGATACATGTCAAAAGAAAGATCAAAAGAAAGTGTGTGAAGAAAAAAAGAAGATGGCATTGGGGAATGTCATAAGTATTGCACTGAAGAAATATTCCATCAATCTAAGAAAAAGGAACTTCAAGAAGAGGTATCAAGTAATTTCAAGTCTTGTTTGCAGCCCCAACTTGAAAATAATGATGAAGTCATGCATGAAGAAGGATCCCCTATAGTTTTCATTCCAATTTGGTGTCTCAATACTTCTGACAATGAATTTCTATCTGGAGAAGATATTCTCATTCATCCATCACTAACAGTTGAAAATGAAAACTTTCCCAAGGAAATCAAAGGTATGATACTTAGTGGACAACCTTGTACGAATATGACCAATGGAGAAGCAACCAAAAGTAAAATTTTGCAGACATATTCTTTATCTTAAAAAATGGAGACCTTTACTGAACTTCTAGATCAGCCTCGAGTGAAAGAAGATGAACCATCAAGCATCCACTCTTTATTATTCATGCCACCTGAGTATGAAGTTTTCAAATTTCATGAAGAGTGTGATGAAGAGGAATCATTGGGACCAGAGAACACAAAAAGTAATGTAGATGCCTATGAGCAGGTTGAAAATGAAATATATGAAGGTATATCAACAAATGTCCCTATCTTGATAGAATTAGAATCTGTCTTATGGAGTATTCCATGCTCAAATCAATCCTCTTTTTGAATCTTTAGATGAATAAGACACCCCTATACAAGAGGATAGTTTTGAGAATTATACCAAAAATGCAGAGATAAATGAGGTAATGGATGATCTAATGAAAGAACCCAATGAAGTCACCCCTCACAATGTTTGTATCCTATATTGGTGTTTAAAGGCTTCAAATGATGACTTTTCCTATAGTGAAAGTGTGTACCTCAATCCTTTGTTTTCAGATGAGTGTATTTCTACAAGTGATTTTCAGGTTGATACTCAAGAATAGGATTCAATGGTTGTGCCTACACAAGTTTCTTCACGTCACAAGCTATATGAAGGTTGTCTGATTCGTGGGTTAATATTTTTTAATCCAAATAATTAAAAGGATCTTCAGATAGAGAAGGTTGATATGCTTAACATGATGCCATAACATATAATTAATATCACAGAAAGTGGTGTCCAAATCTTTCAAGAGAGCCTGTAGATTTATGATAAGAGATGGTTGTTTGGTTCATTGCTCTAAGATATTTCTCATCTTATACATGTTGATATTTACAACCTACTGAGCTTACAAATGTCACATGGATGCATGCCACTTTTCCACAAAGGTGCCTATTTCTCTCAGGCTGTGAATGGTTTTGTATGACAATCTTGGAGAAGTTTAAGGTGGGCTTTGTCTACCATGTACATATTTAGTTAGAAGTTTTTTTTGTGTTCATCCCATTTTTGGTTTGTGTCTGGTTTCTCCAGCTATTCCCTATGTTGTTTCCTCTTTGACTCTATTGCGCAATGGATAGTAAACTAGCCTGCGAACCAGAGATTTTGGGTTCATCCTACGTCCTTTGCAGTCCTTGTCCCTAGTCAAAGCCAGCTATTACCCCATATTTGACATACCCAAAATTTGAACTTCAAATCGATCTCAATGTTGAATGAAGACCCAAATATGTGTCTATGCATAACTAGTGAGCATGTGATCCGAGGTCGTTGGCAGTCAAAATATGAGAAATGGATGAGTTTTAAAAATTACAAAGAATTGAGGGAAATAGTTTTGTGAACATTTTCTAAGCATCATTTTATACCATATGACTAATTTTTTCCTGAACCCAGTTCATAGTGTCATATTTTAAACTTTCAAATTTTGATGTCCCTTGCTTGCAAATAATTAAAATGCCTCACCCTATGTATCGTAATGAGGAATAAATGATAGTATTTTATCATTTACCTACCATCAACATGTGTTTACAATTTCAGAGCATAACTCCTTGCCAATCAAAAGTTATGGACATTTTCACGGATCGCTCACTATGTTTTTAATTAAAAATATTTAAATTATTTTTCAAAAACAAATAATTTTGATATTTTTTTTTGTCCATTATGATGATTTGTGAGGGAATAATTTAAAACATCTCTATTACCTCTTCCCTTGTCCCACTTTGTGTCCTTTTTCTCCGGAAACAAATTTTCCTAACCGTCACAAAAAAAAAAAGGTTAGCAATTCTCCGTTTTCGAGCATTACTAACCCAGATTTGTAATCTCCACAGGAGAGGTTAAGATTGCTCCGTTTTGGAGCATTCTTAACTCAAATTCATAACCTCTCACATAGAGATTAGGGTGGATTGGAAATGGAGCATTCCCAACCTTATGCTCAGATGCTTAGTTTTTCTAACTTCTTAATCCAATCAGTTAAAAAAAACTAATTTCAAGAAGACCACGGATAAAGTATGAACACTACATTGAAAAGTATTATGAAAGTGGTTTTTGGGCAAAAGATCTTATAGTGTGAAATGATTTGGTAGATAGTCACGCATATGAATGGTGGGAAGAAGGTTTCCGGGCAACATCAATTAGAGGGTGGAGGTGAGAATGCAGAGTCAGAGATCATTAATGATTAACAAAGCATTCAAATAACTAGATTTCTATGAGCTATTGTTATTCGAAGTGCTATGGTAGACATCCATGCAAAATGTGGATGCATAGACAAGGCACGCGAATTATTTCTTCATGGAATAATTACACCATATGCACAAAATGGTTTTGATGAGAAAGCTTTAGAAAATTTCAAGTAAATGCAGTCAGTGCTTATGAGAGCCAACACTGCAACCTTTTCTAGCATCCTTCATGCCCGTGGCAGCTATCTTGAGAACACCTGAGACATTATTATTATGATGGAAGTTAAATCGTAGTGGTTGTGTGAACATGGTGTCCTGGTACATGTAAATAATTTGTTAACATTGCATAAAGTATATACAAGGCACAATAACTGCTCTACAGAATGCCTTGGATAAATGTCATCTCACGGCATGCCATGATTGAAGAAATGTATGGATATCGTATGGAAGAAAAGACAATACATGAGATGTGTTTGACATAATGTCATGTATTGCAAATCATGGAAGCATAGACAATACACGTGAAGTGTTTTTACAGCTGCAGAATATGGAAGCATAGACAATGATGCAAATTGTGGAAGTGCGAACAAAACATAAAGTGTTTTCCAGAATATCTCAAATCGATGTCATCTCATCAAATACAATGGTTGCAAGTTTAGCGCAAAATAGACTTGTTGAGGTCTAAGAAACCTTTGAGCAATTACAATTGGCACGTGTAAAGCCACATTTCACAACCTTAGCATTGCACCCTCTTTGCCTGCAAACCAATGTGGAAGCTTTCAAACCAGTCATGGGCATTCATCAAAGCAGAAAGGATAGAGGAATTTCGTCAAATGTTGTAGTTGCAACTTCTCTGGTAGACATGTATGCAAAATGTGGAGACGTAGCCAAGGCAAGTGAACTGTCTGACACAATGCTTCAAAGAATGTGGTTGCATAGGCAATGCACATTAATGTTTGATAGAATACCTCAGAAATGTCATTTCATGAAATGCAATGGATGCAAATATAGAAGATAAGACATGATAGATGAACTATTTGGCAAGGTCCCTCAATGTACCAAATTCGTAGCCTCGGGAGGATATACAATTAAGTTGATTTGTTTCACAAAATTCCTCATAGAGGCATCATCTCATGAGATGTATGGTTATGAGATAGGCGGCACACAAATTTGTTTAAAGAACTACATTAATCAAAGTATAATGCAAATCTTGTAACTTTGAGACAAAAATTCTCAAAGAAATGTGGTCTCATGGAATGCCATGGTTGCAACATATGTACAGAACTGGGTTAGTTGACAGAAAACCTTGAAGAGACATTACCACATGGACCGCAATGAGTGCAGTGAGTGCACAAAATGGATTTTACAAAGGAAGCTCTCAAAATCATTGAATTAATGCAGCTCGACATTATAAGCTTTGTTTGTGTTCTAAGCGGGGGATGAGAGTTGTAGATGTTTTAATCACATAAAATATAACATTTATGTACTTGATCAGTGAAATCATAAGAAATTATTTGACAAAATGGATCGAAAAGATGTTATGTCTGGAAATGCTAGGCTCTATGACTCCAAGGAAGTGTAGGCGCTGACCGTGAAGGATATCTAGCTAATGCAGTTGGAATGTGTGTCTTTGGAGAGAAAATGACTACTTTATTTTGACAAGCAATGAACTAATGTATGGGCATGTTGTTATCTCAAATGGTTAGATGATGAGATGATGAAAACTTCAGACGAAGTGGATGAAGATGAAGAAGTGCCTCAACATAACTCATGACTTGGTTCTTCATCGATATTACATTTTGAACTTGTATTTTTGTAAAAGTGACTTATGTTACTCATTGTAACTAAAGGTTAGAAAGTGGAGCTTATTCACCCAAATGTGAAGTGGTTTCTAACTAAGCTCTTTTTGCATAAAAATGAGTTAGTTATTAACCTATCCAAATCTAGTTACTAAGGTAGCTGTCCTGCAAAGCCTATAAATACAAGGGTATTTGTAATGTAACGGGGAGAGACTTTTACAAGGGGAAACTCTGCAAAATTTTGTAGAGAAATTAAGTGAGAAATTTTTGTTGATACCTTTGTACCAAGGGGTTTTTGAACTTGTATATTTTCAAAAAGAATAATGAAGAATGCATTGAGTTTGTGTGTCTTGAATGTATTCATGAGTTATTATTACTAATTTCTCGTATGTTGAATTAGTAATCCCTTTATGTATTAGTAAAATCTATTGATGAAACACATCATTTCATGGTATCTTGACTTGCATGTGCAAGTACATCCTATCTCTTTGTATGTCAAGGTTTATTGTACTTCTTTCATCATTGTTACATGACTAACCTATTTGGTGGTAATCCCTTTTGTAATTGTTATCATTTATAGAATCCTACTTGGTATTCATATGTCTTCTTGTAGGTTTTATGTTATTAATCTTGTTTAAGTTATATGTTTTCTCCTTTATGTACTTTTAGGTTAAAAGTACACAAAAATCCTAAATACCCCTATCATACGAGGGAGCCACCCCTCTCAAACGTATATTGTGGTTTTACTCCAATCTCTCCAACTATTGGAACATTTGTCACTGCTCATCGCACAAACAAGGTCAGTTTCAGATAAACGACAATAGTGACAAATCTGTTTACCAATAATTTCAAAGTCATGTTGACCAAATATTTGAATATTAGATAACTATGTATTGTCTGAAAGATAGCCTAGATAGAATCTACCACTTGTTCATTTCTATATTATTATAAGCAACATGCTCTCTAAGATCAATATCATTAGTTTCTAAAGGATAAATTGTATGTTCTAAATTCCAAGGGTGATATTTATTTTTAATATTTTCCCACATGGAAATAATACATTCATGTTCAATTATACTGTAAATTTTGATGTTAGGCAATTTTTTATACAATAACTTGCTCAAATTATCTCATGAAGTTGACATTGTATGATGTCATGTAATGGTTTTTGACCTTGCAAATTTTAAATTCCGATTCTCATGGAATTGAAATGTATCAAGTCGTGATCACATATTATGCCTTGACAAGGAATTGTGTATTGATTTCCTTTTTGATGTTAGTGCTAGCCTATTTTTCCCATGGGTTATAATAGTCATAGGCAAGTTTCTCATACATCTCAAGAGTCATCTATTTAGTCCTAGGCTTTAATTTTTTGAATGGTTTCTCCAATGATAAGGTAATATTTTGTCTTGTCCATTTTATAAGTCTAAGTGATGTATTTTGGATGTCTTTTTAATTGAAAGTGAGTCTTAACTTATGCCAATCTTTCTGAGTTACCTTTAATATTATCAGAATTGAGTAAAAATTCCCTTTCTTTTCAAAAAAACCTTATTATTAGCTAAGTCCACATTGAATGTGTTTGGAGGGAGTCTTGTTGATGAAATTTTTGAGTTTCATTAGAAGAGGCTGACTTATTTTAGGATTTGAAACATTTTAGGTCTTGTGCACAAAGCCTTTCAGGCTCATCATGGCAACCAAAGCTATTTTAATCCTAAATAGAGAGCTACAATAAATTTTTATTCTAATTCAACACCATTGCACTTAGTCCCATAGTTGAAGGATGCATCTAACATTAGGTTTTCATTAGTTCTCATTTTCAAAACCACATAAATGTTTTGTTTCAATGGCATCTGAACTTAAGAATGCATCCATATCTAAATAAATAGGGTTATAGATTATTGCATAGCTCCTAGAGATTATCATCTTTGAATCATGCAAGAACATGCAAGGACAAGTACATAAGCTTCATTTTTTTTGGAAGAGTAGGGTCTATCATCTCATTGAAACTCTTGCATTATTTTTGTCATAAGAGAATGCCATGTACAATGTTGATTGAGATGATTATTCTTCCTTGTGTTTTATCAAGGAATGCATCTTGATAGTTTTCATGTGATTGGCATAGTGAAAATGGAATTAAAAATTTCCTATAGCAATAAGAGGTTTTATGTTAGAGATATAAGTTCATTATACATCATCCACTTTGGGTTTCAAAATATTTTAAAAGTCTTGAATACACCTTATAGAGTGCATTGGATTCAAGAAGAGTTGTATAAGAGACCTATCTATTAGGAGGTATCAAGGTTTTGCTATAACTAGTGATATGTATCATTGTCTTCTATTTGTTTTGTTTCCTTTTAAATCACTAAAATATCGTATTCATCTTAAAATAAGTGAATCGTCATTGAGTTACATTAAACTAGGTTAACCATTTTGTTTGAGATTTTTTGTCAAGCATGAAATGGTTGGAAGACAATGTATGTTAGATAAGGTTTTCATGAAGGCTAATGTGGTAGCATGTATGTAAGAGGTCAGTTAACATGCACATAGTAAAAGAGGATAGCCTTATATTCATAACATGTCATGCTGAGCTTGTCACTATAAAATGTATGAAAATAAAGAAGAATCTATTTTCAATGTGCGTGTAATGTGTGATGAGATAGTCATGATGCCTAGGTCACACAAATTGGATAGGTTATTGATGGGATGGGGTTTGGGATAGGCTGAGCCTAGCCTATGCTCTTGGATCCTTTCCTTGGATCACTAGGTGTTCTACCCACACCCTAGGGTCTCTAGGACTTCCCCTGCTTGTGGAATCCCCTGACCTTGCCCAAACCACCCACCAACAACTTGAATTACTTCTCCTAAAGTCTCACCTACTCATGAAACTCAAAGAACCCTTACTTAGGCTAATAAGGGTTTGGCTTGTACCACACCTTCTAAGGTCCTAGCAAGGATAGGATAGGTCTTGGACATGGTTTCCCATCCACTCATGTTCCCCCAAGAGGTTTTCAACTTCCAACTCCTTATCGATTTCACTATTTTGTCTTTTTCCTACAAAATAGGGCTACAAGGAATGTGCCCAATTAGGCCTCCTATCTAGACTTTTAGGGCTCCCACTTGCAGATGATGCATATGCTTGTGAAACTTCCCAAAAGACCTACTATTCATTTGGCAAGGGTTCAAGGATTTTTCTAGTTTTGGGCTTCCAAGTGTCCGTACACTACCCTAGGTGAATTTTGAGGTTTTTAAGGGTTTTAAAGAGGGTTTTTAGGCCTGCCAGGGTCACAGTGCTGGTTTGTTGATTTAACCACCTTGTCTGGATTGGTGGAAGCTCCTCCTTCTCAAAAATGGTACTCCACTCACCCCTCTACAACTCCTCCAAAGGGTGCCTCCTCCTCTATCATTCCTTGCTCTTCTGGACCTCTGCAACTTTACCCCTTCCTAGCTAGGCACAATCTAGTCTCGCCTAGGAGTGGGTCTTTGGTTGGCTTCCCTGCATCTTCAAGGGCCCTTCTTGCTTTGAAGTAATTTATAGGGTCTTTACTCCTATTCCCCATGGTTTCATGGTGATTCGACAATGGGGAAAGGAGTTAACAACCCATTTTCTCAAAACAGTCCAAAACTGGACAATGAGAAGGTAATTTACAAAATATTTTCAAACACACCACACTTGCAAAACAAAAACTAATATAAATGCTCAAAATGGAAGTAAATACACCATATAAGACTCTCAACACATTTTTTCTCAAAAATTAATCCATTAATGATCTTTCCTTACTCCATTTGTGCCGACTGGTAACAAAATTGCATTCATAGTCAAGTCACTTTTCTTGGGCCGTACAACAACTGACATCCAACACATCATCTTAGGGTTTGAAACTAAATATACTACCCTTTCCTCACTCTATGTGCCCATATTAGGGTTGTCCATGCTAAACTAAAGATCTTGATTGACTAGGTGGAAAAGTTGCTTGACAACTTTGAAAAGTTGTCATGCAACTTTTGCAACTTTTGAGCAACTTTCTCAATGTTGCTTTTCTTGACTCCTAGGCCCACATTGGGCTATCCTAAGGACACCACCATGCTAAGAAGGACCCTAAACACCTCAAAGGAACACATACCCTCTAATTTCAAGAAAAACTCAAGTTTGACTTATGACCCAAGGACCTCAACTAGGACCTAAACTAGGACCAATGAGCACATGGCTCTTATTTTATATACAATGGATTCTTAAAGAAGAAAGAACACAATAAAAATCAAATGGTGGGAGCCCTTTGAAGGTTTCTCCTGCACCATACTCCCCCTCTACAACAAACTAAGGAATTAGGGGAGTGAGAAGAGCCAGATCAATGTCAAGCTTCTTTAACTTGCTCTCTTCAATCCAGGTAGCTTCAGACACAGGTTGAAGTGCCCACTTCACCAAGTGCTCCATGTAGACCTGGTGTCTAGTAGACTTCTTCACCCTTGACTCCAAGATCTCCTCTGCTATGGGCTACTTCACTTGGGGTAAGGCATTCACATCTAAGTCTTGCTGTAACTTGGCTTGATTCTCAGTCTGCCCTGCTATCTCACCCTTATACATTATCAGATCAGCAACATTGAAGACTGGTGAAATGGATAAGTTTGAAGGAAGATCAACCTTGTAGTCATTCTCACCATATTTTGACAGAATTCTACAAGGTCCTACCCTCTTCATTTGCAGTTTAGTAGGCTTGCCACTTTGCATTCTAGCTTTTCTCAGATGGACCATCACATAGTCACCCACCTTGAACTGAACCTCTCTCCTTCCTTCATCCACTTTGACCTTCAGTTTGTGAGTAGATTCTAGGATGTCTTTCTTGACCTATTCTTGGATCTCCTTGATGGTTTGAGTGAAGTCTTCTGCTTGGCCACTCTTCATCTCCATGGAACCAAGTTCCTTGATTTCACACACTTCCCTTGGATGTCTACCATAGACAACCTCAAAAGGACTCCTTCCAGTGGTCCTATTCACACTGTCATTATATGCATATTTTGCATTAGATCCCATGTCTTCAACAAGTTGCCTAACACCCTATTAATGACTTCAGTTTGACCATCCGTTTGTGGATGGTAAGCTGAGCTAAATGAGAGATTAGTTCCAAGTCTCCTCCATAATGTTTGCCAAAAATGGCCCATGAACTTGCTATCCCTATCTAAAACAATGCTTAAAGGAAGTCCATGAGTCCTTACAATCTCCTTAAAGAAGAGATGTGCAACATAGCTAGCATCATGTGTAGTTCTACATGGAATGAAATGGCTCATCTTGGAAAATCTATCTACTACCACATAGATGCTATCCATACTTGTCTTTGTCTTTGGGAGTCCTACTACAAAGTCCATGCTTATACATTCCCAAGGCCTATTTGGGACCGGTAGTGGTTGATAGAGACCTGCATTACTTGATCCTCCTTTTGCTCTTTGACACACACCACATTGCTCCACATACCTTTTCACATCTCTTAGCAACTTGGGCCAATAGTAGTACCTCTATACTAGATCTAAGGTTTTATTGATTCCAAAGTGTCCACTTAAACTACCATTGTGTTTTTCTTGGATGAGGTTTTCCCTCATTGATCCTCTAGGCACACATAACTGATTACCTTTGAACAAGAGACCATTTTGGAGAGTGTAATCTACATACTCACCATGAAAGTGGTTCTCAAACTCCTTGCAGACCTTGTAGGCTGATGAGAAGTCTTCATCTCCTTCATAGAGGTCCTTGAAACCTTCTATTCCTATGCTTTGCAACTGTAACTCTTGAACTGTCAACAACTTCCTGCTTAAAGCATCTGCCACCTTGTTGAGTTGCCCCTTTTTATGCTTGATGGTGAAGGTGAAGGATTGGAGGTATTCCATCCATTTCAAATGTCTATTGCTCAACTTCTCTTGAGTGTTAATGTAACTCAAAGCTTGGTTATCTATGAACACTACAAATTCCTTTGGGAGTAAGTAATGCCTCCATTTTTTGAGAGAATGAACTAGTGCATACAACTCTAGGTCATAGGCTGAGTACTTCTTCTTTGCTTCATTGAGATTCTCAGTAAAAAATGCCACAGGCCTTCCCTCTTGACTCAATACACCCCCTACTGCAATTCCACTTGCATCACACTCCAATGTGAATAGCTTGTCAAAAGTAGGTAGGAGTAGGATGGGTTTTGTGGCTACTTCTTGCTTCAATAATTGGAATGCTTTATCAGCCTGCTCAGTCCATTTGAACTTAGTTTTAAGGCCTCCTTTTATGGTGTCAAGGAATGGTGCACATATGCCACTGAAGTTCCTCACAAACTTCCTATAGAATTGAGCTAAACCATGGAAACTCCTAACTTCAGTCCATGTTCTAGGGGCAGGCCAATTCAAGATTGCCTCCACTTTGCTTGGATCCATCTTCAAGGTTCCCTTAGACACCACAAATCCCAATTAAACTAGCTCTTTCTTCAAGAAGTCATACTTCTCTAGGTTGATTGAATACTTCTCTAGGTTGATTGATAACTTCTCTTCATGCAACCTCTCTAAGACTAACCTCAAATGCTCAAGGTGCTCCTCTTTGGTTCTGCTATAGATGAGAATGCCATCTAGGTACACCACCACAAACCTTCCTGTGAAGTCCTTTAACACCTCATTCATCAACCTCATGAAGGTGCTTGGGGCATTGGTGAGTCCAAATGACATCACAAGCCATTCATACAATCCTTCTGTGGTCTTGAAAGCGGTCTTCCACTCATCTCCCTCTTTAATTCTAATCTAGTGATAACCACTTTTAAGGTCCAACTTGGTAAAATACATAGCACCTCCTAAATAGTCCATCAAATCCTCTATTCTTGTAATAGGAAACCTATACCTTATGGTGATCCTATTGATTGCCCTTGAATTAGTGCAAAGTCTCCACTTGCCTCCCTTCTTTGATGCTAGCACTACCGGGACTGCACATGCGCTGATGCTCTTCTTGATCAGTCCTTGTTCCAATAACTCCTGCACTTGCCTTGCCACCTCCTTGTTTTGGTTAGGTGTGAGCTTATATGTAGCTTTGTTAGGTAGGGATGTACCAGGAACAAAGTCTATTTGATGGCTTATAGACCTTCTTGGTGGGAGTGTTGTAGGTGCTCCATCACTCACTATGTCCTTATACTCTTGCAAACTTTGCTTCACCTCCTTGGGTACCTCTACCTACAACTTGTCTTCCTCCTCCTTTGGCTTCACAAATATAGCACACCTCACTGTCTCCTCCTCATGTAGCATGTGTAAGAACTCTTTACCAGTAGCCAATAAGACACTAGGTGTTCTTGAGGTTCCCTCTTCATTCTCTGTCAAAGACTGAATCTTAAAGGTCTTGCTATCCTTCTTGAAGGAAATGGAGTTCTCCTCTCTATCATAGATCACTTTCCTATCAAATTTCCAGGTTCTACCTAGTAATAGGTGACAGACATCCATGGGTAACACATCACAAAGGATCTTATCCTTGTATCCTCCAATAGAAAACTCTACCCAAGTCTATTCATTGACTAGCACACTCTGCTCTTGATTCAACCATGTCACCTTGTAAGGGTTAGTGTGGGGTATCCTTGTGAGTTTCAACTTCTTGGTTGCCTCCTCTGATATTATGTTATCAGTTAACCCTGAATCAACTATCACCTTGCAAACTTTACCAAGGATATTGCATCTCACCCTAAACAATGCTCTCCTACGCTTAGGTTCATTCTTAACTGGCTATCTTATCAAGACCCTATTGAACATTAGATTTTCTCCAATCTCTGATTCAATATGGTCTACCTCATGTGTCTTACTACTTGTTGTGTCTTCATGAGCATAAGCAACCCTCTTTCCACTGTTTGATGAGGTGGGCTTGTCAGGGCATCTATAGGCCAGGTGTCCCAATTGTCCACAGTTGTAACATTTCATGGTTGCAAAGTAGGAGTTACCCCTACCGGTACCTCTACCCCTACTTGGACGCCCTTGTGCACCTCTTCCTCTAGAATGGCCTCCTCTAAGATTGGCTTCACTATTATGCTCAATGAACTTGGATTCTCCTTGGTTCCTTTGCTCATTTGCCTTGCTTTGGTAACCACCTTAGTGATTCATTTGATCTCTACCTCTGCCTCCACCCTTGTTATTAGAGTCTCCTTTCGTTTTGTTCCTCTCTTCCACCTTGGTAGCAAGCTGATGACATTTTTGGACAGTGATGGGATTCCATAGGCTTATCTCCTCTTGAATGTTCCACTTTAGGCCGCTTAGATACCTAGCCACCTTGATAGATTCCTCTTCTTGGACTTTGGATCTAAGAAAAAGCTTTTGAGACTATTTGGTGTAGGAGGTCGCATCAAGTTCTTTTTGCTTCAATCCATGTCTCTTCTTATGAAGTTGGACTTCATAATCCTCTGGCAAGTAGTTCTCCTTGATCTTACTCACCATGGCCTTCCAATTTGCAATAGGTAGCTTCCCCATGCTAACTCTCTCTTCTTGCAGATACTTCCACCATGTCAAAGCTGCTCCCCTTAATCTTGATTTGGCAACCTTAACCTTTTGAGCTTCTGTCACTCCCTCACACTCAAAGTGGTTCTCCATACCCTCAATCCATTCCATGACAATATCAATGTCCATCCTTCCACTAAAATGTGGCAATCCTTCAAAATCTTTGGTGTTCAAAGCCTTAATAGCCTTTACAAAAGGTTCTTCATTGAACAAGGGATCTGGTTCAGGTATAATGTCATCTATATCTATAGTTTTCTGACCTTTATCCTTGGTGTCTTCACTCCAAGGTTCATGTGTCCTCTGATCCACCACTTCCTACAGCTTATTCCTTATCTCACTCATAGCTTCTTCAAGGAGTCTATTCTTCTCCTTCTGCTCTTCTACCTCCCTAGCCAGCTCTGCATTAGTGACCATTCTGCTCTCTCCTACTGATTCACCAGAGTATAGAGACATGCACAGTCCACCAAATCTTTAACTTGCTCTGATACCAATCTGATGGGATGGGGTTTGGGATAGGCTGAGCCTAGCCTATGCTCTTGGATCCTTTCCTTGGATCACCAGGTGTTCTACCCACACCCTAGGGTCTCTAGGACTTCCCCTACTTGTGGAATCCCTTGACCTTGCCCAAACCACCCACCAACAACTTGAATTACTTCTCCTAAAGTCTGACCTATTCATGAAACTCAAAGAACCCTTACTTAGGCTAATAAGGGTTTGGCTTGTACCACACCTTCTGAGGTCCTAGGAAGGATAGGATAGGTCTTGGACATGGTTTCCCATCCACTCATGGGCCCCCAAGAGGTTTCCAACTTCCAAATCCTTACCGATTTCACTATTTTGTCTTTTTCCTACAAAATAGGGCTACAAGGAATGTGCCCAATTAGGCCTCCTATCCAGACTTTTAGGGCTCCCACTTGTAGATGGTGCATATGCCTGTAAAAATTCCCAAATACCTGCTATTCATTTAGTAAGGGCTCAAGGATTTTTCTGGTTTTGGGCTTCCAAGTGTCCGTACACTACCCTAGGTGAATTTTGAGGTTTTTAAGGGTTTTAAAGAGGGTTTTTAGGCCTGCTAGGGTCACAGTGTTGGTTTGTTGATTTCACCACCTTATTTGGATTGGTGGAAGCTCCTCCTTCTCACTAATGGTACTCCACTCACCCCTATACAACTCCTCCAAAGGGTTCCTCCTCCTCTATCCTTCCTTGCTTTCCTGGACCTCTGCAACTTCACCCCTTCCTAGCCGGGCACTGTCTAGTCTCGCCTAGGAGTGGGTCTTTGGTTGGCATCCCTACATCTTCAAGGGCCCTGCTTGCTTTGAAGTAATGTATAGGGTCTGTACTCCTATTCCCCATGGTTTCATGGTGATTTGACAATGGGGAAAGGAGTTAACAACCCATTTTCTCAAAACAGTCCAAAACTGGACAATGAGAAGGTAATTTACAAAATATTTTCAAACACACCACACTTGCAAAACAAAACCTAATCTAAATGATAAAAATGGAGAAAATACACCATATAAGACTCTCAACATAGTTTTACTTGAAAATCAATCCATTAATGATCTTTCCTTACTCCATTTGTGTTGACTGGTAACAAAATTGCAGTCACAGTCAAGTCACTTTTCTTGGGTCGTACAACAACTGACATCCAACCCATCATCTTAGGGTTTGCAAGTACATATACTACCATTTCCTTGGTCTATGTGCCCATATTAGGGTTTTCCACACTAAACTAAAGATCTTGACCGACTAGGTGGAAAAGTTGCTTGACAACTTTGGAAAGTTGTCATGCAACTTTTGCAACTTTTGAGCAACTTTCTCAATGTTGCTTTTCTTGACTCCTAGGCCCACATTGGGCTATCCTAAGGACACCACCATGCTAATAAGAACCCTAAACACCTCAAAGGCACACATACCCTCTAATTTCAAGAAAAACTCAACTTTGACTTATGACCCAAGGACCTCAACTAGGACCAATGAGCACATGGCTCTTATTTTATATACAATGGCTTCTTAAAGAAGCAAGAGCACAATCAAAATAAAATGGTGGGAGCCCTTTGAAGGGTGCTCCTACACCAGTTATGTTATTGCCTTGTTTGATGAAGAGTGCCTTCTAGTGTGGTGGTCTCCTCAATGTTTGATTTGTGTTCAATATAGATGTTTAGTGGCCCTTGAGTGGCCCTATCGCTCTTGTGTGCCTCTTGGATGGTATGAAATATGAATTTGTCTGACTTGACTTGAATGTCTATTGATTGGATGTATAGTGAGCATTGTATATTGCATTGCATAATAGATTTAAAATTTTTGATGTGCATAAAATGTTTGACAATACTAATATTGTGTACTTTCTTGGTGTGCATTGATACATCATTTCTATAAGAATGCATTATTGAATGTGTTAAAAGAAAGTGTTCATAAGTGAAGATTATGTGAATCATCATATTAGATGATTTGGGATAATGACTTATGTTTCTAGATAGCACTGTTCATATATTTATGATGAGTACTAAGAGGGGGGGGGGTGAATTAGTATACCAAAAAATACTGAACTCATACTCTTAAACAGTTTAGCAATTAACCAGTATAGCAGATTTACTAACAAACCGGTTAAGACAAATGCAAACCAAACAAAAAATAAAGCATTCACCCATAATTGCACAATCACCATAACACAATTTGTTTTGATGTGGAAACCCAAACGGGAAAAACCACGATGAGCAGAAACTCACAAGTAACTATCTACAGCATAGAAACCAGACTGGTTAAGGTAATACAATGTTCTTCACTAGAACATATCCTGTTAGGAATCTAGGTCTCTATTAGGAGACAAGTCTTGTTAAAGAATATCTCATGAGAGGATTTTATATTCATAGTTGTGAACCACCTTGTTAGAGTATTTACAAAGGCTTTTCCAGGCCTACCGGTTAAGGGTTTCAAACTTGTCGAAGATGTGAGTAATCGACAAGTGAGTGATCTAGATACTAGCACAACATGCTTGGTTAGATCCATGATAGCTCATTGTTAATGCATTTCAGCATCACTTCAATCTTCAATATTTCCATACTTTGTTTCTTCATAGAGACCTAATCTTCTCTTCTATGATCACACATACAAAACCCTCATCAACAACTAAAACCCTAGACATGATGTCCTTATAAAGGAGTTTGATTTCATGTCGGTCCAATAGGAATACATTACAAGTTCCTAGGTTCAGTGCATCTAGACACATTTGGTAACATGACACAAAATCACTGCCAAAGTATAGGTGGATGATAACTCATCACAGAAATACCAGTTGGTAACTCATCACAGAGTAATACCGGTTCATACAGTTTACCGATTATCTATTTGTCAAAAATGAAGACTGGAAAAATGTTAACTACCGCTTTGTTCCTTCATACCGCTTGAGATCCTCAAACTGCTTGAGGTCTTCATACCACTTTGGGTCTTTAGTCAGTTTGTGACTGGTAAACACCTTCTACAAAACTATAATACATAATACCGGCTAGAACAAATACCAATTGAGCATAACTCATACATAAAGAAAGTGATCACAAAACAAGTCTGTGTCCATCAATGACAATCACAAAATCATAAAAAATGCCAACAATTTATGTAAGAATATTTGTGGATTATTGCCTTGTGGCATTGTGAAGAATTCTATTTGATCCATCTACATCATGCGTACCCTACAATTGTAGTATGTGGCTTCATGTTGACCCTACCTTTAGGTTGGCATTAGGTTGTCATTGATGTCAACTGGTATGATATGGTCACCGATGAGTAAGTAGCGGTGAACGGTATGGGTGAAGTAAGACATGATGATGTCAACCAATATGTGTGTAAGAAGACATAAAGGTATGTTACCGGTACACATGAAATGCATCATCTACCGGTAAAGTAGGACCACCGACAAGACAAAGCAAGAAAGAAAAGAAGAACAAAAGGATGCGAAGCGGTATACACAAAGAAGTTTAATGCTACTGGTAAATGACCTTAGTATATGGACCAAAATGTTTTATGGAGGGCCAAGTTGATCCATCGACAGAGAAGAGGTCAACAGGTATGAAGGTCCACCGGTGAAGTTAGGTTATATTGGTAAGGTGAGTAGAACCAATAATTAGTCTTGGATGGTGAAGGAGGTCAAATCGACATAGCAAACTGAAGATGATGCCAAACCAACATTGCAAACCGAGCATAGGTGGATGTCGACAAGGATGATAGGTGGAAACTAGGTAGTAATCACATAGAGGATGGTGAAGTATTCATCGACATAGTAATTAACTACTAGGGTGACATTAATGAAGAACCTGCAAATGATGGGAGGATGGCAGAATGTTGTGGCTTGAGGAAGACAAGGTGGCAAGGTGATTGAACTAACCTTGCAAGCCGATATGATATTTGTACCTATTTGCCAAAGGAAACAACCGAGGCATTAATGGCGATTGAAAGAGCAACACAAAAAAGCATGTCGTAGACATCCAAACATAGAAAATGCACATTGAAAAGTGAGGAGATGGCAGTGCTGTTTGGTGTGATGTAGATCGCCATTCCAATAAAGTAGAATAGATCAGATCTAATACGGATCGAGTTGGTGAAGGTAAAACCTAACACAACACCCTTTGAATGCTTCTTTTGGTGGGAACCCTCACAGATAAATATGTCAACTTGAGATTGAAATGAGTGGATGCTAGATGCAAGGTGTGAGAGGAAAGAGAGCCTGAGAAAGAATAAAGACTATCTTCCTAAGAATTATTTCTCAGAGAGTTAGAGTTTTTTTTAGCAAGTTGAATTGTTGAGAGGGTCTAATTGGTAGAGACAGAGTAACTGGTAAACTGTTACAACCTTAACAGTCAAGCGTACCGGTAAGGAGTGATTGGTTAGGAAGGCATCCAAGTGTGATACTATGAAGTGTGAGGCTTAGACAAAGAGAATAAAGGATGTGAGTAATCAGTAAGTGATCTGAGAGAGTAATTTGATAACCGGCAGTGGGAGAACCAGTGAAGAAGAGGAGATTGTTAACCAGAAAACATCAGTTGATTAGGTGTTGCAGAACTCATTTGCAACTAGGTGCTATCATTGCATTAAAATTGTATTTCATCACATTACACTGATTTTGTGCTTGGTGTAGGGGTTGGTGCTCCTTGGGTTGGTGGTCTAAATCATTGCAATGTGTTGTTTCATTGTGAGGCTGGATTGGAGCAATAGACTCCAACAACATTTCTCATCGAGGTTTTTCCCATATTGGGTTTTCCTCGTACATTTGGTGTTGTGGGTTATGCATTTGTACATTTGCCTCTTGAAATATCTTCTTATATCTTACTGGTTTGATTTCTTAGTGTTTAGGTTGTTAACTGGTACTCAAGGTTTGGTTTAAAAGAAAAAGATTTTAGGAACCACTAATTCACCCCCCTCTCAGTGGTACATTGTGTTCAAAAATTTCATAGTGGGTGTAATTGAGTTCATAATGTAAATTTTGTATCATGATGGTTAAGTATTAATTCCAATTCTTACAAGGCTGAATGGTTAGTCATCCCCTATACAGGTTAATGTATAAAAACACACATGTATTTGAATCATAGTGTACCTTGCTTGACCTTGTTTTATAAACATGCGATAAATATGATCCTATATATTATATCCTTATGATCTTATTTTCCTCATGAATGTGGTGCTTTAAGTGAGCCTAATCCTTGCATTAACTAACTTCATTTGGATGTAGTAGAATCCCCCCTTCATATGTCCCATCACATAATAAAGTAATTGTGTTGCATTGAATTTTACATGTTAGCAACTTGAGTTGAGTGCATAGTTGATGTTTATTTGTTTCATGGTATTGGAGTCTTAAATGACTTGTTTTTGTGGTGTGCTTGGGAATGTTCTCTAAAACCCTTGGATGTTGTATTCTTAGGTGTTTTGTAGCGATTACTCCCTCACATGTGGCTAATATTAGTCAATTTGTTATGTGAAAGTGTTTCAAGTTTGATGATTTATTGATGAAAATTTTCCTTGTGTTGTAAGGAATAGCATTATTATTTTGAATTTTCTTATGATTGGTTTTTTCACCAAACTCTTCCATTTGTCTATATCGCGACCTTTGGTTACACTTGACTTATTGTTGAATTCGCATGTGTTTTATGACTTAATGTGGAAATTGATAATTCTCCCTCTTGGGTTCTTCTTTAAAATCTCATGGTGGCTATTTCAAATATTTGACATCATTGGCCCTATGTTATGATAAGTGTTGTTATTTATCATGTTCACTATGAACACTAATAAAATGTTAAAGGGAATAATTTGCATAGAACATACCAATCCTATATTTGTATTAAATCATGATTGAATTATGCCAAGTAAATCATATGAAATGTTATGAAGATTAGCATGCTTATTTCTTTGGATATTGATGATGTGATATGCATTGTATAAGAAATTGCGAGGTGATGTAAATTCTCTCGTTACCTTTTTGAATTCAATACATTATTCTTTATAGGTCTCATTTGAATATTTGCATGAATAGTAAGGTCGATGCACTAACTTTTCATACTATTGCAAGTACGCATGAATTTATATAGTTTGTAATCTTGTTTCATTCCTTGTTTAATCAACTCTTATTACTAAGTTATGTATTGATCTTGATCATACACGAGTGGGTTGTCTTATCTCTAAGTTTGTAACTTTGGGTGAATTTTAGTAGGAAGATGGGTATCATATATGAATTCATCTTGGCATCCTTATCGGTTATGTATTTTTTTTTGGTCGATAATTATCTTTATTTATTAAATAGCGAGAAAATATTTACATCTCAAAATTTCAAAATGCCTTAATTTGTAGGTAATCAGAACCAAACCCTTTTGACAGAGAACACCATTCGAGTTGTATCTACATCTTTCGTATGGCAATTTTACAGTATATTCACCATATCGAGAGACCACCCAACAAAACCCTTCAATTACAAAAAACCATTCCCCCCTGAGACCAGAAAATATATACATACATATGGGTGGCCTAGATTACATAATATTACAAGCTACAATTACTAGGGTTTTGGCATAGTTTACAAAAATGAAATCCACACACTAACATTCACAAAGAAAACTCGGCCCAAAATCATCAATCCACTACCTTGATGTCACATACCTTTCAAACTATAGAAATTTTTAAAAATTACAAAATAAAACAATGCAGAGTCAAGACAACACCCCATGTGGACAAAGGGAAACTCCCATTCCACAATTAGGGCACATTTTTTGCAACAACACTCGACCCAACACCCACAATAATTGTTGGATTGTTGGAATTGACAAAACTAGTCAATCCAGAGAATCGGTGTATGTGCTAAGATTTGTCATTGATGTCCAACACTTACCGGTGAAGATACTAACCGGTGTAGTGGTATAGGTTGAGTGGTGTTGTTTTTTCAGTAAGCAAAAGTGATGACTTACAATACATGGAAACAAATTTGGTATTCAAAGGTTCAATCAACTAAAGGAAAGATAGACTAAGCCAACTGGTCTATCATTCAGGAAGATCGATCACTTTGATGATGATGATCAATCACTTTGATAATGGTGAAGTCACAAAAGGTGACTCAGGCAAGAAAACCTATTTGTTTATACAAGCCGATAACTCATTGGTAAATAGGGGAAGAGACTTGGTGCTAGCACAACAAACCGACAATCAAAGGATGAACAGGTAATATGGAAGTACAGTGGCATACCAGTACACCGGTATGACAGAAGGAAGACAGGTGATCACCATAAATCTTGGAGCGGTGATAGATTATTTAGTTGTCATGGAAAAGGATGAGTTGGTGAGCTTGTGTCTATGCCAAATCATATGTTGGTAAGGTCAACTTTCAGTTATCATGCAATGGCTGAACACTACTCATAAGTTTCTATCTTTGGGAGATGCAGTGGCAGAATTGGTTGAAAACTTGGTGAAATTGTTGTAAGGCACGCAGAGAAAGAGTGGGAGATTTTGAATTTGAAATCTTCTGAAATCCATGATTAGTTTGATTGAGGGAATGCCTGAACGTGTTGGTAGAAAATGTATAAAGTGTTCTTGAAGTTCATTCAGAAAGTTTTGATCGTGAAATTTGCAACAAGGAGATTTTGTTGAAGGCAATCCAAAGTGAAGAGTAGAGAGAGAGGAAGTGCTAAAAGGTGTTAGCATAGTAGAGTGTGTTTGAGGTAGATCAACTAAGTGCAGAGTCAAGAGATAGTGAACCGGTAGAGTGCAGAGTCAAAGATCAGAGGACTGGCAAAGTGTAGAGCCTAAGGTCTGAGGATTGGTAGAGTGCAATGCTGAGGGATAGGTGATCAGTTGAGTGAAGAGCCAAAGGTGTAAGAAGGAAACCATTGTTGTGCAGAGAAGACACAATCAGTGTGTATTGAGTGTGATGCATATTGAGATCTGATCAAGCTATCAGTAGCTAATTCAGTAGATCATCCATCTGTTGCTTTCTAACAACTACAACATAAATCCCTTAATCGGGTGGACTTTAACAGGTCCCTATTGTAAAATCCCTTGATCGGGTGACATATTAACTGATGTTCTAAGTCCTTTAACCAGGATACCTTTAACAGGGTAAAGGCACTAACTGGCCTTGATCAAAATCCCTTAACCGGGTGGCACCTAACAGTGTCTTTGTAATCTCCTAACAGGGATGGCTCCTCACATAGCATACTTTAGAAGAGTACAAATTTTGTGAGTTCCTACTCATATCATGGTTTTCTCCCGTTTGGGTTTCCATAGGATAACTTCTTGGTGTCACTATCAACTTTTCATGCTTGCATATTTTACTTTAGTGATTAAGTATATTGTTGGATTTTAGATGAATAGAGATTTAAGTTAAAAGTTAAATTGTGAAAATTTGATCAAGTGTTGATTCACCCATCCCCTCTCAACATTGGTTGAGACTAATAATAACTCCCACCACCTTCCACACCAACCATCATGTTGATCTCCTTTTCCTTGGTTGAGCTGACTTGTCGACCTCCCACCACTTGTCGCTTACCCTTGCCTTTGCCGCATATTTTTGCAGGACCACCACTCATAGTGTCCTGAGCTTCCAACATTTTCTCCAAAAGGTAAAGCTTGAGGGAGTCCCACATGAGGACAAATTTCATTCTTTATTCATCTCAGTCCATGTCCATGCGGCCAACGAATGAAGGGAACCAATTCCCTCAACTAATGAATCCCTTCTATATACAAACCTTCACCCACATCAAAACTAGTTCCGAGTAAAGACAATTACAAAAGTTCCCCAAGACCACAAAGCCACTCATCATAAACACACTGGTGTAAAACAAACACCAACTCATCCTTCATCACACCAAGTTCAAACCCCCATTGTAGAACCATTTGTTGGCAATTGACACTCATCCAGTGACTTCTGATACTTGATTTATGGTCTAGGGTTGTCATTGATGGCAACTCTTCTTGGTGATTCGATCTGATAGTTGTGATTCATCATATCCAAAAGCTAGAGTTAACCCGTAAAACAGGGCATCTTAGTATTGTTTTGGTCCAAAATGATTTCTGATGATTGTGGTGTGGTGATTGTTTTTGTGATCTTGATGAATGGGAAGATCCTTAGGAAGCATGTGATTATAATATTTTGGTCCAGTGTTTTGTTTTGTTCAAGATTGAAGCCGACATGTGACTACACATTACACTTCTTGAAGCCGACTTGAAGGAAATTACTTTTATGTTATGACCAGATATATTAGTTGGTTTGGCGATTGGTTTTCATGGCATTAGTATTGTGGTGATCCATTTTGGTGTGATTGAGTGCAGTTTCATGTGCGCATTTGGTTTATAGACAATCCGATAGCTGACTAAGACAGAAACAGAGTATTTGCAGAGCGAGGATAGTCAGAGATCTTGTGCTTAACCGAAACTCATTCTTGCATTGTCAGATGCTATCTAATAGTTCATTTCATTGTATTCTCTAATTGTAAGCAAATTGTAAGTCAGTGAGACTTCCTTGAAGGTTGTAGCCTTTTGGGTCATTATAATTGAGCAATGATTTCTAGGTAGTGAGCTTGAATGCAAGTGCATTCCCCATCTATGTAATATTTATATACTCCTAGCTATAGTATATGAATATTGTGGGTTCTAGCCCCACTGTGGTTTTTCCCTTTCTGGTTTTCCATGTAAATTTTTTGTTGTTGTGGATCTATGGTTTATTTATTGCATGTTTATGCTCTTTTCTGTTATGCATTGCTAACCGGTCGATAAAGAATAAGTTTGTGGATTTGATTTCTGGTAGATCACTGATTCACCCCCCTCTTAGTGATCCCTGATTCTAACACCATTGTCACCACATCCACATTCATTTGATATTTATGCATTGTCGGAACAAATCTCTCTCCAAGTAGTGTTTTCATGATCTCCACAAACCCGTCATCACAATGCTTAAAAATGCACTTTATTATTTTGTCTGAGACATCACCCACAAAGGCTAACTTCTTCCTTTTGGTGTACAAAGTAAATTTTGCCTCCATACTTGTCAGCACCACAAACAACCCACATACAATAAAGCTTGAATGGGCCTGGTTTCCTATAAATAACTATTTGTCACACCTCACATGAATTGCCATACCAAGAAATAATTACCGATTAAATAATAACTTGTACTTCATTCTCCAAATCATCCTCATTTATATTTTGAAAATCTTCAACATGTGAGTCATGCACTTCTTCAAATTATGTAGCTCATTTTGACAACACATCAACCACCTCATGTCCACCTCCTCTCACATGCGAAATGACATAATTGTTGAATAGTTTTAAATAATTTTTTATTTTGGCAATAAATTTATTTAGAAACCATGCATTTGTTTCACCTTTGATAATTACATTAATAAAAATTTGTGAATCCCCTTCTAGGTGTAAATTATGCACCCTCATTTTGATCCCCCACTAAACCACTAGAAGGGTGGCTTGCACCTCAACTTCATCATTTGAGCCATTTGCAAGTCTTTGAGCTCCCAATACCACAATATTCTCCATCCAATCTCTGATGAAAAACCCCACACCCATGATAGTTGGGCTGCCTTTTGAAGACTCGTCAAAGTTGGCCTTATGCTACCCAAATTCTGGTGCTTCCCATTTTACGACAGACTTCTCACTACAAGCCGGATTCACCCAATGAGGCCCATGAATGGGCCTAAATTTGATCCCCGACCAACAACTCTAAATATGGCTACCCTCTACCGAAAAAACAAACTTGTCTGAGTAAAATTGTGAGGCCATTGTGCCGACAACTTCTTCAATTGAGCCATTAATTCTAATGCATATTCTATCCACACTTTCTACTTTGTCTTGAGAAATCCTTCGATTACGCTCCTTCTAGATCTCCCATATAATAATAGAAGGACAAACATGCCAAATACAGAAAAAACACAATTTTCCTATGGCAAGTCGGCCATCCCATGAACAAATCCTTCAAAGTTGTTGGCAGAGGCCCTTACCAACCTAATTTTTGATGCACCATTCTCCCACTGATAAAAAAACTCACACCTTAAAATAAAATGATCCACACACTCTTCCTCTCTCACACACAAAACACACTTTATAGGTCCCATAAAGCCAAGTCTTTTTTTTCTTTTTCATGTAAGAATCCTACCCTTTACTACTGTAGACACCTAAAACTGTCTTGTCTAATTAAATAAATATTTTGTTTATTTAATTATTTTATCCTAAGTCTTTTATTAATTAAATAAATTCTTATTTATTTAATTAATTCATTAATTCTTTTCTAAGCCTTTCCTCATTTAAATAAATAATTTTATTTATTTACATTGTCCTTTTCTTTTTCTTTTTTAAATAATGCTTGGTAAACTTTTTAACGTGACTGACGATGTTGGCATGACATGCCCTTCGGCTCCACATGAAATGCTTTTGACCTAGAGCTATGAACCGCTGAGGCCACAACCAAGGGACCTCATCCCCACACTTCACTTGTTCAAACCCGCGAGCACGATGACCTAGTGAAGACACAAGGCCTGCGAGCACAATGGCCCATCAGGGGTTTGAACCTTGGTGACCGCTTCACGAATGAAGTGTTTTAACCGTGACACTACATGTCCAAAGACACATTGTATTTTTCTTAAATTTAAATAAATATTTTATTTATTTAAATGATATTACTTCCTTCATTAATTAAATAAATCTTTATTTATTTAATTAATTCATTAGCCTTTTCTACCCATGACACATGTCACTCATCTCTTAATTATTCTCTTACGTACCCCCTTTATCATTTAATTATTTCCTCTACCTACCATTTAATCCTAGCCGACCATTTATCTTTACAACTCTTAATCTTATCCCTCCATTTCTTAGAGTGTTCTCTATATAAGAGGATGCCCTCTTCCCTTTTAACCCTAATCATCTAATCAATGCATCTAAACACTCATGCAATCAAGCCTCCTTGCAACCAAGCTATCAACCACATTTCCAATCTTTGTTGAGCTCTTGTGCACACATAATATCTGAGAGCAAATATATCAAACAAGATCAATGGAGATAGGAAGAAATGGAGATTGAAACCCTACTAGACATGTGAATGGTATAGCTTGGTTTATTTTGTTTATTTGCATGGTCTTAGGCATCTTCATTTGTGTATGGTGGATCATTTTAATTGTTAGGATAGGGTTTTGTGGTTGATCCTTGTTAGTCTTTCAATATTGTTGTTTCCATTAATCCATTTTCACTGTATACATTTTGGCACGTCCGATGGGACATGGATTTTTGATAGATCTATGTTTTTTTTTTGCAGGTATTTCTAACACTATATTGTTGTTTTGTAAAACAATTTGGAGAACAACCTCGTGCAGCTAGGGTTTTGGACACAAGATTAAGGTTTTGGAGAGATTTGATCAGATCTCACAAAAGACTTGTAATTTTTGTATCAAATTTTTTTTGCAAGTTGGGGACAATATCAGGAGTGTTCAATCCAAAATTTAGATTTTTTGGATTATATTTGAATATTTTATGTTTTTTCATTAAAAAACAAATTTTGGAGAAAATTAGCGAATTTTTTGGATTTTCTTACATTTTTGGAAAGTTCTCAGAATTCTACAAGGGGTATATTTTTGTAATTTTAATATGGGTGCAAAATAGTTTGTAAAAATTCAGATCTTTAAAAATTAGGGTTTGGCACAATCTAGTAATACAAACTTAAAGGGTAAAAAATGGCTCTGTGATTTCCTTCGTGAAAATATCCAGACCTCGATATGGCAGAAATGGTTTTTCGAGAAAATGAAATATTCGGTTTCAGCTTGCAATTTGGGGAGCTGGGCTCCCCTACCTCAGGCAAAATCGAAATGGCAGATAGTGAATCCAAGGAGATACCGGAGGGCTGCTATGAAAGGTTTACCATTTTCTAGAAATGGAGATCATGGCAAACAAAATACCCTTCACTAGGAAGCCTCTATCATGCTATCTATCTCCAATAGTTTCACCCATTTGTGGAATCTTGAGGATGGTTTTGTAAAACTGGTTCCCCAGATCAAGCCATATAACAATAAATATAAAGGGAATTTGGATAATTGGAGGTCAGGTTGTAATTATGCCAGACCTAAGATTTTTGTGGAGGAAGGCAAGAATCCCAAAACCCTGCCTCCTCCCAAAACCACAAAGGTTAAGCCGAATATGATGTTAAACCCTAATTCAGAAGAGAAGAATGTGCTGGAAATCAATGACAATTTGGTTGAAAGGATTCAACAATCTTGCAAAACATTTGGGGTTTTTGCTAGATGGTGCAGACTTGGAGTCCTGATAGAGGTAATTGCAGATTGGTTCAAGTCTTCCTTCAAGTGGATAGTAAGTATTGCTATCTTATATGAGGGTTTTCTTTATATTGACTGCGGAAATACCAGGCATAAGAATGAATTCTTAATAGGTAAATCTCTGATTTTTAAAGGCTTTGATTTTAAGTTTTTAGAATGACAACTTGCTTTCAATCCAAAAAAATTAGATTCATTTAAAGTAGATAGATCAGTTTTGATCCCCAACTTACTTGTAGACTTAATGGATTTGGAAATTATTAGGAAAATAGGTAATCATTTAGAAAAATTCCTAGAGATTAGTGACAAAAATAGGAAGTATTTGAACTATGTATTGATAATTAATATGGATATTAGTGTGAATTCACTCAGCCCTATTGAAATCAGAACTAGGGAGTCATCTTTCTGGATTTTCCATGAATTTTATAAAGGGATTCTAGCTCTAGACTTAGCATCCAAACTAGTCTTAGAATTTTTTCCCTCTCAAAACCCTAGAGTAATCCCTAAGCTATATATTTGTTTCAATTTGGAAAAGGGAGGGTTTGTGATTAAGGATAACCCTCCATCGACAGGGCAGCATGATGGGGTAGAAGAAGGGGAAATTATTGGTGACCAGAGTATGGATGAGGGGATGAATCCATCTCCCTTGCTATCCAATGAGGATATTTTTAAAGATAAGCAGGGGAGGATTTTTTACTCTAAGGAAGCGAATAACATTTGTGCCCTTGGAGTGGCCGTAAGGGAAGAATTCAAAAAATTATCTCAGGATAGTAAGGGTGAAATCATTCTTGATACTATTTATTAGGGTGTTGGGGAGGAGGAAGATATGACTCTTATCCCTCAACAAGATGCTGGTTCGAATGTCAGGAGCAATTTCAGAGAAAATGGTTCCTCCCAACCATTGGGAGCTCCCAATAGTTTGGATAAGGCTAAAAAAGAGGTAGATTTGGTTCGAAAAGAGGAAGAGGTAAACTGCATGATCAATTATTTATGTGATTCAATCATCAAGGATATCCTGGAGAAGTTATTGGATGAAATAGTAGACAAAGATGAGGTAGAACTACAAAAAAGGTTTGTTGAAGAAAGGGATTATGAATTTTACCCATCCCCCTAAGGTCACAAATATGGAAGTCCTCATAATAGAGTTATATGACAAAGAAAATGGTGCAAATTTTGAAGCCTTAGGAATTGAACAATGGGCTAGGGAAAAGGCCACTCCAGATTGTGCCAAGCTCTGCAAAAAGAGAGGCAGGAAATCCCTATTGGAGCTGAGAGCTAATGATGGTATAGTTGAAGGCCAAGTTAAATTCGTGCACATATGTTTCATGGAGGGAAGGGGAAGGTCCTTCCCATAGCACCATGAAATTATTATCATGGAATGTTAGGGGTTTAAATGCCCCTAACAAACAACATATATTAAAACGTTGTCTATCTAACTATAGCTCTGATTTAGTTATGTTACAGGAAACCAAATTAGAGAAAATTGACTTAGCTTCCTTTGGTAAACAACTAGGCTTTAGACATAATATAGGTGTCCTAGCCAATGGAGCCTCTGGAGGTCTGACCATTATTTGGGACCCACACAATATTGGGTTCTCATTATTAGAGTCTCAAGGCAATTGGATCAGTGGCAGGGTTACCAACTTGAAACACAAACTAGATTTTCTCATTATTAATGTGTATAGGCCAACCCTAAATGAGGACAAAAGAAGAGTTTGGAAGGAAATCAAGGAATTCATAAACTCCTAGGGTCATTTTTGCATTTTAGGAGGTGACTTCAATGCTATAATGAATCAATGTGAGAAACGAGGAGGCATAGGTAAAATCTCTAGAGCAACTTTAGACTTTGTAGATTGGGTCCATCGTAGTGGATTGATAGGGATTAACATGGTTAAGGATGCCTTTACTTGGAACAATAGAAGGTTATGTTTTAGTAGTATAGCAGAAAAACTTGATAGGTTCTTTGTAACAGGTAGTCTCACCAACTTTTGATATACCTTAGAAGACTCAATTTTACCTTTCTCAGGCTCAAATCATTTTCTAATCCAAATTAGCATTCTTGGTGACTCAGGACCAAGAAGATGTCCTTTTAAATTTGAACAAATGTGGTTGAAAGATGATAATATTATTTGGATTTTAGAGGAATGGTGGAAAGAGGCAGAGGTCTCTGGGTCTGGGATCTATAAGGTAGTCAATAAGCTTAAGATAATTAAGCAAAAGCTCATTCAATGGAATAAGGAGCATTTTGGTAATATTTTTGACAAGAAGGCCCAAGTGGAAGTAGACTTAGTGGAGGTAAACGAAGTAGTGATGAGGAAAGGGATGGATGAAGCTTTGTTCCTCAGAGAAAAGAAACTCCTTCTTGAACAAGAAAATATTCTTGCAAAAGAGGAGGTCTTTTGTAAACAAAAATCTAGGGAGACGTGGTTGGATGAGGGAGATAAGAACACTAAATTATTCCATAATAGTGTGAAACTTAGAAGAGTCATTAACTGAATTTCTAAGATAAAGACATGTAATAGCTCCGAGGTGGAAGATCCTAAGATCATCTCGAGATACGCATTAGACTTTTTTTCCAATATTCTCAACTTTGTTCTCTTTGCTCAGACCAAGATAAGTTTCTAAAATGTATTCCAAAACTACTCAGTAAGGATCAAACCCATAATCTAACTACAAAATTCTCTTTAGCGGAAGTAGAAGCAACTCTAATGTAGATGAATCCAGATAAATCCCCTGGTCCGGATGGCTTCCCGACTAGTTTTTTTTAGAAATGCTGGTCCTTCATAGGGGAGGAGGTGACGGGTGCTCTTGAGGGCATGAGGAACTCAGGTAATATCCTCAAAGAAATTAATAATACTTTTTTGGCCCTCATAGAAAAGAAGGAAAAGACTGAGTATTTTGATGAGTTTAAATCCATTGCCTTGTGTAACACCATCTATAATCTTTTTACTAAAACCTTAGCTAATAGGCTCCAAGAACTCCTTCCTCTTTTGATTAGTGAAGAACAAATGGGTTTTGTCCCCGGGAGGTCTATTTATGATGGGGTTATTATAGCTCAGGAGGCCATTCACTTCGTTCAGAAGAATGGAACCCCTAGTATGCTCTTAAAACTAGACATTAGGAAAGCCTATGACAAGGTGGACTGGAGATTCTTGTGCAAATGCTTAGTAACCTTCAGATTCCTCTCTTCATGGATTAACTTGATATTTGAATTCATCTCAACGCCTAAATTCTCAGTTTTAGTTAATGGAACTCCTAATTTTTTAGCTCTTCTAGGGGTCTAAGATAAGGATATCCCTTATCCCCTTTTATCTTCATCATTATGGCAAAATCATTGGGTAGAGCGATCTCTAGAGCAAGGGAAAGTAGTTAGATTTCAGGAATTAGAATTACTAGCAACCTAGATCATACCACGCATCAACAATTTGTGGATGATACTCTGTTATATGGGCTCAACGATTTAGGAGAAGTAAATGCATTTAAGCAGATCCTAGACTCTTACTCTAAGGCTTCTAGACAGGAAATTAGTCCATCTGTCTAAAGTCTTCTTTTTTAACACTAAGGTTTTCTTACAAAATGACATCTGCAGAGTTTTGAATTTTATATGGGTAGGCTTCCCTGCAAGTATCTAGGTTTGCCCCTAGATAAGAGCAATGGTTCACCTAATTTGTGGGATTCAGTGTTAGATAGGATTAGGATTAATGTAGCAACCTGGAAAGGCAAGTGGCTATCCTCTACTGGGAGAGCTACCATGGTCAAATCGGTTTTGCTAGTGATGCCAATCTATCAGTTATCATGTATAAACCTCCCTCAGTCCAAAAAGGAAATATTGAATAGACATCTTAGGTCTTTTTTCTGGCAAGGTGCTGAGGAGAAGAAAAAGATCTCCCTTATGGCTTGGGATAAGATATGTAGGCCAAAGTTAGAAGGGGGTATTGGGATTAAGAGTATTGAAGGACCAGAGTAAAGCGCTAGGGGATAAATTAGTTTGGAGAATGTTCAGATCCCCCCACCTCAAATAGGCTCAAATCTTATTCTACAAATATCTTAGAGGTAGGGACCCTACTAGCCTCTTTAGGGAATATTCTCCCCTAAAAGGTTCTTGCATTTGGAATTCTATGTTGGAATATAGGAAAATAATTTTAGATAATTTATCTTGGAATTTGGGCAATGGTGAAGAAGCCCTTTTTTGGATAGATTCTTGGGGAGGTTTCAAGGCCCTTCATAACAGTTCAAATCTGGAGTCGTCTAGAGCAGTGCTGGAATTCGTATGGGGTAGGTATGTTAAGGATTACATATCGCCAATTGACAAAGATCTAGTTAAGGGCTGGAAATGGAAATATTTAGATCATGTGGATATCCCAGTAAGGGAAAAACAGATGCTCCAAGACATCCTTAATAAGAGAATGGTCACTTTCAACAGGGGGTCAGATAGTGTTATCTAGGATGGATCAAAATTGAGATAGTACACCTCAAAAGATGGTTATAATCTTCTTCTTAGTTAGCAACTTTCCTCAAGAACTTCTATCCCCTCAATCCTATGTTGGGATAAGATGTGTTTGCCAAAGGCAGGACTGTTTTCATGGTTTTCTCTCCAAAATAATATTCTAACGGTGGATAGATTTAGGAAAATGGGCTTTGAGGGACCCAATAGATGCCCTTTATGTGAAAAGGTGGAAGAGGATAAGGATCATATCCTCCTCAATTGCAATTATGCCTCTAATTGTTGGCTCTGGTTAGGTAAAAAATTAGGATGGAGCTCATCTCTCCCTAATCCCATTCTTGGAATGTTTCAAGCATGACCCATTCTACATCAACACTCCCTCTTTGGAGGGCTATGGAAACTGGCCCCATCTTTGGTTCTTTGGGAACTTTGGAAGGAACACAATAGGAGACTCTTTAAGGATAATAAATTGGATTGGCTCCAACTTGTGAATAAAATTGAAGCCTCAGTAGTAGAAACCCTTAATAGCAGGACTTCTAAATTTCCTAGCAAACTTTCTGAGATGACATACTGGGATGAGAAAATGAGAGGCAGATGGTTAGGTCTGAAGATCCCTCCCTTTGTAGGAATAAATAATTCTAATAAAATGGAGTTAAGAGAAGCCTACAAATGGAAGGTCCCAAAAAAAGGGTGGGCTAAGCTTAACTTCGATGGTGCTTCTCGTGGGAATCTAGGTCCTGCAGGGATCGAGTGTTGTCTGCATGATGATGATGGCAGAGAATTAGCTAAGTTGGCCAAACCTATAGGGATTTAATCCAATAATAAAGTAGAGATTTTAGCCTTAGTTTAAGGCCTCCTTTTATGTCAGAATAGGGGCATTAGTAAGCTCGCCATTGCAGGAGATTTGGCTATTATTGTCAATGACCTTAGAAAAGGTTTTCTTCCTAACTGGAAGCTCAATGTGATCTTGTCAAGAGCTCTAAGACTCTTCAAGGATTTCAAGAAAACAACCTTTAATCATATTTATAGAGAAGGTAACTCAAGGGCG
This sequence comes from Cryptomeria japonica, assembly GCF_030272615.1. NCBI lineage: Eukaryota > Viridiplantae > Streptophyta > Pinopsida > Cupressales > Cupressaceae > Cryptomeria > Cryptomeria japonica. The sequence goes on along the minus strand of NC_081409.1, from coordinate 309,279,858 downwards.
GATGAATTAGCCAATGCAGGGGCTGATGGATGGTTCATAAGTTAAGATAGAGTCCTCCCTCTTTTCCTAAGAATATGCAATAAGGTTTAGACTCTTAAGCTTTTGTTCTCTATTAGTTAGGTTTTGGTGACCCGAGGATTTGTCCCTTGACCTAGCCACCTATTTAAGAGGTAGTAGGTTTCGTCAGTGACAGACGGTTAAAATTAGGTTGAAGGTTGTAGAGATATTTTATCTTGCATTTCTTAAATCCTAAGTATTCTAAGACATGTTGGATATCAGAGCACAGTCCTCTTCCTTATCACTCTGATTATAAATATCAAAGGTATTCAGGACAAATTCATAGTGTATCATTTGTATATGTTCTTATATTCACACACACACACACACACACACACACACTCATATATTTACTTATACAATTTTAATATACTCGGAGCCATTTATTGTAAGAATTTATGTTTATAGGTATATATATGTATATATAGATATGCATATATATAGACATACATATATATAAGCATATATACACATATATATGTATGGATGTATATACATTAATATACATATATAAATATTATATATAGATATGCATAAAGGATAATGATGCTGTTAGATTCGTATATATATTAATAGGTGTATATGTAAATGTATGGATGTATTTATATAAAATTTTATATATATGGTAATTCTCATCTACAAACATATTACTAGTTTAAAGGGGCAGTTAGATGTATTTATTATGTCATCATCTTGTTAGCACATTATCTCAATTATTTCCTTCTTTCGGGGCATACTTAGAATTGATGATGTGACTTCCCTTGCCGTTTGAGCTAGCTAACACTAAGGAGCTCGCTCAACTAGTGGTGGTGGTATTTATTACCTTGATCCTGAAGATTATCTAACCTACATCGTGACCCTTGATCCTTGCTCCTCTGATACTCTTTAGCAGTCAAATCGGTCCTTTATTGAGGATTTGATAAGTAAGGGCTTGTTTTGAGTAGATGGCTATCTGAGAAACTTGAAGCTCATTATGGATACTCCACTAAGGCTTATAGGGCTCAAGTGTCAAATGGCTTTTATAGGGGAAATTAAGGAAGAAAGATTGAAAGACATTCTGGTCTTCCGAATGTCCTGGTTATCAAGGCGATCATGAAAATTATTGGGGAGGAATATATCACAAATGAAGACCGCACTAGGGCTAATTCTAATATTTCTACTATGTTCTTAGTGTTGGCTGTGAATTATGAGAAGGACAGGGACGTGGTGATAAAATTATGGAGAAGTGTCTTCAAGAAATAATTGCTGAGTGAACTTGAGAGGGTGGTTGTCAATATTGACGAGGAGTTAATTGCACCAAAGCCTCACAATTATGATATACTCATACAAATGAATATCCTGGTGCCTAGATATCCAATCCTAGAAATTGAGGATATGGCTGCCTTTGTGGCCTATAATCCGACTAAGTGAAGGAAATTTTTCTTTCTTATGTGGATTTTTCATATTAGGAAACCGTCATGCAACAGGTGGTTGGCCAACTATCTAGAAGCTGAAAACATTGAAGTTGTCCCAGATGACATGTTTATCCCTCCCATCCCTGCCTCTATCCCAAATTATTCTTCGGCTAGCTCAGGGAAGAAGGTAATAGAGGTGTGGGCAAGAAGGTGTCAGGCAGGATAGTTGGTTTGTTGTCACGGGTTTATCTTATCATTACTTTTTGATTTTTAAAGGGTTTACCGTAATACTTTTACTTTATTTCAGACTTAACTTTTAAAGACTTATGGATGTTAAGGTTAATTCTTGCTCTAGCTTTAGATATGATTTTTTCTATCTTTAGTTTGATGGCTTTCCTTTCTTTATTTGCCCTAAAATGATTCTTCTAAATTTTGGTGTGAATTTTATGGGTTGTGCTTGTGGGTTAAACAGACTATGTCTTTAAACTAAGCTTCCTAAAGTATTTTTTTTTTGTATTAAGTATCATAGAATCACAAAGTTCATTTTTTTCTCATTCGAGCATCCACGTTACAAACTTATTACAAATACCAGCTCCTTTTGAGCAAACGTATTACAAATACTAGCTCCTTTCGAGCACCAAACTAGAAACAACAATTGGAAGACCAAGAGTCACAACTTAGAATTCTACACAAAGGCATCCCTCATGGGAGTTGAACTTGGGTCTCCACATTGAGAACTCAATGCTTTAACCAACTAAGCTCAACCCCTTGGACTTCCTAAAGTATTTTCAATTCATATATATATAAATATACATATATATACATATACATATATGTATATGTATATATATATATGTATATTTATATATATATATATGTATATATATTTATATATACGTATATATATATATACATATATATATATGTATATATATGTGTATGTATGTATGTATGCATGTATGTATGCATGCATATATTTATATATAGTTAGGAATTTAGATTCAAAGGCATAGATGATATATTCTTTTGTAGCTTTAGGTCTTGACAGAGGTGGGGAGGTTGACCGCTTCTATTTTATTTTTCTGAAAGAGAAATGTGAAGCATGGAAAGGATACTCTTTGTTAATTCTCTCCTGGAATTTTGGATTTCTCCCCTCATTCTTTTCCTTCCTGCTTTCAATTTTGCTTGGTTCTGATATTAAGGGGGATAATTGTTTTTTAAAATTCTCTTTGGTGACTCAAATAAGCTGACTTTCTGAAAGGAATTGGTCTCTGAAAATCAAATATGATTAAGTCTTTCTGAAAGGAGTAGGTTTCTCAATATCAAATATGAATAGGAATTTCTGAAAGAAGTGATGTGACTTTAAGATCTTTTTGGGCAATAGATTCTCTATCTCCTAGATCTAGGCTATGTTATTTCTATGCCTGTCTTAATTATTGTCAAGATGAAGGCAGTGTTAAGGATTTGGGTTTTTCTCAATACTTCTATGCTTTTTCAATACTAAAGATCTATGGTTGCAACAATAGCTGTGGAATATGCTTGGCAACCTAGATATGGGATTGTATATTGGGTAGAAATTCATGAAGTGGTTTGTTGTAGGGCTGGTTTGAAGGTTTTTGTAGGTATCTGAGATTTCATTTAGTCCGAGTGTCTTGATAGTAGTGGAAAGGCATTTACAGTCTGTTGATAAGAAGTGGTCCCCAATGGCAGACCTTTGCCTCAATTTGAGAGAAGGGATAGTAAATCTTCTGGGCCTGTAAGTGAATGTTCATTATAGGATGACAGATTGTATTGATTATGCTGTAATCTCATATACTGCTAAGTTGTAATGTTGCAATCATAACTGGTATTTTGTAACTGGACTTAATGTCCCGGGGAAGGCCAGAGGTTTTCTCATCCCTGCTTTTTCCTACCGCCACCCACACTGAGTGAAGATTGTAATGCAATGTAATGAATTTTAATCTAATAAAATTTTATGGCTTCGGCCTTTTATCGATCAAAAAATAAAAAAGATAAAATAAAATTAGGGTTTGCAGTGATTTGATTAGATCTAACAAGCGACTTGGAATTTTTGCATAAATTTGTTTTTTAAGGTTGGGGACAATATCAGGAGGTCGAAGTTCAGATTTTTTGGAGTATATTTGTATTTTTTATGAATTGTTTATGATTTTTCATAAAAAAATAATTTTTGGAGTAAATTAGCGAATTTTTCAGATTTTCTTACATTTTTTGAAATTTATAAAAATTATATAGGGGATATGTTCTTTATGAATTTAATTTTGATGCAAAATAATTAGTGAAAAATTAGATCTTTAAAAATTAGGGTTTTGTAATGTTTTGATCATATCTCACAAACTGCTTGGAATTTTTGCAGGAATTTTTTTTGTAGGTTGGGAATGGTATCAGGAGTTTCCAATACAACATTAAGATTTTTTGGATCAAGTTTGAATTTTTTATGATTTTTCATAAAAAAAATTAATTTTGGGTTTTTCTTACATTTCTTGAAATTCTACAGGTGTTTTGTTCTTTATGAATTTAATTTTGATGCAAAATAACTCATGGAAAATTAGATCTTTGGATTTGTCAAAAAACGTATTGTCGAAGGCCCCTATTTTACAAAGTCATTTGGGATTTCTAAAAGTTTACCTAACTTGTGTGCTTGCAAGAGGGGTATTATTTCACTACTAACAAGTTTGGTGCAGGACCTTTGGCAAAGATTTGATTTTGAAATTGCTTGCTTTGTCTTCTTTAGTCTAGCAAAACACTTCAATTGGTGCTCTAAAATTAACAAGTGTCTTTTGTGTCTTGAGCAATAAGCTCTTTTTGTTTTATCTTTTAGAGGGCCTACCTCCAAAGTAGCCCATAAGGCCAAGTGAGAGGGAACACCCCAATTGGTAATGGGCTAAAGCCAAGCTCTTCCAAGCCACTATAAATAAAAGTATTTCTGATGAAAGTTGCAAGTAACAGGTGTTACATGTTGCTATAACGACGTTATGACTCCCCATAAACCCTATAGAGTGTAACCTTTATAGGTTGGAAGGCCTTCCATTTAACAAAGCATAACATGCTGCTGATTATAGCCACTCGAATAGATGCCCTTAGTAGACACCTTTTGTGTTAGAAGCGCAAAACCTTCTAGTTGTTGGTGCAAGAGGTCGGACCTTTTAAGCAGCTCACATTCTTATAGTTCTTAGTAGAGATACAAAGTTCACCATGGGGACTGGTGCTTGGCTGCCCTAGAGAAGTGAGTGCTGAGGGTGGAGCTAGTGGGGTCAAACATCTAAGTATCTGCTCTGAGTTGCGTACCTCATGGTAACCCCCAAGTGAGATTCAACAACTATTATCCCAGCCAACCCTAGGATTTGTGCTTGTATGATCAAAACACTAAAGCATTTTCAAGCAAAACAAAGAAACATTGTGTCTACCTTGTTTTCAAGTGTGTACAAAAACATTTCACATTATATTTCACATTTGGAAACATTTTTGATCCTTTGGACAAAACACTTTCACACATTGGGTCTTCACTATTTTGTTGCGTTTTCTTGCCACTAAAAGTCAAAACATTGAGATTTGGTCACATTCAACAATTTCACAATTGGCCAAAATTGCAAAACATTTTTAGAACCGCGTTTATGCCAGTTTAAATCGTGTGTGTATCAGGAAATCACATATGTGCAGAGCATAATCACGTTTGGGTATTAGATAAGTATACTGTCACATTTGTTAGAGAAAAATTTAAAACCACATATGTGTTAGTTTGAGCCATGTCTGTGTTGAGAAATCACGTCTGTGTAGAGAAAAATTACATCTTTGACTTTCAAGCTAAAATCGTCATTATCATCAAAATTTGCATTTACTGTAACTGCGTCTGGGAACAAAAATCACATCTAGGTATGTTAAAATTGCGTTGCAAAATATTTGTCAAGAGAAAAAGGACTTAAGTTTTCAGATTCAAAGAGCTTGTAAGGCTTCTTCCTATAGGACTTCACTGTTTAGTCAACTTGTCTTGGCCACACATAGTCAATCATTTTCCTTCACTTGAATTGCCCTCATATATATTTGCCAAATTTGAGTCAAAAGGTTACTTTTATTGTCCTCATCAAACTTTGCAAACATACTACAACACAATCCTAGGTGATTCTCGTATCAAGATCTATCATCTTAGGGTCTCATTTGGTCTTGTTGAGTCAAGGTCAACTTACCTCATCAAGATATCCATCATCTCTTTGGGAGGCACAACTTACTCTAAAAAACATACATACTTTGGTATTATGGTCTTGGAAATTGCAAGTTTACCCTAGATTCATCTACATTTCATACACCTCTTAATCTTCCATAGTCTTTGCATTTTTCATACTACCTTTCATTTTGGTCAAGACTTTAGTCCATGGTTGAAACCCATTCACAAAGGTCTAGAAGGGAAGTTGAAAAAGATTTAAGGTCTTTAAACATGAGTACTTATGAGTTTGATGGAGATGAATTTTACATTCCATTTGATAATCACATTAATATACCAGATCATGACAATGACAACAATAAGAACAACAATGGAAATGATAATGAAAATGACAATGCATCTGTGGATTCTGTAGAAGTTGAGGAAACTATTATGGATCACCATTTTAATAAATTGGTTCAAGAAACCATGAAGAGGGATAGACAATATTTTATACAAGCTATGGCACAAAGTGGAACAAGACTACCCCATGATTTTAATATGTCACAAATTTTGGAGGATGATACAATTCAAATAAATGAAGCTAATACATTACAAAGGAGACTTGATAATGGTGGTAATATGAGAGAGTGTCTTGTGCTTGAGTCAACTTCCTCCCTATTTCAAAAACCTGAAATTCCAAACACATACACTCATTCTCATGCTAGTGATGATAGAACCTCTCATGAACAACCCCACAGTCATCCTTTCCCATGGAGAAGAACTACCACCACATATGCTCATGGTGATACCCAAGATCATACCAATGCATACAATTACACTCAAGAAAATATTCAAAATCATGACATGAGGAGACCCCGTGTCAGATTTGGGGGCAATACTCAAGATCACTCTTACAATACCTTCCATCTTAATGGTCATGACATGTATCAACCTAGACCTAGTGCTCCTCAATACAATGCGATACCAAGTGGTCCATATGCAAGATATAACTATGTCCCTCCTCTATATGAACACATCTATGATCAATACCATCCATATATGCATTATATCGCTCTTCCTCTACCCAGTGGCTCAAACATGGGACTTGATCAAAGAGAAAAGACACCACCCAAGAATGACTTGCAATGACAAATCAAGGATTTGCAAAACCAAATACATGAATACACCAAAGCAATAGTACATGATGAAAGACATATGTCCTTACCCATTTGATAGAATAATTCCAATGCCTCCATTCGCTCCACATTTTGTGACACCAAAATTTGATAAGTATAAAGGCAAGGGGGATCCTAAGGCACACATAAGATAATTTTCCATAGCTTGCATTAAGATAGCAGGAGAAGAAACACACTTGATGAGATTTTTTCCACAAAGCTTAGGTGAACAAGAAATTGAATGGTTCTCCCAACTTCCACCTAGAATTAAGTCATGGGGTGATCTAATAGAAGATTTTATACAACATTTCTCATACAACATTGAAACAAATGTGTCAGTAGCTATCCTATGCATTACTAAGAAGAAAAATAGGGAATCTTTTGCTTCATTTTTACAACAATGGAGAGGTCTTGCTAGTCGATGCTCTTGTGATATACCATAAAAAAAAATGGTAGAAATGTTCACTCAAAACATCAACAAGGATATTGGATATGAGCTAAGAAAATTTTGTTTGTCTACCTTCAAAGGGTCATTGAAAAAGGATTGTTAACAAAGAAAGTCCTTATTAAACAAGGTGTCATCAAGATATTCAAAGAGAATAAAGAGGAATCAAATGGGAAGGATAAACCTCGATTTTGGAACAAGAATAAGAACAAAGTCAATGACGGGGTAGTAGATGCAAATGTTGTGAAACCTAAGATAACTTTCCTTGATACAAGTTCTTCAAACACAAAAAATCAGAACAATCAAAGACAATCAAAGCCTCAAAGAAAATTTACTCCGTTTGGAGAACCGATTGAAAGAGCATTCAAGAAGTTAGAGGAAAACAAGCTCATAACACCACCAGATAATCCACCACATGAGCCAAAAGTGAAACCAAATTGGTGGAATGATGATGATTATTGTGAATATCATAAGAGAAAAGGGCATCTAACTAGCAATTATCACAAATTAAAGAATATCATACAAGATCTCATTGACAATGGCGACATAGAAGTTGATGGTCACACCTCCAATGAAGAACATGTGCAATGTTCAAGGAGCCATTTCCTAAACATGACAAGGGAAAAGATAAAGCTACAGACAATCAAGATAATTATACCAAGATTTCCTATGATTATGATTCTACTATTAATCACATTTCAATAGATAATCATGTTTCTACCATCATCATAAAGAACAAATATCCTGAAGGTGCTACCCAAAGGAGTAAGGTTGTTTTAAAAGGCATTGGACCATCTTCCTCATCCTCCAAAAATAAAACCTCCAAATGTAATATCACATCCCATCGAGGTAAAGTCACTTTGCAAGGTGTTCCATCTAAGACCACAACCTCTTCATCTATCAAGAATGAGTATGACCTTGTAGATCAGTTAGGGAATACACCCACCCTCATTTCCATCCTTGAGATTTTACACATATCTCCCACACATAAGGCCATCCTTGACAAGACTTTGAGAGAGACCTTCGTACCCATTGATCTGAACATGGACCAATTTCAAGAAATGGTGGGATAAATTTTTGTTTTGCATAGCCTTACATTCACATAAGTCGATGATACACCCATAACCCAACCTCATAATGCACCTCTATATATTGAAGCCTTTCTCCATAAAAACCAAATAAAACAAGTCTTGATAGATGCGGGAGCAGGTCTGAACATATATACATTGAATACTATTAAACAATTGGGATATTCTGAAAAGGCTGTGAATCCTACACATGTAATTACCATTAAGGCATGTGATGACGAAGAGTGCTCATCCAAGGGAACAGTCACCTTACCTGTCAGAGTTGGGCCAGTTACAAAGGATGTGGTATGTCAAGTCCTTGATTTAGAGCTCACATACAATATACTCCTGGGATGCCCATGGATCCATGAAATGAGAGTTGTTCCTTCTAAATATCATTAATATATCAAGTTCCCACACAATGGAGTTGAAGTGACTATTAATGGTGATCCGAATCCATTCATATATTGCAATAACTTGTGACCAAAATTGGAGACAATAATACCAATCAATAGAGAAGCAACTCCATCATTCACATATGTTGATCCTGAATCATTAAAACCTTCAATGTCAAAACAAGGTGATATTAAAGGAAAATATCAGGATAAAGGCATGGGCAAGTACACTCTAAATCAAACTATGTACCTAAGATAAGTAATGGATTCTCCAAAAGAGTATGGATGACCATATCCTTCTAAAAAGGTATCTATCATTACACTAAAATGGGATCCTACTATATTCCAAAAGTGGGGTGAGATGGAAGAAGAGGACTTATACAAAATGCTTTACAAGGACTTTTAAGAGGATACACAAGATCACGTCAAGATACCATGTGAAAAGTATGGTAAAGTATTTAAGTTCTTGCAGAAATTTGGATATGATGGTAAAGGCCCTCTTGGGTTACAAAAGAAAGGAATTGTTGAACCATTACAACTAGAGTTGACATTCAAAACTCAACATTCAAAAGGACTTGGCTCAGAACCTCTTAAATTAGGATCTCATACTTCTACAGAAGCATTGCAAATCACAAAATCTAATGACCAACAAGAAGAAAAAAGTTACTCCATGGATTCCAATGAATGGGAATGGGATTCAAACAAATCATCTAGTGATTATGAGCTCACTGAAACATTCAGAGTGCTAGGTGAACCCATAGAAGAAGGAGAGTTCAACATAAAATTCAAACTTGGTCAAACAAACATAACAAAAGAAGCAAAGGATAAAGGCAAAAATTTTGAGGATCCTGAACAGTCCCTATTTCTAGGTTCTAGGCCGAAATCACATAGAGTGAGGACTCCCATTGTTGAATGTTCTTCTAGTGATGTCAATTTGGATTCGTTTAAGATTGAGACATATGAGAAGAGTGATAGCGATGACCTGGACAATTACCTTTACATACCTGAAGACAATGGTGTCTTTACCCTTACTCCTGCCGACTTTGAAAACATCAATGGTCTTCCCCTTGTTCACCCCCAACTCACTGATTGGGACCAAAAGGGATCTTTACAACTAGACGCAGTTGAAAACAATGATGCTTTCATAAACTACTTGGGCATACAAGATGATCTTTCACTTGGGGACCATAAAGAAGGGTACACTATAGAACTGAATAGCGTGGCATACTTCGGTGAGGGTGTTGGGCTTTCTAGTCACAAAAATATAAAATAAAAATAAATCATGAGTCTTATGGTGAAAACCACACTGTGGCATTGTCTGAATCTAAAAAAGTAAAAATAAAGGACGTATTTGAGGGTGAAAACCTCTTTGAGGCGCCTGAAGATGGAAGGCTTGACATTTTATCAATGAAATTATATGAAGAGAAATCATCCATGTTGGTGGAGGAAACTATCAAAACAAACATTGGCATATAAGAGACTTTGCACAACATATTCTTAGCAAAATACCTGAAAGAAAAAGAAAAACCAAAATTTATAAGTTTCTTCACAGAACAACAAATCAATTTTGCATGATCATATGTGGATATGCTTCGACTAGATCCTGATCTAGTTATGCACCATTTGACAATCACACCACAAGCAAAGCCAGTGAAACAAAAGTTAAGTAAATTGCATGCACAAGTGGCATTATTAGTAAAGGTAGAAATTGAGAAACTATTGGATGTTGGATTCATAAGACCAATTGATTATCCTGAGTGGATCTCTAATTTAGTACCTGTCAGCAAGCCGGATCACAACATCAGAATATGTACTGATTTCAGAGACATCAATAAAGCTTGTCCTAAAGATGACTTTCTATTGCCAAACATTGAATTGATAGTGGATCTTACAGCTGGTCATGTAATGTTATCTATGATGGATGGATTCTTTGGCTACAACCAAATAAAAAAAGCACTTGAAGATCAACACAAAACAACATTTACTTTTCCTTGGGGAACTTTTTGCGGGAGTGTCATGCCCTTCAGACTAAAGAACGTAGGTTCCACATACCAAAGAGATATGACTACCATCTTCCATGATCTTATACATGTTACCATGGAAGATTATGTTGATGACCTCCTAGGTAAATCATTAGAAAGAGAAACACATTTGGACATCCTTTCAGTGATCTTCAATTGGTTAGAAAAATACAAAGTTAGATTAAACCCTAAGAAATGTGTCTTTGGAGTAACCTCTAGGAATCTCCTTGGATACATTGTCTCAAGGAGAGGGATTGAAGCCGATCCAACAAAAATCAGAGCTATATTAGAAATGCCACCACCAAAGAATATCAGTCAACTTTGGTGTTTATAGGGAAGACTTCAATCTATATGAAGATTCATTTCTCAACTTGTAGATAAATGTCATCCTTTTCAACATCTACTTCAGAAAAGTATCAAATTCAAGTGGGATGATAAATACCAACATGCTTTTTAGATACTCAAAGATTATATCCTAAATCCCCCAGTTTTGATGCTGCTAATTCCAGGAAAACCCCTGTTACTCTACATATCAGCTACACAATCAACATTGGGGGAACTCTTGGCACAACAGGTTAATGAAGGAAAAGAAAGAGCAGTATGTAACATCAATCATACTTTCGTTGGCTATGAGATTAACTACACACCAATTGGGCATGCATGTCTTGTTGTGGTTTTTGCCTTCCAAAAATTATGACATTACATGGTAACTCAGAAAACTAAGCTCGTCGCAAGGATAGATCCACTAAAATATCTTCTCAATAAGGCAACACTCACTGGTAGGTTAGCTAAATGGGTTATGGTTCTTGTGTGAGGGAAAAAGCGAGACTAGGTTATCATGTCCTAATCCTACCTCTTGTCACACATTACGGAATACGAAAGAGCCTAGAGGTATCGCACAATTGGCTACTTCTTTTTGTGAAAGAGAGAGCCACGGGCTACCTATTAGGGTTTCTATTCCTTTGTTGTAATTGAAAGGTAAGATTATGCAAGTCCAATTCCTAACCCTAGAATGTAAGTATGAACTAATAACAAGATTGCAGAATTGAACTTAAACAATGGAAAGCTATAAATACCAAGATAAAACAAAAATTCAAATGCGTACTCGGAGTCAAAATCTGAGTGGAAATGTTTGGGACGGGGGCACGGGCGCCACTGTCCTAATTCTGCACTTGAAACTGCACTTGAAACTGCTGTTTTGCACTCTGGAAAACTGTCTGAAATGCTATTTGTTAGGAGGACCAGGGCACCCAGTGCCTCTATCCCAGGGACCAGGGCACCCAGCACCCCTGTCCTGACAGGACCAGGGCGCCCCACGCCCCTGTCCTGGTATTTTGCTCTGCAATTTGGTGTGGGGTGCTGTCTCGACCTACTTTTTCTGGATCTGCAACCTGCGGCTTCGTCCGAGTCTCGAAACCTGCACTTATATCTGAAAAAGGTGTTTGGGCGACTATATAGGGTTTTGCCTTAGTCAAACCCCCGCTTCGGTGATTTCCACCTCCATGAATAGCCAAGTTGTATTGTAAAAGTAATGTGTGTGCAGACCTTGTGTGTGTGCAAGATCTAAAATGCAAGTAAGCAAACTAGAGCAACCTAGAAAGTAAACCCTAATTGCTTGTCAATGATAATGTAAATGCTCTAAATCAAGATGCAAAGTGATCTAAAGCATGAATAAATGAGATATTGAAGCTTATGCAAAGACATGAAAACAACATGAAATCATACCCAACCCCCAAGGGAGAGGTACAAGCCAATCTTCAGTCGGTAATCTCCTATTGTTCTTCAATGTCTTCCAAGCCCTAAATGGATGAATGGATTTGATAAATGCTTGATAGAGGGATGTTGAAAGTTGTTGAAGTCTTCAAAGATCTGCTCTTTCACTACATATGAGGTTCCTGAAAACAAAATTCCCATGCCTTCAAATGAAGAAAGATAGCTCTTATGTATGAAACCCTAGGTCGCAATTTCGTCTTTTGGCCGACCTAGAGATTGAATATCCCACCAATTTCTTGGGGTTAAGCTTTATTTTATGATTGGATCGTGCTCCTAAAATTTTGGGAAAAATGTCCGGGACCATGTGCACTCCGGGCGCCATGGTCCCGACAACTTTTCACCAAATTTTCAGGGCTGTCAGATATGATGATTTTAGAGAGAATCTTGAAGTTACAGGTGATTTCGAGATGTTTTGACCCCCGAAATCAAGCCCCCAAGTTCAAAATAGGACTTAATTAGGGTTTTCGATTAGATGATGCATTGGAGGAATCACATGAAAAGGGGCACACTTTAATGAAAGGGCCCGACTTTATGATGTGAAGGATGATGAAATAGGACCTTAGACCGAATTAATTTGATTAATTAAGTGCTAAAGGGAAAATGTAATGCAAAATGCAACTGCGCCAAGGCAGGTGCTAAACTACGTGTTAAATTGTACTGCTTTAGCAAGTGCGTACAATTTATGATGTTACATTTAGCCCCCACTTTAGCGGTCATATGAGTCCTACGTGCATATGCAAGCTAAAGTACAGAAAGTAAACATCATTTGAAAAAGGATATATCCATAAGTTGTTGGACGAAGCCCCCAACGGTATCTGCAGTACACAGTTAGGAACCGTACCCTACAAAATACACGTTAGATCACAAAATCACCTAATGCTTACTAAGGAAGGTGATGAAATTTGCGAGTAGCTATATGCCCCCCCCTGTTTCGGCTTGCTTATTAGGGAGGTGAAACAGGGTAACATGTTTACTTACGACAAAGTGTGTAAGAGAGTATTGATGAGAGATGTTCACTGAAAAGGCTTCATCAAAGCACTTTTTGGAACATCCCGAGAGTAGGGGAGCGAAAATACAATTCCTATGCAACAAACGGTTCGAAAATCGCATCTCCCAAACTCAAGTTATGATGAAATGAGTGATAGAGGAAAATTAGGGTTTTGAAAGTAAATGTAAAAGAATGAAAGTATATACCTTTGAAAGTGACATTTGCATTTGTCACTTTATTGATTATGAGTACTGTTCATTGCAGTGGAGCCCACATAGCCATCATCATGCCTTCATGACGACCGGAGCATCCCACGAGGATTGAGATCATGCGACAGGCTGTGATCGACGATGAGCCACTGGACGAGGTGAGTTGACTAAACTTTGACTTTTGATTTTCTGCATTTGACTTTCTGTGATCGTTTGCGGGCCCTGGAACCTAACCGTGGGTCCCACATAGGGCGCCATGGTCCCTGTGGGGTGCCATGGTCCCCCTAGGTGCCATGGTCCCTGACAGGGCGCCATGGTCCCTTCAGGGCGCCATGGTCCCTTCAGGGCGCCATGGTCCCTGATAGGGCGCCATGGTCCCAATCAGGACTTGGTGAGAGATGCCAGGGTTAGCATACGATGTTCGATAGTTTGCATGAATGATTTTTGATGATTGAGTACTGATTATAGTTATGTTTTTGTGATGCAGGGTCTCCCGTACATGAGAGAGCATACGGCGGGGTAGATTCTTCGCAGTTTGTGAGATCAGATTCCCCGACTTACTCAGGCAGAGAGAGACACATTGTCGATAGTAGGTTTGTGGTCTATGATTCTTATGCCGGCCATCCGATTTCATCCCGCGATGCTGATGGCACTCATGGAGTGATGGGATCCTGACACATGCACGTTCCAGCTTCCAATAGGGGAGATGACGGTGACACTTGAGGATGTGTACCGCATTCTTCGCCTACCGATCAGAGGAGCTACCGTGACATATGCGACCGATCGATCAGTAGAGGATCATCAGAGGGAGCAGGTATATTGCATAGGGAGAGTCATGCCGAGTGAGACGAGAGGTCGTATCATGGTCAACTGGCTCTTACATCCTACAGGAGAGGTGCCCCTCATGAGACGTCTTATGATAGCCATCATTGCACTAGCTGTCTGCCCTAACGAGCGAGGTACACACATGCATGGGGGTCTCACATGGTGCATCAGGGCTATGGAGAGACATAGGAGAGTATATGCCTGGGGTCGGAGTATGCTTGCACATCTCTATCATGACCTCGAGGAGTATGTTTTCGGACAGGGTTGCAGCTTGATGACATGCACACTTCTGCAGGTGTGGATATTTGAGCACTTTACATGCACTAGGCCTGTTGGCTATCCGATGAGTACGGCTAGTGAGCGACCTAGGGTATTTACTTATCCACTTACCAGCGAGTGGAGATTTGGAGATCTATTGTATTGGAGAGTGATAGTTGACAGATTGACAGCTGAGGTGACCGTGTGGAGACCATATCTACGGATGCACAGATGGGATGGGATGGAGAGACAGTTAGCATGCCTACAGAAGAACTGCCTACTAAGAGGATGATATCCCCACATCATAGTCCCATTCTACTTTGACTGAGTACGGAGGTAGTTTGGGCTAGAGCAGTGTGTTCCAGCCGATGTGCCCATCTACACTCGACACTCCTGAGTCCTTCCTAGACCTAGAGCAGTAGCGAGACCGACGATAGACGATATCGAGATCACAGATATAGAGGGGTCCGACTAGGATGTGGTCACTGATTATGCTGCAGACCCCGGGGCATAGCGCAAGTATCATTCCTGGTTTATGAGATCATACCCAGGGCCTATCTTTCCACCAGATCACCCGACAGGCCATCCAGGTCCATGGAGGCATGGAGATCGAGATGAGGATCAGGGATCCAGATCGGAGGAGCTAGAGGAGGGAGAGGATCATGAGGAGGCAGGTGGTCCTGATCTGCCTATAGGAGATCAGCCTAGTGCCGAGGAGGAGGAGGACGAGGATGATGATGAGGAGGAGAGAGATGATGATGAGGAGAATGAGGATACAGATGAGGATGGGGATGACGAGGAGGAGGATAGAGATGATGAGGAGGGGTCAGATGCTGCTCCCCACCATTCAGGGGATGATACCATAGCCCTGGATCCTCCTCTTATTTACCAAAAGGGGGA
The DNA here is from genome assembly GCF_030272615.1 of Cryptomeria japonica. Lineage (NCBI taxonomy): Eukaryota > Viridiplantae > Streptophyta > Pinopsida > Cupressales > Cupressaceae > Cryptomeria > Cryptomeria japonica. The sequence goes on along the minus strand of NC_081409.1, from coordinate 309,264,192 downwards.
ACACGAGGCGCTACGGAGACCTGCACCTATCACACACAGATTGCTCGAGCGTGGGGAGCCTAGTAGTTCCCAGTCACAGATGCTACCATATCACGATCCCTACATGCGTGAGGGAGATCTAGGTATAGTAGGTTTATATTGATTGATTGATGTTTTGATGATATAAAATGGTACTAACACAAAATCTGTTCCACTGCTATAGCTAATGTGCAGGAGTGGCACTCCTTGATCCAGCAAGCAGTGACAAATATCTCCACGACAGCGCAGATCCCTAGTTCCTCACAGGTTGCTTATAGACCTCAAGGGAACGCGGGTCGGCATGATGATTTGTTTTCCCCATTTCGAGTATAGGTAGAGATATGGAGGGAGAGAGAGCGGGCCCTATCAGAGGACCTTCAACGAGCACAGCGTGATCTAGCAGTAGCTCAGGTCGAGGCTACCTTGTATCGTGCTATCCTTATGGATAGGGATCGTAGGAGTTCCTCTTGGAGCCATTCATGATCTATATCATGGTATACGCCTATGGGTCCACCTGCACAGTCGGATCAGGAGGGAGCATCTAGTCGTCACTCTCCGGCCACCAGCCCTAGGGATAGAAGATGATTTTATGATAGGGTAGGTCATATTTTGGGTGTATAGGGACCTACCTTTGTATACTGATCCACACACACACACACACACACACACACATATATATATACATGCTTCTTTGTTTCAAACGTGTTATCTTTAATGCCTAAACAATGTGTATTGTGATTAAAGTTAATACATTTGGTAAATGTACATGTATGTTCCGAATTTAATTTCCATGTGATTGATTTCTCAATGCTCCATGATTAAATTGATACATGTGTGACTTAACTATATTGATGATAAGGAAGAAAGTATGTATTAAGCCTACGAATCATATAACCAATGTGATTTAATTTGAATTTAAACACAACATGACATGATTCAACTTAACACATAAAAACATTGTATAATATGTCAACATAATGAAAATGTAAATCTTTTGTAATTTACATAAATGAATTCAAGACAAACCATAAAGTAAAGACACATGCTTGTCAGGAACGAAGCAATATAGATTAAACAAAACATCATTTAATTCTATTTGCTCTAATCAAAGATATGTTAACATATTATCCAATTTTGAAGAAGTGAGAAAGGAAATAGATAAATGATAAGGAATGAGGCATTAAGCATAGTATCTACGCAAGTGCATAGCATTTATAGGGTCTTTAAGAGGCGTACCGTCTACATCCGCTATTTTGTAAGCACTTGATCCATAATCTTCAATAACGATATACGGTCCAAGCCAATCACGACTGAATTTTCCCTTTTCTTTAGGTAAGGCATTCACATTGCGTTGATTCTCATAGAGCACTAAGTCACCCACTGAGAAGGAACGTTGAATAACCTTATCATTATAGCTTCATTGTAGAGTTTTGTGATATGCTTGAATATGCTCAAGAGCATTTATACGCTGTTCATCAAGCATCTCAAGCTGTTGAAGTCTTTGTTCTCTATAGGAGTCATCATCTATTATACCTTTGAGAGAAACTCTAAGTGATGGAATCTCTAATTCTAAAGGTATAATAGCATCAGCACCATAAACAAGATTATAAGGAGTAGTTCCCATGGCAATTTGTACACTCGTTCGGTAGGCTCAAAGAGCATAGATTAGCTGAGTACTCCAATCCTTACCATGCTTGTTCACGGTTTTGCGAAGAATTTGTTCGATTATTTTATTGGATGATTCGGCTTGACCATTTGATTGAGGATAGTATGGTGTAGAAAATCGATGTTTAATATGATATTTCTCGAGGAATTGCTTCACGTCTTTATCTTAAATGATGTCCCATTATCAGAGATTATAGTGGAAGGTATCCCAAATCGAGAAATAATGTTTTCTAGAAGAAATCGACAAATCACTTCGGCTGTAGTGGAGCGAAGAGGAACAGCTTCTACCCACTTTGTAAAGTAATCTGTTGCGGTTATAATGAAAATATGTCCTTGAGATGAAGGAGGAGAGATTTTATCGATGAGATCCAACCCCCATGCAGAGAAAGGCCAAGAAGCTACCTAAGAACGAAGTTCTTGGGCAGGAGCATGAATCAAATTATTGTGTTGTTGACATTGATGACATTTCTTAACAAATGAAAAAGAATCCTACTGCATAGTTTGCCAATAATATCCCATACGAAGTAATCTTTGAACCAAGGATTTACCTCCAAAATGCCCCCCACAGGCACCTGAATGCGCCTCTTCAAGAGCAATAGGGATTTCTGATTTGTTAAGACAGCGAAGGAGAAGACCGTTATAACCCCTTCGGTAAAGAACATTAGAAAGAATGATATATCTAGCAGACAACTTGCGAACTCTAGCCTTGGTGTTCCTATTGGTGGAATCAGGAAAGGTACCATCAGTCAAGTATCTTACGATATGTGAGTACCATTCATCTGAGTCTATAAAGTCACAACATGTCACCAAGCTAGAATCATCTACAATAGCTGGAGAAATAAGGTTGTGAATAACAAATTTAAGATCAACCATAGGGTCCTCTAAAGATACCAAAGAAGCCACACATGCCATGGCATCCGCATGTCGATTATCTTTTCGAGGAATAGGTTCCATGGTGTAAGAATCAAATTTTTGTAACAAAGAGATAGCAAGGTCTTTATATTGTGATAATTTGTCTTGTTTTGCTTGATACAATCCTGTTACTTGTCTTATAATTAGTTGAGAATCTCCAAAAATATGTATGTGTTTTATATTCAGAGCTAAGGCTGCTTTTATTCCTGCTATAAGAGCCTCATACTCAGCAATGTTATTGGTACATAGGAAACTGAGATGATAAGATAAGGGAATAGACTTCTTTGTAGGAGAAATCAGAACAACACCTGCCCCTGATCCCGTACGACACTTAGAGCCATCAAAATACAACTCCCAAGTTTCATCTTTCTCTGTACAAAGAATGAAGTCGTCAGGAAAAGACTCAAGGTTAGGGAAGGAGAAAGGTGAAGGGGCCTCAGCTAGGTGATCGGTCAACGCTTGCCCTTTAATTTCTCTTTGTGAAACAAATTTAAGGTCAAATTCAGTTAACATCATAACCCACTTAGCTAGGCATCCTGATAAATCAGTTTTAGAGAAAAGATGCTTCAAAGGATCAAACTTTACCATGACGTGGACTTCTGAGTTTAAGAGATAATGTCTCAATTTCTGAGTCGCAAACACCAAGACCAAGCATTGTCTTTCTATCGTAGAATATCGGGTCTCATAATTGAGTAAGGTACGACTTATATAATAAACCGGACACTCCTTACCATCTTTATCATGTTGTGCCAATAATGCTGCAAGAGCATGAGAGGACACAACCGTATAAAGAAGGAAGGGTTTAGAAGGTTCAGCCGGTCGAAGGATAGGAGGATTAGCCAAATACATTTTTAAATCTTCAAATGCTTGCTGACAATTCTCATTCCATTGAAAAGTGATATTCTTTTTGAGAAGTTGAGTGAAAGGAAAAGTACGATCCGCAAGTTGAGATACAAACCTACGAATAGCTTGAATCTTTCCTTGTAAGCTTTTGAGTTGAGACACATTTCTAGGAGGTGGCATGTTGACAATAGCATCTATTTTCTTAGTATCCACCTCAATCCCACGATGCGAAACTATGAATCCTAATAGTTTTCCACTATCCACACCAAAAACACATTTTCGGGGATTCAAGCGCATGTGATATTTACGAATCCTTTCAAAGATTTGACGAAGGATCTTAATATGATCTATGCGAAGAATGGATTTGGCTAAAACATCATCAACATAGTCTTCTAAAATCTTATGCATGTAATCGTGAAAGATAAGGGTCATCGCTCGTTGATAAGTTGCACTGGCGTTTTTAAGTCCGAAAGGCATCATTATCCAACAAAACGTACCCCAAGGAGTGGTGAAAGCGGTTTTGAATTGATCTTGAGGGTTAATGAAAATTTGATTGTATCTTGAAAAACCATCCATGAAGGATAACAAGGCATGTCCTGCCGTAGAATCAACTATCATGTCAATGTTTGGAAGAGGGAAATCATCTTTTAAAGAAGCCTTATTTAAATCTCGGAAATCGGTACACATTCTTATTTTATTATCTAGTTTAGCCACAGCGACAATATTTGAAATCCATGGGGAATAATCAATAGGGCGGATAAATCCAGCCTCCAATAACTTTTCAATCTCAGCCTTAACAAGCAGAGCCACCTTAGGATTCATTTTTCGAATCTTTTGTTTCATGGGCTTAGCATCAGGGACTAAGACAATATTATGAGTAACAATCTTAGGATCTATACCAGGCATGTCAGAGTATGTCCAAGCAAAGATCTCGGGGAATTCATGCAATAAATCTTCATATTGTTTTTGTTCCTCTTCATCCAAACATTTTCCAATTTTAATAACTTTTTCTTCATTGCAAGGATCCATCTTAACATTAGTGGTGTCACTTATGAGAAGATTACTTTGTTGAGGAGTATCCTTTAACTGAGGGAATTCTTTCACAATCTCATCATTATCAATCTCTTTTCCAAAATAAGCTTCAGCGTTCAAACAATAAGGGAGTCCCCTATTGTGATGATAACAAGGAAGAGTATCATATGCTCCTAAAAATTCAGCTAAAGCATCATCGGTAGGGAAAACATCAAAAGCACAAGCACACGAAGGATCCTCATCAATGTACTTGGGGTGTTGCATTGATAGAGATGTAGAAATAGTATTAACACTAATACATGGTCTCTTAGAAGCTTTAGTACGCTTGCAGGGATTATAGCCAAGTCCAAAGGCATAATTGTGAAGATTATTCTCTAGAGGAACTTTTATCCCTTGTTCGTGAGTGCCACAACCATTTCCATGATACCCATGCTTAGCAAAAATGCAAAAACCACGACCATAACGATCAGCCATTTCAGAAAGAGAAGGTGGTTTTTCATAAGACAAAGAATCAAAATCTTCAGAATTAGAGGTGTGAGGAGAAGAAGTTTGAGAAGCGGCCACAAAATTATTGCTCATAGGCTCAGGTAATGTTGATTGATTTTTTAGCTTCTTCCTTCTTTTCAACTTTAAGCTCTCTAGAAGGAACCTTATATTCACCTACAAAGGTGGGATTAAAATCAAGGGATCCCCAATCGTCGTCTGCGAGAACCTTCTCAGGATCAAAATCCTTCTTATGTGTAGTTTCAAGTCGAGAAGAGTCTTCTTCAGGAGCTCCAGACTCATCCAAAGAATTTTGATCATCAGAGAGTGAGGATTCATCGATAGGTATCTTGTTTAAAGAGTCATCACTAGACGAGGATGACTTAGAAGAACCCCCTTTGGAAGTAGATGTTTGTAAACAAGCTTGGAAATTAGTATCACCTATCAAGGTATATGTCTTATTGTTATAGATAAATTTAACTTGTCTGTGCAATGTAGAGGGGACAGCTTGCATACTGTGAATCCGAGGTCTCCCTAATAACAAGTTGTATGTTAAATTTCCCGACATAACATGGATAGGAGTAGGTAAAGTAATAGGCCCCACTGTGAGGGGTAAGGTGATAATACCTAATGAAGTTTTAGCCACATTATCAAAGCCTCGAATAGGATGAGAGTCCGGCTCAATTAGGGATGTATCCACATTCATCTTATGCAAAAGATTAATGCTACACACATTAAGACCAGAGCCATTATCTACTAGTGTTCGTCTTATAGAAGTGTCTTTCATGATAACCACAATCATCAAGGGATCATATTGATGCTGAATTTCACTAGTAGGCAACTCATCTTGGGTAAACACAATTTGAGCTTTAGGATTCATCATAGAGTTAACAAAAGATGCTATATTACTAGATGTATTCGGTGGAGGAACATTCAAATCTTTCGAGGCATCTTGTAACATTCCATGATGAGCGGAAGAAGTTTGAATCAAATCCCAAAGGGATATCTTAGCAGGGGTAACTTTAAGTTGTTCTATGAGATCATATTCCTTACTAAGAACTTGTGAAATACATGGAGCTTGTGGAAGAATTGGTTGAGGATTCAGAAGAGAAACTGGAATAACAGGAGGAGGACTAGGCTGCCTATTATTTCTGGTATGATAAGTATGGGCAACCGCATGATAACTCTCTCTAGTTATTTGCTTGGCATAACTATAAGGACTTATAGGTTTTCTTCCTTGCACAATGATGATTGGTTTATTCGGAGTACGTAAGGAATCATGATCATACCCTCCCTGGACAGTAAGGAGAGGTGATTTAGGAACTTGAAAGGTGGGAGAAGGATAAGCACCTTGGACTTCAAAGAGAGGCTTTTTATGCTCATTCAAGTTTATCATGTTAACCAATTTAGAAGTCTTGTTCTTGTTTAAAGATTTCGATAAAGCCACAAAGTCATCAAGAGCATCATCCAACAAAGCATGATCATATCTATTAAAAGGTTTATCTTTTGATTCAAAAGGAGACATCTCCTCATAGAGGGGATTATTGAAAACAACCATGTTACTAGATTCAGTGGAAGAGTTGATAGGAATGTACCCTTGAGAGGACTCATTCAACTTATCTTTCTCATCACAACGAAATGGCATAGTAACAAGGTTTATGATTTTTTGGTAAAATGAAGGTTTGGCATCTTTAGGGTTCAAAAACTCATCTAAAGCTTCATCTTATTCATCTTGGATATACTCATAATAATCATCATAAGCATGAACATTTTGCAAATAAAAGTCTGACATTTTGAAATAAAAGTTGCATGAAATTTAAACACACAATGCAAAAGGAACACTCTCTCTCTCTCTCTCTTTTTTTTTTTTCTTAATGAAAATGAAATGAAAACACACTAAATCTAGATCTAGATCTAACAAATGCAAGGCAAGAAGAAGCAATGATAGATTCACGTCGGGTTCACCAAAATGTGTGAGGGAAAAAGCGAGACTAGGTTATCATGTCCTAATCCTACCTCTTGTCACACATTACGGAATACGAAAGAGCCTAGAGGTATCGCATAATTGGCTACTTCTTTTTGTGAAAGAGAGAGCCACGGGCTACCTATTAGGGTTTCTATTCCTTTGTTGTAATTGAAAGGTAAGATTATGCAAGTCCAATTCCTAACCCTAGAATGTAAGTATGAACTAATAACAAGATTGCAGAATTGAACTTAAACAATGGAAAGCTTTAAATACCAAGATAAAACAAAAATGCAAATGCTTACCCAGAGTCAAAATCTGAGTGGAAATGTTTGGGACGGGGGCGCGGGTGCCACTGTCCTAATTCTGCACCTAAAACTGCACCTGAAACTGTTGTTTTGCACTCTGGAAAACTGTCTAAAATGATGTCTATCAGGAGGACCAGGGCGCCCAGTGCCTCTGTCCCAGGGTTTAGGGCACCCAGCACCCCTGTCTTGAGAGGACCAGGGTGCCCCACGCCCCTGTCCTGGTATTCTACTCTGCAATTTGGTGTGGGGTGCTGTCTCGACCTGCTTTTTCTGGATCTGCAACCTGCGACGTCGTCCGAGTCTCGAAACCTGCACTTATATCTGAAAAAGGTGTTTGGGCGACTATATAGGGTTTTGCCTTAGTCAAACCCCTGCTTCGGTGATTTCCACCTCCACGAATAGCCAAGTTGTATTGTAAAAGTAATGTGTGTGCAGACCTTGTGTGTGTGCAAGATCTAAAATGCAAGTAAGCAAACTAGAGCAACCTAGAAAGTAAACCCTAATTGCTTGTCAATGATAATGTAAATGCTCTAAATCAAGATGCAAAGTGATCTAAAGCATGAATAAATGAGATATTGAAGCTTATGCAAAGACATGAAAACAACATGAAATCATACCCAACCTCCAAGGGAGAGGTACAAGCCAATCTTCAGTCGGTAATCTCCTATTGTTCTTCAATGTCTTCCAAGCCCTAAATGGATGAATGGATTTGATAAATGCTTGATAGAGGGATGTTGAAAGTTGTTGAAGTCTTCAAAGATCTGCTCTTTCGCTGCATATGAGGTTCCTGAAAACAAAATTCCCATGCCTTCAAATGAAGAAAGAGAGCTCTTATGTATGAAACCCTAGGTCGCAATTTCGTCTTTTGGCCGACCTAGAGATTGAATCTCCCACCAATTTCTTGGGGTTAAGCTTTATTTTATGATTGGATCGTGCTCCTAAAATTTTGGGAAAAATGTCCGGGACCGTGTGCACTCCGGGCACCATGGTCCCGACAACTTTTCACCAAATTTTCAGGGCCGTCAGATATGATGATTTTAGAGAGAATCCCGAAGTTACAGGTGATTTCGAGATGTTTTGACCCCCGAAATCAAGCCCCCAAGTTCAAAATAGGACTTAATTAGGGTTTTTGATTAGATGATGCATTGGAGGAATCACATGAAAAGGGGCACACTTTAATGAAAGGGCCCAATTTTATGATGTGAAGGATGATGAAATAGGACCTTAGACCTAATTAATTTGATTAATTAAGTGCTAAAGGGGAAATGTAATGCAAAATGCAACCGCGCCAATGCGGGTGCTAAACTAGGTGTTAAATTGTATTGCTTTAGCAAGTGCGTACAATTTATGACGTTACAGTTCTAAGTGAATTCGGCATTGAATATGTAGATAGAAAAGAAATCAAAGGAGAAGCTATTGCAGATCAACTGGCAGATGCACCCATGATTGATGATACTCCTATGACTTCAAAATTTCTGGACGAATCGATTCTGATGGTGACACACACAAAGCCTTGGCAATTATACTTTGATAGTTCATACACACAACATGGTGCAGGAGCTAACATCCTCTTTATCACACCTCAAGGGGATTCCATTCCTAAATCCTATCGATTGTCATTTCCTTGCACCAATAACATAGTAGAGTATGAGGCATTAACAACAAGTTTATGAATTGCGGTTTAGTGGAAGATCCAGGAACTTCTTGTTTTTGGGGACTCTCAGCTTGTAATTTGTCAAGCAAATGATGACTACTAGACAAAAGATGAAAAAGTATTGCCTTATAAGAAAATGGTAGATGACATCAAACAATACTTCATAGAGATAATCTTTGAGCAGATTCCAAGGAAAAACAATCGAGCTGCAGACTCCATGGCTACTATTGCTCCATTGATCGATCTACCACAAAATGAGACCTGCTATGAGTTCTTGGTGGATAACCTTTTGGCTCCCTCATATGAGATCAATCCTGTTGAGATGGTATGTTTCATTGATCCTGATTCCCCTTGGTACAGTGTCATTTTTACATACCTTCACAACAATACCCTTCCTCAAACCTTTCCAACAATTAGTGCCACACTTTCATCTACCAATATTCTTGCTACATCATTTTCGCCGATACCCTTTATCATCGAGGTTTAGATGGCACTCTCCTTAGATGTTTAGAAAGTGACAAGGCTCAGATTGCATTACAAGAAGTTCATGAAGGTATATGTGGTGCCCACTCTAGTGGTCCGACCTTAGCTAAGAAACTTATTATAACTGGATACTACTGGCCCACTATGGAAATAGATTCATATCAGTTTGTCAAGAAATGTAAGCAGTTTCAGATGCATGGAGACCTCATTCATGTGCCAACTTAGGAACTTCAACCGTTCACAAATCGTTGGCCCTTTTGTCAGCAGGGACTCGATCTCAAAGGCAAGATTCACCCTCCTTCTTCCAATGGCCATAAATTTATTATCACAACCACAAAATATTTCATGAAATGGATTGAAGCCATTCCTCTCACCCAAGTCACTGGAAAACAGATTGCCACATTTATCCTCAACTACATCATCTGTTAGTATGGTGCACCTCTTTCCATCATCGTAGATAATGGAAGTCCCTTAAAAAATTAGGATGTTCGTGAACTTTGTGATTGCTTCCATATTAAACACCTCTTATCCACTACATACTATCCCCAAGGTAATGTTAAAGATGAGGCATCTAATAAAACCATTATGAGAATCCTCAAAACGACAGTCGATGACGCTAGCCGAAATTAGCACATCCAACTCAATCTTGCACTTTGAGCTTATCGTACAAGTGCTCATACACCTACTAGAGCTACCCCTTATTCACTTTTCTATGGTTTCAAAGCTATCTTTCCTATTGAGGTCGATTTACCATCCTTATGAGTCTCTTTGCATGATATAATCAATGATGAAGACTATAGGGTCTCCCGCTTACAGGAGCTAGAACTATTGGATGAGAAACATCAAAGTGCTTTTAATCATCTTAAGGCTTATCAATAGAGAATGAGTCACAAATAAAATCATATGGAAAAGCCTCATACATTTGAGGTAGGTGACTTAGTATTGAGGGAGAATACTAGGAATCAATAAGACCGAGAAAAGAAAGGAAAATTTGAGCCCAATTAGCCTGGTCCTTATGTCATCACAATAGTCTATGGATCAGGTGCATATTAACTCTCAACACTGGATGGAGAACCTTTGGAAGATCCTATCAACAACATGCACCTTTGCAAGTTTTACACATAGCTCTTCAGAATATCCTAATTCAAAAATACAAAAAAAACCATAAAAATAAAAAAATCGATACTTGGTAAAAACCTGACAAATAGGCATCTTGAGACACAAAAAATAAATAAAATTGAAACATCAAAAATAGTAAAGAGAAATAAATCCATCCAATGATGAAAACCACTTCGGTGGCACCCTAGGCAAGTACCATGGTAAAAATCGGGTTACCAATGCCATGTCTAGAGACATTTCTCCTCCCTCCTTCAGGATTGAATCTCATCCTTTCACCTTGTACACACTCACAACCTACACCTCCATAATAAATTTACCCATTCTCATCAAGGCTTGTTATTGATCTACCTAAGATTAGTTAGCCATTCATAATAAACCTACCTTTTCACCCTTTCCTTCCATAATAAATCAGGTCCAATCTATAACTAGGGCAAAAATCCCAAGTCTAGTGACGAAAGTGGTACCCTGAGCATTGCATGTTTTGAGGAGCATTGCCTTTTCATTCCTCCTTCTTTCTATGCACAATCCACAATAAAAGATCACTTGCATCACCAATCTGCAATAAAGTTTCATTCTTCTTCGCAATAAAGTATCATTTTCATGGATTCAGTCAGTTTCAGATGAGACACAATCAACAGTGGGCTTTCAAAAAATCAACATTATTTGTCCTTTATCAGTATAACAACGTTGTGACCAAATCAAAAATGTTAACATATGTGGCAAGAAACACAAATAACTTGAAGATTTCATTGTGTCTTGGTGTCAAGTCTTGGTTTTGTTTTGATTTTATCTTTTGGTGACATGTCTTTTAGCTTTTCCGGGATGTCTCTCACTAGAGATTATATCTCCAAGATGTCTTTGACTAGAAAGGCGAGGATGGGGTATGTTCACCTATTTTTTTGTTGTCTGTGGATTGTCTCTTAGTAATTCTATGACTTATCCAAGGATATGAGGACATTGTGACTCTAGTGTGAACTGGGGCATTCCTTGTTTGCGACTGTTTGATCTCCATGCAAACAAGTACAATGACTTTCAGGATCGAACCTATACCTTGATTGTCATAACCTATTTTCCATAATAAAGCTCAATAATGATAAAACACAAGAAGCTCTTTCAGTTCCATATCTTCTATCTTCCATTCCCCTTTCAAGATTGACTTCCATCATCCTTCCCGAGTCTGTGTAGCCTGCTATAACATGACTGAGTATAATGCCATGCCAAAAATATCTGCATTTACACCTGCATCACCACATATTTGTAATTTTCATTATATAAATACATATAGATATAATAAATGCATCACATCCTGCACACACCACTGATTAGTATATCATATATACATCATGCATTCTCATCATGTAAATAATCATAGCATGTCAATTATCATACATCCATCTATAGTACATTCACATTTGTATCATGCATGTCATATAAAACATAAACAAAAAAAAGAACAAAAACATATTGTATATCATCATGGATATATTTTGCACCCATAAGCATCATAACATCATCATAAGCATCATAGAATCATTATAAGAACATGCATAAACTGTATCAACATATAGAAACATTACATAGAAACACATGCATATAGCTGCCACAAGGATGGATCATCTCATATATATATATATATATATATATATAATCATAATGTGTCATAATACAATGATGTCAATATCTCATAAGGCTACAAAATCACGTGAAGGTGTCTACATCATCATACAAAATACTAATTTTAAAATAGGATCTAAGAGAGCTATGATGAACTCCCTCCCTCAAGCCAACTGGCCTCCAAAGAATCTGACCTCTCGAAGTCCTTGCTCCAGGATCACCTCCTCTGTCTTCTCCTCTTAGTGGTGTGGGTGGACCCATAACCCTACCACTGGATGCCTATCATCTATCTCTCCCCCCTATTGTAGTCATCCTAGAAGCTCTCTTGAAGCTCGTAGCCCTCAGCTCTGGAAGAACAACCAGATAGTACAAATCTCTCCAATAAGCTATCTCCTCTCTTTCCCATAGGACATATGCATATCCAGCCCATGTGTCCTCAGCCTCAATGTACCTATGGATGTCTTGATCCCTCTCCCTCTACATCTTTGCTAAGTGTCACCTCAATTGAGTCAAGTCTCTCTCTCTCGATCCTCGATCTCATCATCTTGTCTTGCTGCAATCTCTCACAGTGCTAGCAACTCATCCTCCTCCCCATCTCCACCCTAAGCACCCTCCTCCTATCTAGCATGTCCCTATACCTATCCACCAATCTATAATACCTATCCTCCTATACCCCTCAGTGGTCTCGATGGCCTCCCTCCCAGTGGATCATGTCTCTCCTTAGCCCTCTCTCTAGCATCCCTTTGTCCACCCTTGTCCTGTTGGCATATGTATAGAGTATGTTGACATGATGATATTGTATGTTGTCATTGATGTCAATATGATGATGAGTGAACTGGTATATTGAAGTAAGCACTTGCAAGAGAACTAGTATATGTAGCGGTATGTTTGTCCAAGTGAACCAGTATGTTGAAATGTGAACCGATATATGTGAAAATGTGAACTGGTATATGTGAAAATGTGAGCTGGTATATGTCAACAAGTGAAGTGGTATGTTTGTCCAAGAGAACCAGTATGTTGGAATGTGAACCAATATATAGAATTTTTTGTATCAAGGTTTCGTATGGTATGACTACCGGTTGGTAGTCTTAGCTTCAGGGTTTCCGGTTGAAGTGTTCTATGCCTATGTGATTCAACCGATGACATTGTGTGTTGTGCTAGCATTGTAATGAAGAATAGATTATGTTTCCATGTTATCTCTATGCACGTGAAGGATCTTGCATGAAGGAGATTGATCCTATCTACCTTGGGAATGTGCAAAGTCTCTGCAAACTATGGAGAACATGTGATGGGTTATTGCCTCCAAGATGCGGTGAAGAATGAATGATGGAGAATGTCTTGAGATCTGTTCAAGACCGTTATACTCAAAGCAAAGTGTTCAATGGTCAGGATTGAACCGACTGAATTGCTTAACCTAAATATTTAGGGTTTAGGGTTTATGCTACCAACCTATCTATTTGCTATAAGGTCGATGTTGTTTTTCATGTTGAGGTGGTTGGCAAATGTTGTGTGTCTATCTAAGTGCAAAGATACGTGATTCTTGCCAGACCAGATATGAGGATAGATACCTACAAAGTGTGAGTGTAGAAGGAAGGAACTAAAGCAGATCTGCATTGGCATTGAATGCTATTACCAGATTATTGTAATACCTGTTAACCTTTAACCACTTCAACAGTTGGAAAATCCCTTAACAGGGTAGCTTTAACCAGCTTGCTGTAAATCCTTTAACATGGTGACTCAAACCCATTGAGTTCTAAAAATCCTCTAACAAGGTAACCTTTAATTGGGTTTAACCCTTGACTCGGTATGTTAGCTACCCCCTAACTGGGTGATCCCTAGCAGGATCGATTCCTAATAGAACCTGTTGTAAAGTCTTTAAACAGACTAGGCTCCTAACAGAGCAGACTTCAAAAGGGTTCAAAGTGCAGCTTGTGGGTATTCATCCCCATCATGGTTTTTCTTTGTTGGGTTTCCACATGAAAAATATGTGTGTTATGTGTGATGCTTTTCATATGATGCTTTGTTATTCTCTGTTAAGCGGTAAAGCATTTTGAACCTATAAGTCTTTACATTCCTATTAAAAGTATTTCTAGTGTATGCATATGGGTGAAGTGGAAATAAGATGTTAGGTTGTGTGGAAAGTTGAGTTACTGGTTTATGTCTTTCTCCATGCTTAACCGGTTGTAATCTAGTTTAGACTGGTGTTATTGCTTGCCAGTCAAAGGGCAGGGTTCTCAGTATAACTGGTTCAAGAGAAACTATTTTTATCAGTACTGATTCACCCCCCCTCTCAGTACCGATTTGGTACTAACTGGTCATCATTGATTTATCATGCCCCTCACCACTCTCCTCACTGCTCCTCTCATTTGCCTCCTCCATCTCCCTCTCGCCTATCCTCATCATCCTCATCATCATCATCATCATCATCATCATCATCATCATCATCATCATCATCATCATCATCATCATCATCATCATCATCATCATCATCATCATCATCATCATCATCATCATCATCATCATCATCATCATCATCATCATCATCCTTCACTACCATAGGCTCATATGGATCTGTCAACCTTGGTACTGGATGTGCAACAAAATAGGCATCATACTCTACATCTATACCTACGTCAATCACATCCCTCAGTAGATCCCAAGACATAGCAACCATCTACTCGAACTGTGTAACTGCAACATCATAGGACAAAATCAGCCCCTAGTGAGCCTTCCCTTGAACTGTCTGTACAAACTTTCAAGATCCTTGAAGCATCCTCTACTATCCTCCAAACTACCTGGATACATATAAGGTGTTCGCCTAATCAAATACCTACTCCTGAAAATATTTTGAAGCTCTATGGCATCCTCCCAATCCTCACAGTCAAGATAGGGTGTCCATATGACACTATCTATGTCATCTATAACCCATCTCCAATAGTCCACTTTCCCAATCTATGGCTGGAAAGTGATCATACTGTACTTGTGTGCGTAGGAATATCCATGCCCTCTCCCTCTGAAGTGAACTGGTCTAGTCACTGCAATGTGCTCATATGATCACACTTATAATAAAGTCACCCCGCACCCTAACCCGCAACCAGCAAGATACACAAATTGGTGAAGCTCAGGATACAAATGTGCTAATACACATAGAACCCATGCATATCTATTTTGCTGTGTCACCAACATCTCTAGATTCCTCCCCCAACTAGCAACCATACCTTGTGTTGCCCTATCTAGACAAAGGTAACCACTAATCACTCCTCCAACTACTACCGGTAGTCTATGTCTAGTAGCTAGCATAACATCCCAGCTGACATGATCCAATCTCATCTCCAACTGTGGGTCACCAAAGACTCATCTCAATGTATCCCTATCACCCTCTCTATCATACGACACTAGCTCACTGTGGATTGGTATCCTCAAAATCCTATAAACATCCTCTAAAGTGATTGACATCTCGCCAGTCGACAAATGAAACAAACAAGTCTTAGAGTGCCATCTCTCTGCTAGAGAAGTCAGTAATCCTTTGTTCGCTTGAATCCCAAGTAGATACATGATGTGTCTCAATCCCATACCCTCAATAATTGTCTGCTCCTGAAAGGTCAACTTTGGTCGTAACCTCTATGTCATAGGGAATCTCTCCCATGACTCTATCTTGGGAAAATACTCCTGCATCCAAACAAACCAATCATGTCAATCCTAGTGGTACTCATGTCTATCACATAGTGCTACTTCTATCCAAGTGTTTTATTTTATCACATGATGCCAAATTCTAGTGTATATGTTCATCACATTGCACTTGATCCTATTTAGAGGCCCTACTTGAGTGTATCCTCTCAACAACTTATCCAATTGACAAAATATGTTCATCATAGAATTGTCAATTATAGCCTATCTCATAGTTTGTCTCCCTAGGGAACTTGCTTGAGTGTATCTTCTCAGGAGCTTATTCAATCGATAATGTATGTTCATCACAAAACTGCCGATTTGAGCCTACTAAGACACAAACGCGTTTTTACAACCCAGACATGCTTTCTTACCCTAGATGCGCCTGCACATCATAGATGCACTACTGTCATACATAAACGTGCCTTTTTGACATAGACACGCCTTCTTCACATAGATGCATTTCTATCAAACCTAGATACGATTACATTTGCATATGCAACCAAACCTAACCTAGATTCACTTATCCTACCTAGATGTGCTGACACTAACCCAAACACATTTGTAGTGAAAAATACCGATGTTGCATTTTTTTTTATGTACCCTAAAATTCATTAATGACAGTAATAAATACAAAAAAATACAATGAGGCTTTGAGGTACTTACCGGCTCACCCATGTCATCTGGTCTCTGATATCACTAGAGTTGATTGAATATGTGAACTCTCTCCATCGACGCTGATTGCTCTAACTACTCTAAGTTCTCTCTATGCACTCTGATCTCTTATGTGTGTGGATGCAAATGAGGATGTTTTTCTTGTGGCCCTATCATATAGGCTACTTAACCCTAGTTTCTCATGTCAGTTTTTCTTTCTCATGTGACCTTGTCACCCTATCTTGTCAGTCCTTTCTAGCCTTTCTTTCTTATCAAGAGATTGTCTGCAACCCCTTTTAGTCTTTCCATCCAATCTCTCGAGGGGGCATATTTTTCCTATCATGGGGCAACTTTGTATCTATTTATCTTATCTTCTTTGAGGCAACGCGACAAGCTACATTATCTCAAAGAGGGGCAAAATGTAGACACCTAAAATTGTCCTATCTAATTAAATAAATATTTTATTTATTTAATTATTTTATCCTAAGTCTTCTATTAATTAAATAAATTCTTATTTATTTAATTAATTCATTAATCCTCTTCTAAGCCTTTCCTCATTTAAATAAATACTTTTATTTATTTAAATTGTCCTTTTCTTAAATTAAATAAATATTTTATTTATTTAATTGATCCCACTTACTCTATTAATTAAATAATTATTTATTTATTTAATTAATTCATTCACCTTTTCTACCCATGAGACATGTCACCCATCTCTTAATTCTTCTCTTACCTACTCCCTTTATCATTTAATTATTTCCTCTACCTACCCTTTAATCCTAGCTGACTATTTATCTTTACACCTCTTAATCTTATCCATCCATTTTTTATAGTGTTCTCTATATAAGAGGATGCCCTCTTCCTTTTTAAACCTAATCGTCTAATCAATGCATCTAAACACTCATATGCAATCAAACCTTCTTGCAACCAAGCTATCAAACACATTTTCAATGTTTGTTGAGCTCTTGTGCACACATAAAATCTGAGAGCAAATATATCAAACGAGATCAATGGAGATAGGAAGAAATGGAGATTGAAACCCTACTAGACATGTGAATGGTATATCTTGGTTTATTTTGTTTATTTGCATGGTCTTAGGTATCTTCATTTGTGTATGGTGGATCATTTTAATTTTTAGGCTAGGGTTTTGTGGTTGATCCTTGTTAGTCTTTCAATATTGTTGTTTCCATTAATCCATTTTCATCGTATACAACTGCCAACCAAGAAAAAGCTCTAGCTTTTGGTAGACATTCTTTACCCCAACATAAGTTTGTTGGCCAATTTTCATCCCTTTCTTTGTGATCAATAAGATAATATCCAATTTTAACTGAATACTCCCCATGCTTTGCTCCACTCCAAACTACTTCATCTTTTTTATCTAAAAGAAAAAAAATTCAGTTCTTTAAGATATTCTCTATGAGAAGTTTGTGATTTGCATCCAAAAGAATACCATCAATAGACTTCTAGCTCCACTCCAATCTACCATCAATCATTGCTAGTGCCATATAATCTCTGACCTTGGTCCCCCACAAATTACAAAGAGTCTTCCTCCCAACCTCCAAATTATCATCCTTGCCAAAAATATCCATCCTGTCCCATGAGTCCAACCAAAAATCAGCCAGTCTCCCATCACCAACTCGCCAAGTTATATGTTTTGTAATGACCTTTTGCATGACACAATGAAATTCCAAATTGGTGAACCCTTGGGAGGATTAAAATAGTGAAAATCCTATGATACTCCATGTTATCCAAATACTTTGCCCTCAAAATTTGAACCCATAGTTGAGTAGATTTTTTTTAAATAGACCACACTAGCTTATCGCCCATAGATTCATTCATTTTGTGCCAATTTCTCAAACCAAACCCTCCATAATTCTTTGGTTTACGAATCTTCTCCTAGGAAAAAAGGGGAATTTTATCCTCATCCCTTGAACCATTCCAGAAAAAATTTCTCATTTTTTGTTCAATTATCTTTAGAACCTTCATGGGTATTTTCATACACATCATTGAGTACAAAGGAATTGTAGAAATAACATTTCTAAGCATTAGTATACGACCTGTAGAGGTCAACCAATGACTTTTGCACCCATCTATTCTTTGTAAGTGACAATCAACTAAAATTTTCCAAATAAAAGAAGGCCAAGATACTTACCAGGGATTCCACCAATATGCATCTCAAGAATCCTAGAAACCTCCAACTATTTTGGAAAAGAAGTATTGAAGAAAAATATGTCAGGATTTCACGAATTAACCCTTTGACCCGAGCACCTGTTGTACTTATCAATGGTCCTTTTCATGACCCTCACTACTCTCAAAGAGGCCTCCCCTAGAAGGAGTGTATCATCAGAGAATTGAAGATGTGAAATAGATCTAAACCCTTGAGCAACATTGACTCCCAACCACAAACTATCATTCCTTCTTGTAGATATCAGCCTGCCAAGAGCTTCATACATAATAATAAAAAGAAAAGGGGAGATTGGGTCCCCTTGTCTTAACCCTCATTAGGATTCAAAAAAATCTTGTGGGTTGTAATTAACTAAAATGGAGAAGTGAGGATTACACAGACAACATTTAACCCAGTTAATCCAAAAGGGGCAAAAACCAAACCTTTGAAGCACCTTGAATAAAAATCTCCAATTCACTTTGTCATAGGCCTTTGTGATGTTAAATTTTAGAATCATCCTTTCAATACTAGAAGCTTTGATCGAGTGAATAGCTTCATGAGAAATGATAATCCCTTCCACAATAAATCTCTAGGGTGAGAAGCCACTTTGTTCTTCTGAAATAATTCTCTCCAAGGTTTTTTTTAATCTATTAGCAATTACTTTTGAAATGACTTTGTAGTATGTATTGCACAAAGAGATTGCCCTAAAGCCATCAAAAGACGCCACATCATTTTTCTTGGGGATAAGGGAAATAAGAGTATTATTGAAATCCTTGAGAATGAACCTCCCTACATGAGACTCCTCAACAACAAGTCTCAAATCCTCAGCAACAAGATTCAAAAACCGTTGAAAATAGGAAGCAGGAAAACCATCGGTCCCTGGAGCTTTGATAACTCCCAAATAAAAAAGAGCCTTCTTTACTTCTTTAATAGAAACAACTTCCATAAGCCAATGATTTTGAGCCACTGTGATACAATTTGGTATAATATTCAAAATGTCACCATCATCATCACTGGGTTGATCCTCCTTAGTCAAGAGGTTCTAGAAGTAAATCACAATAGATTCTTGGATTCCAGTCTGATCAGTCAACACAACTCCAGCTTGATTTTGAATTGAAAATATTTTATTACAAGACCTTCTCGCTTTGACGAAATTGTAAATTTTTTTTGTGTTTCTATCCCCATCCTTTAACCAAGTTTCACAAGACTTTTGCCTCTAAAAAGTTTCTTCTCTAGCCAGAACTTCTATATATTCATGATGCAAGAATTTTTCTTCCTCAAAATACTCCATTGACATCCCAGCCTATATAACTCACTTATGAAGATTATTAAGTTTCTTTTCAAAAAGGAGTTTCTTAGTAAAAATATTTTTAAACTTCTCCCTATTCCATTTTTTCAAACACTCTTTTAGATATTAGAGCTTCTTGAAAAAGATAAAAGCTCGATTTCCATTCCTGAAACGAGCATTTGTCCACCACTCTTCAACTTGCTTTCTAAAACCTTCAGCCCTGAACCACATCATTTCAAAATCAAAAGGACAACTTGTGGGGAAAACATCATCTTATATAATGAGGCTAATAGGATAATAATAAGAACCATGTAAAGGTAAAATATCATCCTTAGTCAGCCAGGGTTTCTCTTCCCAAGCCCCCACAAAAAAAAAATTGATTAGGTTTTTTTGCAATATTGGAAAACACTGCCCTCCTATTGGTCCAAGTAAAAGCACCTATTTTGAACTTGGCTTCAACCAACCCATTATCAATAAAAAATTCATTAAAATCCCTTTGAACATAATAAACCATTTATATCCTCCTCTTTTTATACCAGGGGATAACGTAGCATTAAAATCCCCACCCACAATATAGACTTCATTTGCCAAATTAGAGAGTAAACTAGATAAAATACCCTAAAGAGCTCTCTTGCAATAGATGCCAATTGGGCCATAAATATTGAAAAGTCCAAACAAACAATGCAAAGCCTTTGAAAACACTCTAACCCATTGCAAGTCTTTTTCCTGCCTTATTAGCACAACATCAACTGTAGAACTATTCCATAAGACACCTAACTCTCCCGAAGAACCTTCATACTCCATAAAATAGCTACCCCACATCTTAAACCTAGATTTAAAATATTGTAAATCCTCATCCTTTAATTTTGTTTCCTCCAATAATAGAATACCAGTTTATGACTGGTCAAGACATCTCCTGAGAAGTCACCGCTTGTCAGGGGCATTGCAACCCCTGACATTCCATGAAAGGAACTTCACTACTTCCGGGAAAAGGCTCCCAATATCAATTTGGTTTGACCTTTGGCACTACCTGCCATCTCCAAATGAATTGTGTTGGATTTAGGACCCTTAGTCTTCTTTTCCCCAACCTTTGGTTTTAGTTGTGTTTATTTTGTCTAATGAAGCGATCTATTCTCCAAGGTACCAACTACATCTCGTACCCCTAAATTTACCAATTCATTTAAATCATCCTCCAAGAGGTGTGATTCTACAATATCCCTCTCTAGCGATTCCAGCTCATTGATATCATCGTATTGAAATTCAGAGTGTAGATTAGGGAAATTTGAATATCCTTAAAAATATCACCATTTATGGGAGTCCTCACATATACCTATTGTATCCTGATTTGAATTCAGACAACCACTATCATGTAGCTCACTAACTATAGGATTCAAACCTCTATCTTGAAATAAGTCATGCTTATTCACTCTTTCATGCTCCACATCTAGAACTTCATCATCATTCTATTCCATCACCAACTCATTGCCCACATTGACCATCTTTAGATTATCAACATCATCCTAGTCAAGGTTCATATTCACCTCTTCAACCTCCTGCTCAATATTCTTCTTAGGTCTACTAGCCTCTGATTTAGAAAGAACTTATGTCTCTTTCACACCATGTTTCATTTGACAAAGTCGATCATCCCCTGCATTGCCACTTTCATCTATAAATCTATGATTAACATCCCTACCAGTTGGGTTATCCCCAACAACTCCCCCAACCTCATTATGGTCAATGTCGACTACATCATGAACACTATTCAAACCTAAGACAACACTCTCTTTCCATTTGTCACCAATTTCTAGAGACGACTCCTTAACAACTGCCTTTGCATTTATTGACCTTCTGAAATCTTGATTAGGAGGTCTTTCAAGGAATCCTGAACTAAGTCTTTACCCTTCAGCTCATTCTTGCATTCCTCCTCAGCATGGTCTTTTTCTTTACAAATTCGACATGCATCAGTAAGATTTGTTGGCAACTTGGAGGAATTGATTATGTGTTTCATTTATGTTTGTCATTGATGTCAACACTAGATGTTTTGTTGTCTACCAATTTTTGATAGAGTGCTTGGATTATGATGTTGATCTGGAGATCTCCGATATGTTCTAACTATTGGAATTGGTTTGGATTGGTTATTCATGTGTTCCTAATACATATCAGATTCAGTTAGTTTGGGATTTGATGATCCGAAAGCTATCATTTTTTCTAGTAAGCCTTTTGGTTACTAGTAAGGGTTTTACCGATAGAGCTTTGTTGAGGATCTTTTGATGAATCTGATAAGTGGTGTTGGTGGGGCTTCTAGAAGGTTATCAAGATGCTGATAGTTATAATGTTTGTGTTCCAGTTGATCAGTGGTGTTGCATTTGTCTTATGACAACCTATTATAGGTCCGATCTTATTCTGTTAGGTTATGGACAAGATTATGTAACGTGTTGGTTGATGCTCCTGATGTGTTATCGGTTGGATTTATTGATTGGCTTATGTTGTTTCAGTTTTAGGCCAACTTGGTTTATCATCGGTTTATGGTATTATGTAACAAATTTATTGTATTATCTTTTAGGTGGCCGACCTTATTGTTTAGGTCTCGGGTTGGTATAAATATGATGTAATATCTCTTTGTAGATCATGGTATGTGGTTATGGGATTACTTGTGTGAATAAAGTTGTAATCATATACAAAGGTTTTGGTCGATCATAGGTGATTGAACTGGGTTTATGTAAGAGGTTTAAGACCTCTGGTATCTTCATTTCGGATTGTAGTTGGATGTTTTCTGTAGTTAGTGAGACTCCTTTTTGATGAGCAGTGCGCTCTAGGCTGTTGGCCTTCCTACATGTGCAGGGCCCTTATTGTAATATTGATTCATCTTATCAGTGGATAGGTATTGTGGGTTTCAATCCCACCGTTGTTTTTCCTCATTGAGGTTTCCACGTATAAATTTGTGGTGTTATGGCGTTCATATTTGTGGTTGCATTGTTACTTACTGTTATATGCTTTTATATTTACTGATTGTTGCGTTGTTGTGTTAATAAGGTTAAATTTATCCATTCCGGTAGAACAATGATTAACCCCCCCTCTTAGTGTTCTTGGATCCCAATAATTAGTATCAGAGCTTGGTGCCTCAGAGTAAGTCTAACAACTTGAAGAAGATCCTGTATCAGGAATCTATAGAGATAATTTTAAGGAAGGAACTTCAAGTATCACTTGAAGACTATAATGCTGAAAGGTTGAGAAACATGAATCTATAAAATGAGTTGAGATTTGCAAAGGAATTCATTTTTACTCTGCAGGAGAGGTTGTCATCTGCACAAGCTAAAAGGAAAGAAATTTGTGATCAATTACAAAGTCAGGATGATGGAGAGAAGAATTCTTTAAAGGAATTATGTCAGGAGCTGACTCAAGAGAATGGTGTCATGAAGAATTAAATACAAGCCATAACTTTGAGGATGTCTATGGAGATTGAAGACTGAAAGAATGAAGGAAATATTTCCATATATCTGAAAGATAGATCTGAGGAATGCATTAGGTTGGTGCATGAGAATGATGTGTTGAGAACTGAATTGGTGCAATCACAAAACAATGAGAAAGAGTTGGGAAGAATGTCGACAGTCCTAAGAAGTGATTTGGATGCAATGAATGAATACAAAGATAAGTCCAAGGTTAGTTTTGCTAAGCTCAATGAATTATTGAAGAATCAAAGGGACACTGGAGACACTAGAGGTCTTCGATTCGAGCCTAGAGAAATCTCTGGTACTGCAAATTAGGATGACACATCTGGTCAGAAGGTCGACTAGAATAAAAAACCACCAGTAAGGCAACCCAATGCACATAAATTTAATGGTAGATGTTTTTTTTGCAATAAGTTTGGTCATAGAGAAAGTCATTGCAGAAGTACAGAAAATCAAAATAATAATTCAGTTCCCAGTCAGTGTTCAAATTGTAAAAAGTATGGTCATAGGACAAAATATTGTATAATGAATGTTAGATGTCATGCACGTGGAAAGTTTGGACTTATGGCTAATCAATGTAGGGAGAGGAATGATCAAGGTTATAGTAAGGCAATTCAAAAAAATAATGTTACTTGTTATGCATGCAACAAAGTAGGACATATTGCTAAATTTTGCAGAAGCAAGAACCTACCAACAAGAAGTGATAAATCTAATGAGAAGGGAAAGAAGAAGGATGATGATATTCAGAAGGAGCATGAGAAGAAGTGGTTTATGAAGTCTGAGGATCAACCGGCAAAATCAAATGCCCTAGATGTTCATTTGGTGGAAGCATATACTCTGATTACTCAACCGATAGAGCAAAATTTTCTTGTACTGGCAAGAATCTCATCCAATAACTAAGGCATTCGCCTTAGGGGGAGGCAAATTGATGACAGATCTTGCATTTCCCCTAGTAGTGGTCTGAAAGCTTGTTTCAAACTTTGGAGAAGTCAGTTTGAAGGTTAATTGACGAAGATTTGTTGGATCTTGGATCTGGTTTGGTTTATCGATAAGTCACTTCATGAGTTATGGTTTGGTCATACACCTATAGTTAAGTACTCCAAAATATTTGGTAGTAAATGCTATATTAAAAGAGTTGATGCCATTGGAAGTTTGATCTTAGATGTGATGAAGGGATATTTCTTAGCTATTCTAATGAAAGAAAAACATATAGATGCTATATAAAAAGATTGCAGAGAATTGTGGAGAGTGTTAATGTCAAGGTGGATGAGTTGTACAAAGGTTAAATAAGAACTTATGAGAGAGAACCAAAAGTGGAGATGATCATAATTGAACTAGTAGCACCTGCACTAGAACAAAATGTTGAACCAGTTACCCCGAAAGTATCAGAAAATTCAAAAGTAATTGAAGATCAGAGCAGAGGGACAAAAAATCAGAAGACTCCTAGGTATGTAAGGTTGAATCATTCAGAAGATCAGATAATTGGACAAGAAGATGGTTGGCAGCTAATGAGGTATGCTTAATTTCTTTAATTGAACCAACATCAATAGATGAAGCATGTAAGGATGAACGTTGGATGTAAGCTATGGAAGAGGAATTGGATTAGTTAGAAAAGGACAACACATGGACCTAGATGTTATTGGAATTAGGCTTGATTGGTTTACAAAGGATATTCTCAGAAGGAAGAAATTGATTATGTTGAATCCTTGCTTCGGTAGCTAGGATTTTCAAATATTTTTAAGGATTTTCCAGGTATGGTTTTTGGTTTATGATGAATTTACACTATGTGCATATTCAAATTCTGATTGGGCTATAGGTAACCGGACAGGCTCATCTGGTGAAATTTTCTTTCCTGGAAAGAAAATTGTTTCATGGATTAGCAAGGAAAAATCATATACTTCCTTATCTACTGCTAAAGCTGAGTATGTTGTTGCTGCTACTAGTTGTACACAAGTTTTGTGGATGAAGTAAATGTTGAAGGATATAAGGGTAGATTGTAATGAACCGGTAGTTATTCACTGTGATAACTTCGCCACTATTAACATATCAAAGAATCTGGTATTTGAATCTAAGACAAAGCACATTTCTATTAAGTATAATTTTCTGAAGGAGAAGATGGAAGCAAATGAGGTCAGACTCGTTTATGTGAACACTAAAGAGAAGATTGCATATATCTTCACTAAACCTTTGCCTAAGGAATCATTTGAGTACTTTAGAGACAGATTGAGAGTTTTAGCCCCCTCGGTAGAGACTTGAGTGATGTCGATTTGCATCAGTCTGGTATGCATTTATCAGAGCTATCATTCATTTAGGATTGATGTGTTGGTGCTACTACTCAGGGGGATTAGTCAACTATGTGGTTCAAAGAATTTATGATTTTTCTTTGATGTTTATGTCATATTTATGGCATTGATATCAAAGGGGGAGAGATATTTATGTGAAAAACAAAGATTAACATAGATATCATTCAAAGGGGGAGGAACAAAATTTCAGATTGGTTGTATCCCATTGGGGGAGTTTGGTTTATTGGTTCAAAACTTCATTGTCATATCATTTTGGGGAGACTATTGCATGTCTTCCTTTGGGGGAGACTTGTTTAGCATTTCTTGGCACTTGGATGTTTTTCACATCTAGTGTTGTCATCGATGCCAAAGGGGGAGATTGTTGGAAACTTGGAGGAATTGATTATGTGTTACATTGATGTTTTTCATTGATGTCAACACTAGCTATTTTGTTGTCTACCAGGTTCTGGTAGAGTGGTTGGATTATGATGTTCATCTGGAGATCTTCTCTGGTATGTTCTGGATGTTAGAATTGATTTGGATTGGTTATTCATGTGTTCCTGATGCATATCACATTCAGTTGGTTTAGGATTTGATGACCCAAAAGCTATCATTTGTTCTAGTAAGCCTTTTGGTTATCGGTAAGGGTTTTACTGACAAAGCTTTGTTGAAGATCTTTTGATGAATCCGATAAGTGGTGTTGGTGCGACTTCTAGAAGGTTATTAGGATGTTGATGGTTATCATGTTTGTGTTCCATTTGATCAGTGGTGTTGCATTTGGCTTATGATGACCTATTATAGGTCCGGTCTTATTCTGTTATGTTATGGACCGGTTTATGTAACGTGTTGGTTGATGTTCCCGATGCATTATCGGTTGGATTTATCGATTGGTTTATATTGTTTTGGTCTTAGGATAACTTGGTTTATGATTGGTTTGTGGGATTATGTAACAGATTTACTTAACTTGGTTTATGATTGGTTTGTGGGATTATGTAACAGATTTACTGTATTATCTTTTAGGTGGCCGACCTAATTGTTTAGGTCCCAGGTTGGTATAAATATGATGTAAGTTCTCTTTGTAGATCATAGCATGTGGTTATGGGATTAAGGTTATGGGATTACCTATGTGCGAATAAATTTGTAATCATATGTAGAGGTTTTGGTAAATCATAGGTGATCGAACTGGGTTTGTGTAAGAGGTTTAAGACCTCCAATATTGAGCTTAATCGGAACTATACTCAGGCATAGGAAATGTTATTCTTGCAGTTCAATCTTCATTTCAGATTGTAGTAGGATGTTCTACGTAGTCAGTGAGACTCCTTTTGGGATGAGTAGTGCACTCTAGGTTGTTGGCCTTCCTGCATGTGCAGGCTCCTTATTGTAATATTTATTCATCTGATCAATGGATAGATATTGTGGGTCTCCAATCCCATTGTGGTTTTTCCTCATTGAGATTTTCCTCGTATAAATATATGGTGTTATGGTGTTAATATTTGTGGTTGCATTGTTACTTACTATTATATGCTTTTATGTTTACTATTTGTTGAGTTGTTGTGTTAATAAGGTTAAATTTATCCATTCTTGTAGAACACTGATTCACCCCCCCCCTCTCAATGTTCTTGGATTCCAACAAGATCCTCAACTTCAATAGTCTATCTCCAACCCCCTCACTCGACTTT
Source organism: Cryptomeria japonica (assembly GCF_030272615.1). Lineage (NCBI taxonomy): Eukaryota > Viridiplantae > Streptophyta > Pinopsida > Cupressales > Cupressaceae > Cryptomeria > Cryptomeria japonica. The sequence continues at coordinate 309,236,916 of NC_081409.1, read as the reverse complement.
AATTCAATAAATTGAGGCAAAAGGATGCGTGGATTACCATAAAGTGTAGATTATTGAATACATACTAAACCCCAAATATTGCAGAGCTTCATTAATCTTTAGAAAAAATCCCAACTTATTTCCAATCATTTTGAGTGTCTTACTATCCCAATATTCATGTGGGAGATTGTAGAGCCAAATCCAAATGGGGACCTCATCTATCTCTGCCTTTTTAGGGTCAAAGTTTGGAACCCAGTCTTTTATGTAGAAACCTTTTCCCCCCATAAGTAATGGACCACTATTCAATATCCATTCTTTATCCTTTTCACACGAGCATATTACAAGGTAGAAACCAATAGGCAGGGTTTTCAAAATGCAGGATTCACCCTATGTTTCATCCACCTAAGAATAGAAGTGGACCATTCTCCATTCCATCCCATAAAAAAATCCCATTTCCCAAAAAAATGCACAAATTTCTTCCATTCTGCATTCTCAATAAGGAAAGAGACAACTAGGGAAGGAGTGTATTCTTAACATACCTTCTTGGACGCCAGTTTTGTTGGCAATTGACACTCATTTGATTGGTTTCAATATGTTTTCATTGATGACAACATGTTCCGCCTTCATATTTTGTTTTAGTAGTGTACCGACAGACACTTCACTAACACATGTATCTTCACCGATTGGAAGGAATTCTCTGGTTACCAGCATTGTAGGCCAACATGACTTCATCTGGTTATCGGTATTGGAGGATGAAATCATTTTGGGAAATTTGACATCGACAATTGATTTTGATATATGCATTTATGCAATTTAGCCGACATGTATATTCATATTGTAATTATCTTTGTAAGCCGACATAAGGCATGCAAGTTTGTAAGGGTACATACAGGTCAGTTGATTAGATCATTTTTGTAATAGGTGAGTATATGAGATGTAATGGAGATGCGAGCTATATGAGAGAGATCATGTATGTGAGGATATTTATGTAAGGGGTATTCTGGTAAGGGTTTAGGGTTTTAGACCGGAACAGACAAAGCTTAACCAAAACTATATTTAGGCATAGGAGATGCTATCTTTGCAGCTCACTCATTTCTCCAGATTGTAGTCTAGATTTCTATGTAGTTAGTGAGACTCCTTTTGTGATTGAGCAATGTGCTCTTGGCTGTAAGCCTTCCTGCAAGTGCAGGCCCCTATATTTTGTAATATCTCTTCATATGGCTAGTGGATTGATATTGTGGGTCACAAATCCCATCGTGCTTTTTCATTTTTGATATTTTCCACATATAATTCTCTGTGTTATGGTATTCATTTGTGTGATTGACTTATTAGTTGCTTTACTTATTTCAATTCTATATGTACGAGTATACTGGTTGGTGAATGCATGCTTTAATAAGGTTAAAATTGATCATTTGGGTAGAACATTGATTCACCCCCCCCCTCTCAGTGTTCTTGGATTCCAACAATTGGTATCAGAGCCTTGTGCCTTAGAGGAAGTTTAACAGCTTGAGGAAGATCCTAAATCTGAAATTGATGGATATGAGTTTGGAGAAACAACTTGAGGTAGCACTTGAAGATTATGATGTTGAAAGGATGAAAAACTTGAAGTTACAAGATGAATTGGATTCTGCTAAGGAATTCAATCTTGTCCTACAAGAGAGGCTGTCATCTGTTCAAGCCAGGAGGGAGGAACTTTTGCAGAATTAGGATAATGAGGAGAAAGATGCCCTTAATGAAAGATATCAGAAGCTGAGTTAGGAGAACATGGTTATGAGGAATGAAATGAAAGCTTTAACTATGAGGATGTCAAAGGAGATTGAAGACTAAAAGAAGAAGAAAGAAAATCTTTTTGTATCTCTGAAAAACAAATTTGAGGAATGTGGTAGGTTGGTTAATGAAAATGATATGTTGAGAACTGATTTAGTGCAATCCCAGAGTAATGAACAAGAAATTGAAAGGCAAATGATAATTCTGAGAGATGATCTAACTATTGCAAGTGAGTATAAAGAAAAATTCAAGGTTAGTTCAACACAACTTGATGAGTTATTGAAGAGTCAAAGACAGATTGAAGATTCTAGTGGACTTGGATTTGGACAAGGACAAATTTTTGGTACTGCAAATGAAGATCAAAACCATAAGGCACTAGTAAGGCAGTTTAATGGTTATAAATATAATGGTAGATGCTATGTTTGTAACAAATTTGGTCACATGGCTAGACAATGTAGAAATAGAGCAAATAAAAACTATAATTTTGTTCTCGGTCAATGTTTTAATGCAATAAGTATGGTCATAAGACAGAAGATTGTCGAATGAATGTTAAATGTTATGTATGTGGAAAATTTGGACATATGGCTAATCAGTGCAAGTCAAGCAATTTTACTGGTTTTAGCAAAGCAATTCAAAAGAACAATGTTACATGTTATGCATGTAATGAGGTTAGACACATAGCTAAGTTCTATAGAATAAAAAATCTACCAATTAGTAATGATGGATCAAATGATAAAGGAAAAGAGAAGGTTAATGAAATCCGACAAGATTATATCAAGAAATGGGTCATGGAGTTAGAAGATCAATCAGTAGATGGAAATGCATCGGTTACTCAACCGACATAAGAGGTTGCTCCTGCATTGAAAGGAAGCTCATCTGGTAACTGAGGTAGATGCCTTAGGGGTAGGAAAAATTCATGAAGATGTTGCTTAAGTCCTGTGAAGAGGTTTTGGAAGATGTTCTAGACATTGGAGATGCTTATCTGGCATGGAGATGTTTGATCGAGATCTGGTATCTTTCACTGGTAGTCATTCATATCAATGAAAAATTAATGTTTCTTCAAGGTTAAAAGGTTGAATTCACTTTATTTCTGATCACTTTGCATTCAGAGTGATTCAAAACAAGTCTAAGGTGATTTAGTGCGATCGATATCATCCTGAGTGATTTCACCAGTGATCAAAAGAGTTCTTTAGGGTTTTTCATCGATAACTATTTTATAGGTATTTATCTTTCATCATGGAAAAGGGATCATCCTCTGTACCTACTTTTATTGCAAATCCAATCATTGTTGAGGTCAAGGACCATCCTAGGCCGATTTTTAAATGATTTCCACATATAGCCACTTTGGATGATTTGGTTGGCGTATTTTCCTATGTCCCGGAAGGAGTTGTGTATGTTGAAGATGTCAGAGCTTACATTCACTGTCACATTGAGGATTTGGGAACCATTGATATTAAAAGCATGTATATGAGCGAGTTGATGGGATATTCTAGAAAGATTAAGCCTAAATATCAACATATTGAGGATCTACGGTTTACTGACATTCTGGATATTCCGAAATTTGAAGATGAGATTGTCATATATGTTTTGAGCAGAGTACATAGAGAATTTATCTAGTTGGATAGACCGTATAAGATAATTACAATATGAATATACATGTCATCTTAATTATCTTTCTAAGCTGACATAAGGCATGAAAGTTTGTAAGGGTATATAGGTTAGTTGATTAGATCATTTTGTAATATGTGAGGATATGAGATGTAATGGAGATGTGAGATATATGAGAGAGATCATGTATGTGAGGATATTTATGTAAGGGGTATTTTGGTAAGGGTTTACAGTTTCAGACTAGAACAAACAAAGCTTAACCAAAACTGTATTCAGGCATAGGAGATGCTATCTTTGCAGTTCACTCATTTCTCCGGATTGTAGTCTAGATTTGTATGTAGTTAGTGAGGCTCCTTTTGTGATTGAACAATGTGCTCTAGGCTGTAAGCCTTCCTGCAAGTATAGGCCACTATATTTTATAATATCTCTTCATATGGCTAGTGGATTGATATTGTGGGTCACAAATCCCACCATGGTTTTTCCTCTTTGAGGTTTTCCACATATAATTCTCTGTGTTATGGTATTCATTTGTATGATTGGCTTATTGGTTTCTTTACTTCTTTCAATTCTAAATGTTCATGTATACTGGTTGGTGAATGCAAGTGTAGAGCCCCTCCCCGATGAAGCCCTGGTTAACCTAGTTTGACCATGGTTGACCTTATTAATAGTTTGCATGGATGATTGGTACACTATGTAAAGATGTTATAATTCAATAGGATGGGCTATGTTAGACGGGTAAATTAGTGAGAAAAGTAATTGAACCATGTTATGGAATCATTTTACCTTGTGGTGCACATTTTGATGTGTTATAGATTTAGATTCTATATGATCCACTGATTGGATAACCTTGATATGATCTATGTCATTTATCCCAGAATTTGCAGTGCTTCATTATGATGTTAGAAAATAGGGATGCATGCCTTATGAATGATTGTGATGATGTCTTTGAGTAAATTATTTAATGTGGATTTTATCAGATAATTGATAATTTGATTGTTATGATTTAAGGTGTATGCAAAGTGTCTGACTTGTATTCTTTTCATATATTAATATTGCATAAGATTATTTGAGATTACTAATGTGTGAAATGAGATGTGCAGGAAAACTAATCCATGTGACCATGGAAACTATTTAGAGAATCAAGCTAAACCTATGCACGTTTGTGAAGCCAAGAGTTGTCTATTTGGAGAGACAACACCTAGTGTGTAATGCGTTTTATTTATAAATGTGAATGCTTGAATGTGTGTTTAAATTGAATTTGTTAAATTTGTTAATTCAAAAAAGGGACATTTTTTATGTGTATTTAAATATTATTTATTTTTTATGGTGTCACTTGACACTTGTGTTGTGAAGTGAGTCTGCAGTGACATGTCCCTTGGAGGAAATTTGTATAACCAATGCATTTTTCAAAATATCTTAGTGTGGTCCCAAAAGAGTCTTGGATAGAGAGCCATTAGAAAGGTCAACTCAAGTTTGACCCATAGGTAAACTTTAGGTGAGTTTTTAGAGGGTCAAACTAACTCCTACGGTTACGTTAGGGGTATTTTTAAAGGTCCATATGTTATACCTATGGGTAAAGATCAATTTTAACCATGTGACTGTCAAGTCACCTCAAAAGTTGAGTTTTCCAAGTTGGACGAAATTCAACTTTTGAGGAGTTCTCCTAGGTTAGACAAACTTCCAATTGAGTGATAGTTGCTCTTCCCCATTTTCTTTTACCTTTTTTAGTTACTTTTTTTAGAAATCCTATAAGAGGTTGGGAAGACCAACCTATGAAATCTGTTGGAGTTATCTTTTAGTGGCTAATAATTATTTATTTAATTATTAGTCTATTATACTCCATGCTTAAGCTAAACTTAGGAATCTTATAATTCTTTAGGGTTTTCACCTTTAGGGTTTTGAGTATCCTTTTATAAGGATTATCTCTTTGTGTTTTCATAACAACTATAATTATTGAATTGAATTCTTATTGCACAATCAATATGACTCCTCTTTTCTGGATCTCTAAATTCTGGCCTCCATAGCCTTTTTGCTTCTCTCCTTCTGTGACAGGTTTGCATGCAAGTGATTTTTGGGAGTTGTAGAGTTGATTTTTCCTCAACTCTTATATGGTATCATAGCTCTAGATCTGCATGCCCCTGTTCACTTCATGAGGGATTTTGGGTCCTGTTCTTCAGATCTGTGTTTTCGGGGGTTTGCGCAATTGTTTTTTTTCATTTCTGGGGTAGCTGATTTTTTGGTTCATTTTAGTGCTAAAAGGGCCTCACATTTGGATTCAGAAGGCTGATTCCATGAATTTCGATATATAATTTGCCTATTTTTGGTGATAGGGGCATCTAGGACATGATTTTTTATTGGCACATTTTTCAAGGCACAAAAATCCGTACGACTGTACCTACAAATGCATAAAAAAAATTTCGACAAAAAAAAAAAAAATTCTTTTTTTAACCCTTTTTATGCCCTAAAAGAGGGTTTTTTTCTTCTTTTGGTCATAACTTGGGCAAACGGAGGTGCTTTTTCAAAACCTTATATCATCGGAAAGCTCTTTCCAAGATCTATCCAGATCTGGAGATTTGAAATTTTTATTTTTCTCTTTTGATCGCATTTTTTTCTGTCAAAGCCAAAGGTTCCTTTTTGCACTCCAGGAGACATAACTTGAGCATCCGAAATCCATTTTTCGAAAACTTTATATCGTTGGAAATTTTGATCTGTGTTATTTCCATTCATATGAGTTTTATTTCCAAATTCTGCTCTAGGTATATTTTATTCAGTTTTTTCTAGTTTTCAACTCTCTCGTGAATATCTTGGATGTTTCAGGTCTTGAAATCTCTTTCTTTGAGTAGAATGTCTCATCTTTGGTTGTTCTTTCTGTTTCCAATCTTCTGTCTCTTATGATTATTGTAGCATTTTATTTATGCAAACACACTGAGATAAAGTGCCACCATGCATTGTCTACTTGGGATCTTGCACATCTTGTGCCTTATTGTACATGCACTACTTATAAAGTGTCATAGGGGGGTTGATGTTTTCCTTTTTGTGCCATCTACCTTTGTCACATGAGTGTTCCTTCCATGACATTAGCCTCATGATGTGTGTCAAGTGAGTGTTCCTTCCATAATACTATGTACTTTCTCTACACTTTCAATGTTCCTGGTTCTTCGTCATACAATTATCGTTGGCTGTTCTTTTCAGTGTGCATGTCTCTCTCCCTTTTCAACATTATGGGGAGATTTGTCTTGTTGTTCTAATGCTTCCTTGGTTTGATTGATTAGCTCTTTAGGCTTTGATGTTTCATGCCATCTGTATCTTCGAGTTCAGTTGTTTGCCTTTGTTTGCCATCTGATTTGAGTAGTGTCATTTGAGGGCACTCATGCAGATTACAATCTTCTCTACCTGGCCATGTTCTATTTCAGTGGAGGTTCTTCAGATCAGCAATTACTCTTCGACAGAGTTTGCAACTATTTCATGCTTCAGTGGTGTTCTTCATTCTCTTATTTTTTGCTCCTATCTTTTGGAACACTCTTGTTTGGAGGCTTCTTAGTCTTTCACTTGAGCTTTCATCTCTTCTTGGAGAGGATTTTTGTTCCCACAAGGTTTTCTCTTTTTTTCTTCACTTTACAGAGATTTTATTGTACTTGGGTACCTCATCAGGCCTAGTTATCGGGACCCATTGTTGTTTTCCTGCATTTTTTACATGTTTTTTTAGTCCTTAGTTGTTTTTTAGCTACTCCCTAAGTTCATATTAAGGGGGGTTGTTGGAGTTATCTTTTATTGGCTAATAATTATTTATTTAATTATTGGTCTATTATACTCCATGCTTAAGCTAAACTTAGGAATCTTATAATTCTTTAGGGTTTTCACCTTTAGGGTTTTGAGTATCCTTTTATAAGGATTATCTCTTTGTGTTTTCATAACAACTATAATTATTGAATTGCATTCTTATTGCACAATCAATATGACTCCTCTTTTTCGGAGCTCTAAATTCTAGTCTCCATAGCCTTTTTGCTTCTCTCCTTCTATGACAGGTTTGCATGCAAGTGATCTTTGGGAGTTGTAGAGTTGATTTTTCCTCAACTCCAATAAAATCTCACACCCTTTCCAAGAGGTTGGAAAGTGTGAGAAGAGTCTACTTAGGAAAGGGATTCAAACTTAGGATTTTGATCACCCACTCTCCATGTTTTTGATACTTAGAATTCTTGTTGGAAGTTTTGGTTTTTGAGTTGCATTTCTAAGCTTTGGAAATAAAAGAATATTGGATTGGGCAACTCTCCTTCAACCTTTCCTCATTCCATTTGCAAGATTAAGGTTGGTAGTATTTCTTCCTTGCATATTGTATTTTATTGTCATTGTGAAGGAAAGATTGTATGTGCATTTTGCTTGTTGTTTATATAGATTGGGAAGTTCAGTTTTGGAGTTCTTCCTTGTGTTATTTTTATGTGTTGTATGGTTTATTTATTTTGGGTGTTTCAAGGCCATACTCACCCTTGGAAGGGTAGAGTAGCCTTGGGGGTGAAGGTTTGCTTGACAACCTATGAGTGTAGAGACTCTCTTTTTGGAAGAGAGAGATACACAAGGGTTATGGGACCCTTGTTGCATTATTTTTTTATGCTTGTGCAAAGGGGTTCATAAGGGGAGATATGGGCTTGTATGCCATGGGGGACATAAGGTTTGTTTGGGGTCAAGTATGTGACTTGAGATGGTTATATCTTTGGTAGCCTTGTGAAGGCATTTGTTCCTCTATCATGCAGATCTCCTCTAGGTAATTGGTCCACCTTCACCCCTCAAAGTAAGTCACTTAGTGACATTGTAAATCCTTGGGTTGGGAGTTCATGTGTTGCTTGAGTTCTTCTTTCTTTCATGGATAAGTTTGTTTGTAACCCGTTTAGATTTGGCTCTCCTAGCTTGAGGGTGGCTTCATGTAAGCCTAGGTTGGGAGGTGAGCCTCCATGGTCATATTCCAAGCTTTAATTGCAGGTTTCTTGTTGAAGTAGGAGAAGAGATAAATGATGTTATCCTTGTGGCAAACTTGAAGAAATGTGTTCTACATATGTATTGTTGATGAGTACCATTTGTGCATCTTGAAGAATTCTGAAAATAAGAGTTGTATTAAGGCTAATATTCTTGCCTTTATTGTGTACAAAAAAAGAGACTTGAAAGTTTATCCTTCTATCATTCATTGTTGTAAAATGAAAATAGAAAAGGAAAAAAAGTGTATTACTTTCATTGGTTAGTTTATTCTAAAACTTTTAAAATAGTTAGGGATGTATTTATGTTTTCAGTTGTAATTCTATGTTGAAGGAAGGAAATAAAATATTCGAAGATTTCTTTCATCAAAAGAAAGAGAAGCATTCAAGTTCCATTTTCTATTTGTTATTGTGAAGTTCTGTTATGAATGTTGGATTAATTGCTAATATGAAATTTGTTGTAGATTTATTCTTGCAAAAAGAATAAGGAAAAAGGAAAAGGGTTTAGATTCAATATATTTCTGTAATAAGATTTTAGTTTTCTAATATTAGTATTAGCTTTTAAAAAAAAAATTATATCAACTCTACTACTACATACTTATTTCTAGCTAGTATGGGAAGGAAAATAACTATTTGTTGAACTTTATAATTCATTTGAAGGCTTAGTGATTTTCTGATCTACATTAAAATATTAGTTTATTTCATCACTAGAAATTTAAAGAAAGTTAGATTTTCACATCTAGGTTATAATAATTTATTTTTTTTCAAAATAGAGAAAAAGAAATGGGAGAATATTTATATTCAAATACATTCCTAGTCATTACATTCTACTTGTTGTCTCTGTTTAAGAAAGAAACCATAGAAGATAACTTTATTTTATAAATCAATTGTTGTGCAAATAATTACATAAATACAAGAACATCATTTAAGCCTAGTTATGGAAATCTATTACCTGGTAATATTTTGAAAGCCCATTAAAACATCTTATATTAAACATTTATTCATTTTTATTCATATATGGAAAAATAAGTAAATGTTGCTAATAAATAAATTAGGCTTGCTCTCTGCAAATGTATCTAGAAACACACACACACACACACACACACACACACACACACACACACACACACACACACACACACACATGCATCATTTAAATAAAAATCTGGTTTGAAGCATTTTTTTAAAGCAAAAAAATAAAATAATAAAATATGGGTTTTGACACAAGGAATGGGGGAGTTGAGTGCTCTAGCCCACCCCCTGCTGTCGTGTGGTTTCCACGCGGTGGAGGTGCGTCCACCACAGTGAGCGGTGTGGCCCGCCACTGTGGGTATCCACAGTGGGGCTCAGTCACCACCTCCACTCTTTCTCTCCGCTGTTCCGCACACCCTGAGTCGCCATGAAAAAAAAATGCCCTGCAACAAAATAATAAACCCTAACTTAGTTAAGGTCATAAAGAAAGGAATGGATAAGTTTGGTGTTTATTAAATTTAAAAAAAAAAAAGAAAAAGGGGAAACTCTAAACAGGGTGAACCTACATGACTTTTAAATATAATTTAAAAATGGGGTTTCTTTTTGCAATTTTTTTGAAATAAAGTTATGAAAGGCTTTTTTTTTTAATGTTAATTTGGAATACATATTGGAAATGTTGATGAATATAAATGAATCCTTAAGGGGAGGGTATTTAAACAAGATGATTAGTTTAATTATATAAATTCTATTATACGTGACCATTTGAAAACTTTAAGGGGAAATAAGCTTCCATTAAAGCAAGATATATTTAATAGGATATATTATTAACAAAATGATTATTATAATGTCTTTTGGACCTTTATATTCAATCGCCCAAATTAATTAATATTAATACAATGAATTTGTATTACTATTAAATTCATGAATTTGTAATTATTCTAATATTGTAGGAAAATATTATTAACCTATAATGTAATCAAAGATTGAAGAATTTATTGGGCAAATTAATGAAGATCAAAGTTAAGGTAACTTTATTGGAATATTTTTAATCAACTTAAATTGACTATGGTAATCAACAGTAAAATTTTTAGAGATTAAAATATAATTTATTAGGAATTATATTTAAGAGAAAATTAAATGGTTCTGACGCAAAAATAAAATAAAATATATATAATAAATTGTAATGACCCTAAGGGGGTTATGTTATTAAATTTCAGAGTGGGTATATAATAATATCAAGTAATTTAATAAATTCCTTCCATCAAAAGGGTAATTGTTTTAATTGGAATGATTAAACCTATTAGGGGTGGTCTCTCTAGTTAAACCTTAAGGACTACGCCATATCGAGGGATGTTGGTGAATTATCCTAGGGGTGGAAATTACCCTGTTTGGATACATAAGCTCATGATACCCCTCGCTTTTAATTAATTTAATCTGGTTACCGTTGCGATTAGTTCATCTAGATAACACTTTTGTTTCATTTAGTGGAACATAGTGAAAAATATTATCTCAACTTTACGTGATCACTTGATATTATGCCCTCTATAAAAAAAAATTGTTGTTGTGTTTTTGCCCAAAAGTTTGGGCATGACAACATGTTTTAATAAAGTTAAAATTGATCATTCCGGTAGAACATTGATTCACCCCCCCTCTCAGTGTTCTTGGATTCCAACAAGTTCTGCCTCGTGCTATTTTGGCTACCAAAATTTCTTTTCAGTAGATTTAAACTCAATTGTTGGCCCTAAATGAATTGTTGCATAACACCACTCATTGTGATTGTGATCTTTATTCTCACCAAGGCCTATCTTTCTCACATTCATAGCTCGTCAAAAACTACTTGCCTAGTCCTTCCATGCTCTGAAGGGTGGTCTTCGCTCCCTATTATGGTATCCTTCAATCCTCTGCCCTCTGTAATTCTAGTTCGACCATGATCTTCTATGTCACCTAAACCGTAGATCCACCATTTCCTTCTACTTTTTGTCTTATCAGTTAATGTGTTGATTTCTAACAAATTGATGACTATCCCTTTTAACTACATCTATTAACATATTGCATGCACATAGATTATTAAATATTTATGATTTTTCATGATTCAACTCAAAATTTATGAAGTAATGATTGTTCTATGTGTATGCTTATGATTTCTTAGTGCATATTATGTATTCATTGAATTATTTGTGTATGGATATCACCACATGGGATGATTCTCAAGATATAGACAATTATTTTACTCATTTGATGACTTACTTTTATATAATATTATTTGCATTAGTGTGTAATTACCAAGACATCAAGAGGATGTCTCCTCCTATTGAGGAAGGATTTCACATCTCCATTTTTGTTTGCATAAACATAGAATTGAAAATGGATGAAAGCATTGAAAATTTGCATTATGTTATTTGATTCATTCATAAATGTGTCTATGTGTGTGAATGATACTTGAATTATTTAGGAAAATGCATGAAATTGAGATTTAAATGATGATGAATTATGATGTTGCAAGTATTTTCAATTATGATTATGGTTTTATGGACTAAAGTATTAAAAAAAAATTGAGTGCAAATGATTGTAATCAATAGGCTGAAGGTGCTCTTTATTATTCTTTCATTTATTAAACCAAATAAAAAATCTTGTTTAACATTGGCAAGCTATATGAGTAAGAATATATTTTTTTTATCCAACACTATTCTTTTCACATTTTTGTGGAACTAAAGGTCAAAGATTAACTTGATTTGTCATTCATATGTTTTCTAACACATCAGTGTAATGGTGAAAAATTAGGGTTTCCACCACAAGAAAGATAAAAACCTCTAATTTTTACTTAGGGACCATTACATTAAAAAGGGTGTAAATCTAATGGATCTAGCCACAAACCAATAAGGATAAAGGCTAAGAATTCTATTGGATATATTGGATTTGATTGGATTGTCCTCTTTTAAGTTGAATTGTGAAAATGCTGAAATTAGGGTAAATTTGTTGGAATTGATATAAAAATGCATGAGCAGTAAGCTGCAATTGTCAGATCGAGCCACAAACTTGGATCTAAGAGTTGTAAGAGTATTCAAACTTGTTTCTAGAAGGAGCTCCTGATTTGTCAAGACTGGGATGGTGGTCACTCTAGTCCTCCATACTTTTCTCACTCCAATGGAGGATTGATTTGTTACTGTAAATAAAGCTAATTTTGAAGATCGTAGCTTCGTATATGCTCCTGGTCATAGTAGAGAAAGGAAATAAGTTGGGAATAGGGGTTTGCCTTAGGTCAAACCTTGGTTTTTAAATTAACCATGAAATAGAAATGAAATACAATTGAATTGCAGTAATGGAAATATTCTCCTTTTTAGGGAGATGCTAAATAATGACTGAAAATACAAATGCTATACCTCCTTGTGAAGTTTTGTTTGTCTACACATGGAATTAGGGTTTCCTGAAGTCTTTAATAGCATAGAGCATGAATACCAACTCCAATGATTGAAAGAAAACTGATTTCTTGCTCACTATCTTGAATGCTTGAATTAGTATGTATGTATTCCCAATTGTGTTGAACGGTATCAAAATGAGAGGGGTAGACCTCCTTTTATATTGGCTTGTCGAAAAACAACTTAATTTTCCAACATGAGCCGACATGGAGTCCAAATTCCCAGCCAAATATTGTGACCATTAAGGGGCCAAAAATTGGGTCATTATTAGGAGAACTAGGGCATTGGGTGCTCTAGTCTTGAGGGGACCAAGGTGCCACACCCTACCAAAACTTGAGGGCAGGATGAAGTGTGAGGTGAAAATTGTGACAAAATTGCATAGTATGAATAGAATAAGGTCCTAGTCAGGCCTCAGAACAAGATTGCCAAGGTGAGGGCCCAAATGTGGAAAAAATTGTAAGGGAGTACAATTTAGGATGCTGCATTTAGCCCCCATTTTAGTGAGAGTATGAGACTAAGAATATTCTTGATAAAGTATAAAGGTTCTCATTGAAAGACATTTATCAAGATACTAAGGAGGCAAGACATACCAAGCCCCTAGTGGACTTTAGGCATCTTGCTACTTCAAGATCAAGACTAAAGGGACATCATAAGAAAGAGAAAGAAAAGATAACCATGACTTCTTAGCCTAGTAAGGTTCACTTACTATGAGTCAAGAAAATAAAAATACCAAAATTATGAAGCAAAAGGCTAAATTTGCAAAGTAAGTTGAGTATAGAGATGTGAAAAAGAGGGAAACATTGAGCGAAGTGTATGCCCCCACGTTAAAGTTATTGTGTACACCTTATTGGGAGCAATTTATTTAAGGTAGTATGCATTCATCCAAAAGAGAAGCACATTATCACATTTATATACCCCCAAGAAGAATACATCAAAGGATAATGATCACAAAACACAAAGCACATAAGAGTTCTACTTAACTCTGGGGTCGATACGCTCTTATGATAAATAATATATATCATGTATATATTTGCATTGAATTGTACTCATCCCCCAAAGAAACTAGAACCAAAATAGAAGAAGGGCACATGTGTCTTTTGAGTCAACATGGGAGAGACCAAAAGAGATCTCAATGCTTTGTATCATCCTTAAGTAAACACTAGGGACAACAAATAGAAGAATTTAGAAACAAATAGAAGAAGGTTACAACAAGAAAGAGAGAGAGAGAGAGAGAGAGAGAGAGAGAGAGAGAGAGAGAGAGAGAGAGAGAGAGAGAGAGAGAGAGAGAGTCTATGACACAAATGAAGATAATCAAGCAATTCATCCACCTCCCAATCTTGCTCAACATTATTTTGGGAAGATAGACAATATGAAAGAGGAGAGATTTCAAACACGGTAGATGGAGTTACCACAAGTTCCAAACAAGGACCATGTAGTAATGATAGATCACTTTGTTTGTTACTAGGAACTAGGATTAATGATTGTGAAAATTGTTTAGATAGATCATTTTCAACATCGACATATTCATTTTCATCATTTAAATCATTAGCATCAACATTGTTAGGAGGAACATTATTTTCATCCCTCTTCATCAATATTAGTAAAAAATAGGATCTTTAATACGAATATAACATGAACCATCATCTTTATTAAGCATTTTACATCTTGGAGATTTAGGCTGAACTTCCTTCCTAGGGTTAGGCAAAGGCTGAATGAATGGGATCATATCAACATTTGGAGTCTTTGGGGAGGCAATGGGTTGAGAAGTAATTTCATGAGCCTTAGCATGACATCTCCATCGATGTTCTCTCATGCAACGGTTTCTTTTAGTTTTAGCTGAAGGTTGTGAAGGTTTAGGATCAATAAGCATAGGCTTCTTCTCTTCCTTTAAAGAATGATGCATGGGAGAAGTTTTCTAGGTTGAAAGATAGGAGCTTCTAGATGCTTCCCTTTGTAAGATGTAGGAGACAAAACCATAGCATATAGAGGAGGAATAAAAGGTGTAGGAAGAAGACCAGGTCCATCATGAGGAGGAGGAATAGGTCTACCATGAAGAAGAGGAATGGGATTAGGATCTCTAGGCTTACTCAAGGATAGAATCATATCATTATTCCACTTTTGATAAGATTGAAAAAGAGTATCACTTCGAGGCTTAAGAGGTTCAAATTGTTTAGACAAAAAATAATCAAGATTAACATGTCCATGTCTCATAGTGGGTTGGTGCATGCTATGATTAATTATTATGATTTTGTCATTAAGAAGAAATTTAACACACTAATGAATAGTAGAAGGAATAAATTTCATGGAAGAGATCCAAGGATGTCCCAACTTCACACAAAATTAATTCGATGTAGGAATGATAACAAAATTGACATCTAGAGACTTAGTACCAACCTCAATGGGAAGAGAAAAATAACCAATAGTGGGACAAGAGAAACCATTAAAGATCTTAATTACCGCATCAGATTTATCATATGTTACTTGATGCAATTGTAAGGCATAAATATATTCTTTAGTTATCACATTCACCATACATGTTGGATCAATGAGCACCCCTCATGAGAGCATGTCTTTGATCCTCACAATTATATATAGTGGGCCATAAGATGCTTCAATAGTCTTGCTAGGATCAAAGGTAATACATAAATCCATAGGAAGTGTAGGTTTATCAATAAGATTCACCATATTATTAGACTCAAGGCCAATATCATTAGGATAAAAGGCTAGATGCTTGGACTCAATCACATTAGTAGAATGAGAAGGCAAACGATTAGTAAAGATTTGGTGGTTTTTATTTGGAGGAGCTATGGAGTTATTTCCTTTGTCATTGACACCAGCTATAGATATGGTATTGTTATCAATAAGGTCTTGAATTCTACTCTGTAGGGAATAACACTTTTTGGTGTCATGATGGGGTTGATGATGATATTGGCAAAAAGCTTTGGAATCATGATAAGGTGGAAAAGGTTTGGATGTGTCAATTGGTTTGATAGGAGGAAGTTTCAACACATTTTTATTCAATAATTGTGGCATAATTCTATGCAAAGATTAAGAAAGAGGAGTAAATTATTTTCTAAAATACTTGGATAAAGGAGGCACACTTGTTGTTGTAGCTGCTACCTGGGTATTGCTGTTTTGATGGATCTTGATGAATCCTTTGTTTGGTTAAAACTTTACAAGAGGTTGTTGAGCACTTTCATTCTTATCAATCGGAGCCATAGAAGGAGATTTCAAATTGACTTACTTGAAGATGATAGTTATAAAAAACTGTGCACAACTATGTAAAGGAAGTAAACTCAGAAAAGAGAAGCCTATCCCTAATGTATTTTTGCAAATTAGAAATATTTTTTTGTTTTTAACATCTTGATTAGGCATGTGATAAGAAATTTGAGAATACAAATGCTTATATCTACCAATTAAATCAATCACTTTTTCTTTAACACCTTGCTTACAATGCATCAAATCAATCAAAGTAATCTTACAACCAATATTATTGTGAAATTGTTGAATGAAAGCATTAGCCAATTTTTGAAATGATGTAATAGAATAAGGATGTAGAGAACAATACCATTGCAAAACTTTATCCCTAAATGTTCTAGTAAACAATTTAGCCAAAAGTCTTTGATCATAAGCAAAATCATTACACAAAGTTTGAAATGCTTTACATGAGTCAAAGGATCACCTTTTCCATTATAAAGTTTCAATCAAGGGACTTCCACATGTTTCAGGGTGACAACATGAAAAATATCATTAGATAATGGGCTCGCTAAATAAAATGTGGTCACATTAAACTTTGATTGGTTCATGGAAGCTATTTGTTGTTGCAAGGATGACACAGTTTGAGCTAGGCTATTGATAGTTTCTTCGGTGGATGGGTTGAAATTAGACATGTTGGATTGGGATGGAGGACTAACATTGTTAAATGAAGGCAGAGGTTGAGAATAAGGAGGCGAGACACTATGATAGGTAGGTATGCGAGATGATTAGGTGACGAATGGAAGACTCACAGAAGGAGTTATGAAAGAATTTTGATTAGCAATGTTTCCCCCTTGAATAAAATGTGTAGGATTAACATTTTGTGTGGAAGTAGCCATGATTTTGGATGTGAAAGTAGGCATACTAGTTGTAGACACCTAAAACTTGCACAACTAATTAAATGAATTTATATTTGTTTAATTACCCTAATCCACCTATTGACTAAACTAAGGTTTAATCAATATCCCTTTTCTTCTAATCAACCATTAATCAAATTAAAGATTTAATTAATTCCCCCTTTCTTCTATCTAAGCCATTTTAATTAAATTCAACATTTAATTAAATATCCCCTTTTAGCCATTTTAATTAAATTCAACATTTAATTAAATATCTCCTTCTAGCCATTTTAATCAAATTCAACAGTTAATTAAATATCCCCTTCTAGCCATTTTAATCAAATTAAACATTTAATTAAAATCCCCTTTCCATTTTAATTAAATTCAACATTTAATTTAAATCCCCTTTCCCATTTAATTAAATTTACATTTAATTAAAAATCCCTATTTTCCTCACCCCACTTGCATTTTACAACATATGAAAGTTGCATCTCCTTTTAGCTAAAATAAATCTTTTATTTTATCTAAAAAATCCTATTTTCCTCCACCCACTTACATTTTCCTACAAATGAAAGTTGCACCACAATTTTAAATAAATAAATTATTTATTTAAAATCCTATTTATCCCCACCCACTTGAAACCTTTAATGGCTTCCTTCTAGAGTCTTATCAAACCTTTAATGGTTTCCCTTGAAGTCTTCTTAAGCCTTTAATGGTTTCCCTCAAAGTCTTCAAGCATTTAATGCTTTATCCCCCTTTTTCTCATTAAAAATAAATTAAGATTTATTTAAATAAAATCCAAAATTCACATTCATATTTAAATAAATTAATATTTATTTAAATATTTATCCAAATGCAAGTTGCATTCATTTTAGTTGAAATAAATCATTTTATTTTAATTAAAAATTCATATTTCTCCCACTTGCATTCTCCTACATTTTCCAATAACTTCCTTAGCATTCTTCTAGAACCTTTCAAAACCCACTTAATTAGTCTAATTCTTCTATCATGGTCATATCCCTAAATTTTGGGGAAGTCACTTCTAATTTTGGAAGAAAGTCTTCTAAATGCATTTAAAGTTTTATCTTTTCAACAAACTAACTTTTTTGAGTTCCCCAAATTTGTAGGACTCTCACAAAAGTCTTGAAGGTTATCTAACTTCCAACAAGATAACCTCCAAGGTCTCCAAAGAGCTTTTAATGCTCTTGCAAAACTTCACATTTTCAACACATTGAGCTTTGCACAAGATTTTGTCCATTGGACAATATCTTTATTCATTTGGATAGAAGCTTTATTCCATGAATTTTCCCACATGGGATTAATCATTAAGTCTTCTAAAGCATTTAATTCCTCCTCCCTCTCCTCTCAAGCAATCTCATGGTGACACTTGTCAACATGGGATTGGGTTGAAAATCTCACATGGATTGATAACTTTCAATCTTGACCCTCCTTAAGCCAATTCAATCTTGGCCATCCAATTCTCCAATTCTTCTTTAAATAGAGCCCATTTCACCATCAATTAATATCTCAATCTTGTGCATCTAAATTATAGTCATTTTGTAGGTTAAGGAGCTCATCTTGTCATCTTCAAGCATTCAAGCCATCTTCAAGCATCCAAGCCATTTAGCATTAGCATTAGTGTTTTAGCTTCATTTTAGCATATCATCTAGTTAATTGTATATCATCTCATAGTATTGTATACATCTTTTTAATGAACTCATCTAGCATCATCTAATCTTCAATTTGGAATAAATTTAACATCTTAATCATCTAGTCTTGCATCTCGCATCCTATCTTCATCCATTATCTCATCTTAGCTAAGATCTTAGTTGCATCCATTTTGATCTTAGCACATCACTAAAATCTCATTCTCTAGGTTGTCATCTAAGAGATGAAGTGCTCTTCCAAGTGAGGGCCACCTTGAATCTTGAAGATATTTAGAGATAGAGGACAATGAGGTGATTTTAGGAGTTTTAAATTCACTAACTTTTGTATGATTTATAACTATAATGCAATGCTTCATTGGTGTGTTTGAAGTGTTTTTCTTCTTGCAGGTTGAAGACCACTTTTTTGGCATACACTAGTGATAGAAGTAGTCATAGGAATAGAAAGATTAAATTCACTAGGAGATTGAGTGTAATCAAGGACTTGGGCACAACTTTTCTAAGGCATGATATTAGTGTCAACAATATGAGCAAGGCCATGCAACAAATCAATGCCAACTTTATCACTTTGAACCATTGTTTTTAATCCTTCAATAAATTAGATAGCCTCACTTTCCAGGTACTATTGACTCATCCACTATTGAAGATTTTCAAATTCATTCTCAATCTTCTCTAACTAGTCAATAGAAACCCTAGTTAGTGATTCACCCTCATCATGAGAATTATGTCAAGAATGGGGATAAATAACATTAGTTATTGGAATAGAAAAACCACCCATATTCTCATGAAATAAGTTAACTATACAAATTAGGCTCAATATCCTCAGTAATTAAACCTTGGGAAGCCTTAATTCTACAACTTCTTCTCACAAGAATGTTATAAGTAGGACTAATGGTATTAAAACTCATGCACAAAGGAGAGAAATTTGAATTTAAAATTGCATAAACACTTAGATCTACGAACATAAATTAGAATTACAAGTATAAGGAGTTGGGTTTACCAAAATGTCAAGGTGAAAAATTAGGGTTTCCACCACAAGAATGATGAAAACCTCTAATTTTTACCTAGTGACCATTACATTAAAAGAGGTGTAAATATAATGGATCTAGCCACAAGCCAACAAGGATAAGGGCTGAGAATTCTACTGCATTCATTGGATTTTATTGGACTTCCCTCTTTTAAGTTGAATTGTGAAAATGTTGAAATTAGGGTAAATATGTTGGAATTGATGTAAAAATGCATGAAAAGTAAGCTACAGTCATTAGATAGAGCCACAAACCTGGATATGAGAATTGTAAGATTATTCAAACCTGTTCCTAGGAGGAGCTCCTGATTTGTTGAGATCGGGATGGTGGTCGCTCTAGTCCTCCACACTTTTCACACTCCATTGGGAGATTGATTCATCATTATAAATAAAGCCAATTTTGAAGATCATAGCTCCGTACTTGTTCCTGCACATAGTAGAGAAAGGAAATAGGCTGGGAATAGGGGTTTTCCTTAGGTCAAACTCTAGTTTTGGAATTAACCATAAAATAAAAATTAAATACAATTGAATTGTAGTAATGGAAATGTTATCCTTTTGAGGGAGATGTTGAATAATGATTGAAATCATAAATGCTATACTTCATTATGAAGTTTTGTTTGTCTCCACATGGAATTAGGGTTTGATGAAGTCTTTAATAACATAGAACATGAATGCCAACTCCAATGCTTGAATCTTGACTTTATCTCTGCTCCAATGCTTGAAAGAAGACTAATTACTTGCTGACTTGATTGAATGCTTGAATTAATGTGTATGTGTGCCCAATTATGTTGAAAGGTATCAAAATGAGAGGGGTAAACCTCCTTTTATACTTTCTCATCAAAAAACCACTTAATTTTCCAACATGAGCTAACACAAAGTCTAGATTCCCACCCAAATTTTGCGACTATTAAGGGGCCCAAAATTGGGTCCTAATTGTAAGGACAAGGGTGTTGGGTGCTCTAGTCTTGAGGGGACCAAGGAGACACACCCTAATCTTTCCTAATCAAAGACCAAAAATTGAAGGTAGGATGAAGTGTGAGGTGAAAATGGTGGCAAAATTGCATAGTATGAGCAGAATCAGGTCCTAGTCAGGCCTTAGAGCACAAATGCCAAGGTGGGGCCCCAAATGTGGGCAAAATTGTAAGGGAGTAAAATTTAGGATGCTATAACTAGTAACAAGTCAACTTAGACTTTCTTGGAAAAAATAAAGAGTGCTTAATTTGATCAAATCTTCTCTTAATTTGTTGTTCTATACTAATAAAATCATTTATTTTTGGGAACTAATCAATTGTTAACAAAATTTGATTAAGAACAATCCAAATCAATCCATCTTTATGAAATTATAAACCCTAAGTCAATGTAATAATAGAGGAGACTCTTTTTATTAAAGGTCTCCATAGGGAAAGGTATGATGATTCTAAGGCTACCATCTATACTCATGATGATCTTTCTCATCCTCCTTTGGGATTGTCATGATTTCATAATCCAACTTATTTAGGGTGAAAGTAGGAATTCCTTGGCTAGTTTCCATGGATGTTGTCACTTTTGTTGTCCACAAATGTTTGAACTTTCCTAATGATGGCATTGCGAATCCAAGATACTAGATACAAACCTCTAGTTTCATGTGGGGGCTTCTCTCTTGTTCATTTCTAGCCTGCTTTGGTTGGACCTATGCTACCTTATGGTGACTTGTTATATAATAAATATTATAAATATAAGACGAGGTAATCAACATCTAAATCAATCATACCTCCTTATGAAACTCTTCCTTTTTGGTTTTCTATTGTGCAATGGTTTGTTTAATTCTCTACTCTTTCATCAAGGGCTAATGATAGGCCCACTCCCTCGAGTATAACTCCTCATTATTCTAAGACCTCATAACCTTGATTGGTGCAACCTATTGTTAAACATGCAACAAGACTAAGAGGTGGGGGCGGATCTATCTAGAGTAAATCTTTTAAATATTTTCAATCACAAATGATTATTAATTAACTCTAATCAACTAAGCACCAACAAAAGATGAAACATAAAATACCAAACACACGAACAAAAAAATTTACATGGAAAACCCAATATGGGAAAAACCATGGTGAGAATAATACTCACAATATGAATAATTGAATAAAATATTTTAGGTACAAGGCCAAGGAAGCTCATTGCTCCTAATTTTCACTTGCAAGCTAAGGCACACAATCTTAGGGCCAGATACAATATATGTGCATTACTGCGATGCATGATCTCAAGGAAAGATACAAGTTTGCACAAGCTACCAAAAGGACTCATTGTCTTCGGACATGCACAAAGAAAAGATGAATTGAATTGAGTAGGATCTCCTGATCATAAACACACCTCAAATTGATATTTGCATTTATGCTTTCACACATATACTTCTACACCACCCTCAATTATTCCACACATCTTCACACCTATATATATCAACTTATTCACTAAAACACTCAACTAGGTTGGCCATAAATAGAATAAAAATAAATTACACAAAGTCGGCCACTATGAGCAACTGTGAAAAATATGGTCCATTCTAGGAGATAAAGGGGAACCAAATACATTACAACATTTCTTTATAAGTCAATTCCAATGAACCACACACACCAACACATACTCCAAATTTGGCATCAAATGTAACATGTACATAGATAATAAAGTGTTAACCTATTGGACCAAAAATATTATCCAATGCAAATAACTTTATGTGGATCTTCACATGCCATGGTAAGACCCATAACAACACCTTAACTCAACATCCAATGCATATTTGCACTAAAAGAGTATGATCAAAATAAGAGAAACCAACCTTGTCGGCCAAAGACCAACACAATAGACAAAGCCAAATGATAGAACATAACTTCACTTATGGAGCAAACCAACACTTGAATTTTAAATTAGAACACTATACAAAAAACATGAACATGTCCTCCAAGATACAACACTTGAACTAACACTGCGGAGCATTCTCCAACCCAATCCTGATAGACAACCTCACTGTCAGTGAATTGCAACAACCGGCTTTAACACCTGAACTACTAGGGACCGGAAAACACAATAGTGCAACATACAAAAAGCATAGGCGTTAAATCTAGAACTAAAAGACATCATCTTCAAAAGTGGATGAATGCATAGCATTCTCCCATAATAACTTTAAATACTCCTTCCTAGATATTTCAACTTCCAATACTATCATCTTCCATAAACACCACATACTCATTCAATATCACCACCAGACATCACAACAACATTCAAACATTCATTTTCGGACCATACATATCAAGAAACAATTAAATTGACAAAAATGATCACAACTGTACTGAACAATTACAACTTCCTCTTCACCTTTTTCATCAATACACACAAGTGTGACATCAATGACAACACCATGCAAACTACCAAAAATCTCACATGACAACAAGTTTGACATCAATGACAACACATACTCATGTTTTCAACACATGTTCCTTCCACTGTGCCTAATGTAGGAAAGGGAAAGGCACTCATATTGTCAATGTCAAAATCCTATTTTTATGAGCTTCCCATTCTTCCCAATATCACTCATCCTATTTTTTATGGCAAGGGTAAGCATGTTGTTTGGGTAGTCCTTCACATGCAACACCTACATCTTAACCTTTGAGGGTTGCATCTATTCCTCTACCTTCTCTAAAATTAAGAGAAAAGTTTCTTGTGGTCAAGGCTATGGACCCTATGTCTGTAGCACCTACTATTTCATCTATAGAATCTCCTCTTAGATCGATGATGCTTATGAAGATGGGTTCACCTATGTAGTAGGAGGTTATGTAGTCTTCTTAAATTTCCATTCCTAGTCCTCATCTACTTCAAACTTAGCGTGTGCATGAATATAATAAACATCAATGTGCAATGTCTTAGGAATGGGAGGTTGCATTGAAGACCAAGGAGGAGTCTTCTATTTCAAATCTTGAGTCTTCTTCTTCCATTCTTGTTCCAATTTTTGCTGCTCCTAACTCTGCTTCTACTTTTTTCTTGCTTTTGGCTAGATTGGGATATGCTAATGAACTTCACCCAAAGAGGGTACGATCATTCATTTCTCCCTCCCTAAAGCCACCTCTTATCACTTCTTTTCCCAATATTCCTCCATTTGTGCAACTCATATACATGTTTCATATGAAAGTTGTATCTAGTGCCGCTTTGTTCACTCCATCTTCTCCACATCTTCATCTTAGATTCTCTGGGATCCTTTAGCCTACCATGGTTGATGCAAGGATTTCATATCAATTGCCTAAGTATAATTTTGAGTAGGGCCCCATCCCTAAGTTCCATCATAAGAAATCTGTTCTTTTGGATCCTCTTTCTTCTTTTGTGCTTATGGTTGAGGATGCTCTTCCTTCTCTGGATTTCATTACCACCCCTCTCACGGAGGTTGGCATTACAATTTCTATTTCATAGCTATCATTTAAGTTACCTCACACATATTCTAAGAAGTGTATATTTAATTATTTGGAGGATATTCCAGCATTGTTAACTATATTTACAAGATCGTTGACCATTTAATCATAGGAACTTGTGGATGGGAATGTTTAAGTAGCCTCATCCCGAGCTTTGTTACAGGTGAGATGCCTGGTACCACTTTAGTTGTTATCCCTTTGTAAGTTTGACCTCTTTCTCCCTATGATCAAGATTGGGAGGAGGGTTATGATTTGTTGGAGGTGATTGAGTAGAGCAATTCCTCTTGATGTTTTTTGATTAGAGTTTTTGTGTTTGTTTGTGTTCCCCTGTACTCACTTGTGTATGTCTGTGCTCTCTCCTGCAAGATTTTAGAGACCCTCATAAGTACTTGGATATAGGGGAGAAAATATATCATACATTTACTCTATTTGTGTCATCATTCTTCTCTTTGTCGTACTTTGATCTTTGACATTCAGGGATGATGAAAGTGTCGGGGCATTTATGACTCTTCATTTTGACCCAAACATTTATTTGTATTTTGTCTTCATGTGCTCCTTCTTCATGATCTGAATAATTTGGGAATATGAAGACAATTCATGTTGGCAAGAGACACTGCATAGGTCATCCGGTGTTGTCATTGACGGAAACCCAAGTCAGTGTACCCATCCGTGTTGTTGTATTAGATCATAGTGAAAGTCAAATTGGAGATTTGTTCAAGTCCAACAAGCTTAGAACAGAATATCTACCAGAGTTCAGTATTTTGGCTAGTATTTCTTCTCAGGTTAATATTTTATATTGTGGATTTGAAAGAAAGGTTGGTAGATGTCTGGAGTACCTTATTCTAAGATTTTAACCTCCAGTGATGATTGGTATGCAAGTTAGAAGATCTGATATATCAGTTTTGGGATTGACAGTTCAGGATGGCCGACTTTCTTGGATAATCCTTATGCGGATTATGTGGAATGATTTTGGTGATTTTTTTTGTGATCGAGAATATTTAGCCGACATATGTGGTAGCGTGTGCTTGATTGTTTTGGTCCGCATTAGTATTTGGGTTCGGATTTTGCTGCCAATTTATACATGTTTGAATAAAGTGTGAAATGTTCTTGAACTGACATGTAGCTGATATGATTTCTTGTTGTGGATATATTAGAGTAATGGTTTTGATCATTTTGGAAGTGTGGAAAGTGTTAGTGATCACTTGTGCATATTTTCACATGTGTAGGTTAGAGATTGGTGCTCCGTATTATAGCAGAATAGGTAAATAGAGCAGGATAAGATAAAGTATGAAAAGTGTGCTTAATGTGCTTAATTGGAACTATAATCAGGCATTTGTAGATGATATTCTTAGTTCATTCACTTTAGTGATCTATTTTAATTCATTTGTAGGTAGTGAGCCTCTCTTTCTTGAGCAGTGAGCTCTAGGTGGTGTGCTTGAATGCATGTGCATTCTCCTGTTGTAATATTTCTATACTTTTGCAAAGTATATTTATATTGTGAGTTCATCCCTACTTTGGTTTTTCCCTTGACCGGGTTTCCACATATAAAAATCTTGGTATTATGGTGTTGTGGTTGTTTTTTTTGTGTTCTTGCATCTTTCTTTTGATTAAATGCATAAGTGCTTGAAAGAACAAATTAAAGTTAAAATTTGTTGAACACTAATTCACCCCCCCCTCTTAGTGTTCCTTGATTCCAACAATTGGTATCAGAGCCTGGTTTCTTGGAATAAGTTTAACAGCTTGAGGAAGATTCAAGAAGGTGGCTCAATGGATTTTGGTGGTCTTCATCAACAACTCCTATTTGTGTTAGAAGATCTTGATCAATCCAAAGTTGAAGTTCGAGAAGGAGACAAACCTTAAGGATGCTGAAAATTTCATTCAATCATTGAAAGAGCAACAGAATAAGTCCGGGGAAAAGATAAAGTAACTTTGTGATTAGCTAAATTAGAAACAAAGCAAAAGCATGGATGATGGTCACCTGAGTCAAGCCTTGAAGGAGAAGAATGAAGAATGTGAGAAGCTTGCAAAAGACAATGCAGTCCTGAAACATGAGATGAAATCTATAATGATGGGGTTGACCAAGGAAATTGAGGGAAGGAAGAAGAATGAAGAGATTCTTAATCAATCCTTGAAAGTTGAATTTGATGAATGCTACAGACTTGATTGTGAGGTTGGCCATCTAAAGCTTGAACTGCAACAATCCAAACACCATGAGGAAGAGCTTGAAAGGCAAATAGTATCTCTTAGGGATGAACTTGTAACAACAAATTAGTACAAGGAGAAGTTAAAGATTAGCTCATCTAAACTTGATGTGCTACTTGAAAGATAGAGGAAGGAAGATAACAATCATGGTCTTGGATCTGAGAAAGGTGAAAGCTCCAAATCTAGTCAAAGCAGTCCTAAGTCAAAAATACAGAAGAACAAAGCTAGAAGGTCTTTGGTAAGGCAACCTAATGCTCAAAAGTTCAATGGTAATTGCTTTGTTTGCAATAAATTTAGTCATAAAGATAGTCAATGCAGAAGTAGAATGAATCGAAATGGTCCATCATTCTCTGGTCAATGTTTCAATGGCAATAAGTATGGACATAAATCAAGTTAATGCAAAAGTATGATGAATAACTCTTTGAATAGAAGGAATATTAGATGTTATGCATGTGGTAGGTCTGAACACATTGATAATCAGTGAAAATCAAGAGAAAAACAAGGGAATTACTGGTCTGGATAGAGAAATGTCGTGTACTACAATTGCAACAAATTCGGTCGCATTGCTAGATTCTACAGAAGCAAGAATGAGAATATGAAGGATTTGACAGACAAGAATAAGAGTGTGTAGATAGATGATAAAGGAAAAGGGAAAATAGATGAGATCACAAATCAAATGAAGAAGACATGGGTGAAGAAGAGTGATACTGATGCAGGAAAGGTCTGCACTAGAACCTGATGCTGGAAATTCCTCCGGGAATCGATTTAAGGCTTCTGGCCTAGGGGGATTTTTCAAGAAAATCCTATTCTCCCCTACCAGCAATTGGTGCCAACATCCGGTAGATTTTCAGAAGTTGCATTAGGTTATTTCAGATGATTTAGAAGGATTTCCAAAAGAGATTGAGAGATATCGAAGATCTGTAGATGAATTTTGTGGAGTAGTCTGAGAAAGAAGGGTTTCCAGAAGGTTTAGGGAAAGTACATTTATTACATCATAAAGTTAAGTATGCGAATAATAAAAGGTAACTTTACCTTCTCATTTATCACTTTTCATGCCAAGAGAAGAGGATAAGTGAGCTCTGCAAGTGAATTTCTGTATGATCGAAGTGTGAAAGACAATTCCATGTGAAACCCTAATCCGACGTGAAAGGTATTTCTTTGTGAATCTTGTGAATTTAAAATTTATGAGAATGGATAATCCTTTAGTTGTTGATATTATAGAGAGATCCCGCCCCAAATTCAAAAAGCACCCATTCAAATTTGTATAAGATGATCCGCTAGGTGCATTTTCCTCGATCTTGTATGGTGTTCTTAATGTCGAGGATATTAGGGCTTATATTCATTTTAATCTTGAGGAGTTAGGAGGCTCTCAGATGTTGAATTTGTATTCCAATTAGTTATTAGGAGAAAATTTTAGAGGGAAACCAAAATTTAAGGTTTTGGAGGAGAAGAACTTTGTGCTGGTCATTAGGTTTCCAGTGTTTGAAGAGAATGAGTGGGTCCAGTATGTATTGAGCCAAATTCATGTCGAATTCATGTTGTTAAGAAAGCCATTTAATATCAGAAAGGATACAATTAGGGTTGTAATAGGTTTGAACTCATCTGGTGGTTTGCCCATGCTCTGATTTGTGAAGAATAAAATGGTTACCAATGCAACCGGCTCCAAATTTGACAAGAGAGCTATGACTATCAATGACATTATCGAGCTAGATATGAATTTTGCCTCTATGGTTGTCAGATACAAGGTCTATCACTCTAGCTGAGATATTTTTGTATCCGGTACTACTATTTGTGTTACATATCAAATTTGTGTGAGTTGTTGCGGAGCCAGCTAATGGAGAATCTGACATCAATAAAGGATAAGAAGAATACATTCAAATATGGTACTTTGATTTTATGCTTATTCTTCTATTTCATGAATGAAGTTCTGGGTATTGGTAATGTGCAATGGGCTAGTGATAGACTAGTGGCAGTCCAAATTAGAGAGCTTCTATATAACATTGGAGATAGTAAAGATTGGAGAACTGCTCTTTGGGGTTATTTCAAGAATTTTGAAAGTATGATGTAGGCCAGGGAAAGGATCCCTAGATTGGTTGTTGAGAAGTACCAAGACTCAATTTGTTTCATGGTTGGCATTGATCAATTCTTGATGGAAGCAGTGGAGCCTAGGACAGTTTGGATCATGCCCATGGAGTATGAGGTTGATGAGAAGATATTGGAGATGTATGCTCAACATTTATTGAGTAAGCCTATTGACACCTCAGAAGAGAGATTTGGTACATTTACTGAGAAGGATTTGCAATTGCATGCTCATTTCAAGAAGCTTGAGATAGTGAGGAAGGTGAGAAAACAAGTAGAGCGTTATGCAGAAAGCATTGGGATTATGGCATAAGCAGTTAGGGAAGCAAGGAAGAGGACAATGTAAGTTTTAGAGGAGAAGCCATTCAAGGAATCTAGTCCAACAACCTCCTCTCCCAGATTAAGACAAACTAGAAGCTCTGCACCCTCATCTAGTTCTCTCAAGCCAGCCAGCTTTGTGAAATCTCAAGCTAAATCATCTGACAAAGATGGAAAGAGGAAGAAAGCTAACAGCTCAAGGGTATATGTCAAGGATGATGAAGAGACTAAATCTGATGAAGTTGTGATGGAACTAAATTCCAAGAGCACTAAAGCATCTAAAGTTTCTAAGGACAAGCCCTCCAATGAAGAGAAAGAAAGCAAGAAAATAAAGATTGACTCAGACAAATCCAGTATGTCAGTAGATGAAGTGGAGAAAGCTTTGACTATGCAAGGTAATCTAAAACCACTTTCTAAGTTTTATGATAAGTTTGATGATGCCGATAAAAGGATTCTTGAAGAAGCCACTGTAAAATATTTGAACAAATTTAATAGGGCTCTTGTAGAGATAATGTCAGAAATTCCTAAAAGTTAATATGATGTTTTGGAGATGAGGAGAGTGAGTTCTCAAGCTAAGGATACTAGACTAAGAGATATTATCTTAGTCAATCTATGTTTGATGATATATGTGGAAGAAATGAATAAGATCTTCAAGGTAGCCAAAAAGGAGTTTAGAAGAAAAATAAGAATAAATAAGCTTATGATTGGGGAGTTAGATATAGTGATTAAAGGGACATAGAAGATCCTTAAGTCAGTTTTGGAGAGGAACAGATTTGATGGTGTCTCAAAAGAAACTCAAGGTGGTGGTGATTCATCTACTTCGGAAGTCCAAGATGTGCACTCTAAAGTTGAATAGGCTCCAGTAGGTGGTGAAGAGTTGAAAATGGATGTAGTTGAGGATACTCAGAATCCCCTGGATCACCCAAAAGTTGAAATATTTGTGGATATTGACACTCCAAAAGAAGAAGCAGAGAAGGTGACTGAAGAGAAGAAAGATGAGATCAAAGCATTTGTTGTGGAAGCAAGAGACATTGTAGGGGCAGTGAAGGAATTTTTGGAGAAGGACAAGCATGAATTGTTTGATCCTAAATTGGTTCAAGGTCCTATCAATCTGGCCACTTTTTCACCCATTCAAAAGTTGTAACTAGCATCACTTGCTTAGGCTAAGGCAAGGGAAGAGATGCTAAAATCTCACATTAAGGACAATGAATTGCCTAGTCTTGAATCTGGTGTCTTAAAGAAGATCATACCTTCATTTGTCAAGGACTCATTTGATACTCCCTTTGGTCAATTAAAGAGATTAATCGACTCAGTAAGAACTCACTTTAAATCTTTAGAGAAGTCAACAAAAGTCAAGGTCTAGAATGAGTTTCATGCAAAAAGATTCAATAAGTTGAAGGAAATGATTGCAAATGATAGAATTTTGTTAGACACTTGTGTTAAGAGTATTCAAGATGTCTTATCTGAAGGAGGTAGCGTCTACAAATCATTCTTATCATTGTCTATATTTTCTAAGGATATTGAGAAGCAGATTGAGGAGCATGAGAAACAATTAGCAGATATTTATCTATCCTTTAATTCTTTGACTATCTCAATGGCTAGTCAAGAAGGTCAAGTCATATCCTTGCTTGAAAAGATTAAGAGCTTAATGCATGATAAGGTCAAGGTTGTTGGTAGAGTTGGTGAGCTTCGAGGTCTAATTCATCCTAAGATGGAAACAATGCTCAATTATTTGAATGAAGCTCAAGATGCAATGGTTATCAAAGAATTGGGAGATCTTTAGATGCTAGAGATGCAAGCATATCATTTTAGCAGTCACATTTCAATTTTGGAGAATCTCAAGAAAGGTTGGGACAGTGATTTGAGTTTATTGAAAAATATTTTTGCAAATGTATTTAAGTTCATGTAAGTTAGAGGAATTTGTTTGTACATATGCAAATTGATCGTAAGATTTTTGTACAATTTTTGGTTTGCAGAACCCTTCCTTTGCCATTGATGTCAAAGGGGGAGTGTAGGGAAGTGAAAAATGGAATATTCATATTGGGGGGAGTTTGGATTTTTGGGTTTTTGAGTTTTGCAATGTATATTCATTCTAACACTTAGTCATTTTTCACTAAGTGTTACCATCAATGCCAAAGGGGGAGATTGTGGGCAAGAGACACTGCACAGGTCATCTGGTGGTGTCATTGATGGTAACCCAAGTCATTGTACCCATCTATGTTGTTTTATTAGGTCATACCGAAAGTCAAATTAGAGATTTGTTCAAGTCGGACAAGCTTAAAATAGAGTATCTGATAGAGTTTAATATTTAGGCTAGTATTTCTTCTCAAGTTAATATTTTATGTTGCGGATCTGAAGGAAGGTCCATAGATGTCTGGATTACCTTATTCAAATATTTTAGCCTCCGATGATGATTGGTATGCAAGTTAGAAGACTCAATATATTGTTTTTTGGTTTGACAGTTCAGTATGACCGACTTGCTTGGATAATCCTTATGTGGATTATGTGGAATGATTTTGGTGATTGTTTTTCTGATCGAGGAGCATGTGCTTGATTTTTTGGGTCTGCATTAGTATTTGGGTTTAGATTTTGCCACTTGTTTGTACACATTTGAAGAAAGTGTGAAATTTTCTTGAGTCGACATGTAGCCGATATGATTTCTTGTTGTAGATATATTAGAGCAATGGTTTTGATCATTTTAGAAGGGTGGAAAGTGTTAGTGATCACTTGTGCACAGTTTCACGTATGCAGGTTAGAGATTGGTGCTCCGAATTATAGCAGAACAATGAAACAGAACAACATAAGAAGGGTATGAAAAGTGTGCTTAATGTGCTTAACCAAAACTATAATCAGACATTTGTAGATGCTATTCTTAGTTCATTCACTTAAGTGATCTATTGTAACTCATTTGTAGGCAGTGAGCTCTAGGCAGTGTACCTGAATGCATGTGCATTCCCCTATTGTAGTATTAATATGCTTCCGCAAAGTATATTTATATTGTGGGTTCATCCCCACTGTGGTTTTTCCCTTGACCGGGTTTCCATGTATAAAAATATTGGTTCTATGGTGTTGTGGTTGTTTGTTTTGTGTTCTTGCATCTTTCTTTTGATTAAATGCATTAAGTGGTTGAAAGATTAGATTAAAGTTAAAATTTGCAAAGCACTAATTCACCCCCCCCTCCCCTCTTTGTGTTCCTTGATTCCAACAATTCATACATAGCTACATACAAATGCTATTGGTATGAATCATATTGATCTTGAATACTAGGATACCCTTATCTCTTTATGTTTTTATTGATGTTGTGGGTTCTATGTGCTATTTGTTGTAGGGTAACATTCCATGGATTCATCTCACTATGTTTTCATGACACATCATCTCTTCCCCTTAAAATAACTTGTTATGCACAATGGTTCCCAATCTTAATGTGATATGGAATCTTCAATCAATTACCTCAAAATATTAACACTAATTTAAAACAATATGGCCCACTTCTAGGTTGTTAGGACTCAAACTTATAGTGTTATTTTTAGTGTTCTCCTTGGTGTTTTGTGTGTTTGTTGACCTTTTGGTTTTTTGAGGTTGTCTATACTTGCATACCTTCCTTACTATTTATGATAGTTGGCTTATGTCCCTGTTAGAATTTCACCTAAGTGTTGTTTTGTTAGAGTTTTATAGTTTCCAATCCCTTAGTATCATTTCTTTGGCATTATCGAGTTTTAAAGCCCAAAAGTCTATCAAAAGTATAAGTCTTTTGCATGTATTAGATTTTTAGACTTTCTCATCCATCCCCTCTCTTGATGCCCATTCCTTGTAATCTTCACTTTTTAAGCTATAATACCCTGCACTTCAAAAAATTCATTTGTTGTGTAGGGTCAAACCTTTGGCCTTGCCATTTTAATTAGGTTCTTATTTACACCAAACTCTTGAAAGTTTAAAAAGTTTCTTGATTTCTCTATATAACCTATCAAAGTTATACTTTCATCCATTTCATTAACTCAATATTGGGTTGAGCTCTATCCTAACTCCATGATCTCAACATATTGATGCTTTTCTCCTATTGAAGTTCCCTTTTCATCCTTCCCTTATCTCATATCTTCTTTATTATTAATTGTCTATCACCATCAATTCCTCAACACTAAAATCCTTGGCATGTGATATAATTTCCCTTGACTCCTACAATTCCACTATGACTTCCACATATCTTCCTAGATGACACAATGCCAATAATGTATCTTAGTGTTTTGCATCACTAGATTTGACTTGTTGATTCCTAGAAACTACTATTCATTAGAAGGGAATCAATCTAAACATATTTAAGATTGTGAAAATTATGACCATGCTACTATAGTGTGGTGGTTGGCTTTGGACACATCTATGATTTTTGAGGATGCTTAACGATACACTATGTAGAATATTTCATAAATATTGGCTTGAGGAACCTGTTTCATTGATTACATCTATTCAAGAGTAATTTTCTTGCTTAGATTTGGTCACCAAAAAAGGGTTCTATAAATATATGTCCATTTGGCATATTATGATTTGGTCATCAAGCCAAATTTCTAATTAGTATACTCTATAGGTTGTTTTAGGGCTTCAAGCATTGAATATTTGATCTACAAATGAAAGGATAAACCTAGTAAAGATGAGGAAGGGTTGTAATATGGATTTTTTGGCAGTGGTGTGCCTCCATGATTTTTTGTAATGGTTTTAGAAAAAATATAATCACGGTCATATGTTTTCTCTTACTACATTTTCTAGCATGAATGTAATAAGGGTTTTGATGGTAAGTGATAGCATCTATATATTGTAAATAATTTATAATAATCACTCCTTCATTCCATGTGGGTCATTGTAGTTTTGGTTATGGATCACTAAGTATGGCTATCACATGGATGTAATCTTTGATTATTGTGATAAAAAGGATATAGTTTTGTTGATGTTTTATTTTGTGACGTCTCTTTCCTCTTTGTTTTTCTAGATTTTGTTGTCTGATGGAGTAGGAACCAATCCATACTGATGAAGGTCCACTCATGCATCATTTTAGTTTCCTAGTTTCTAGTAGTGTAGGAGTAGGAGCAGTTATGTGCATTTATAATCCCATGCTATAACTAGGGACACATCTTAAGTAAACCTTGACTAAACTCATCTCATTTGGTTCATGTTTGCACATGTTAATAAAATATATAGAGGTTATTGAAACTAGCCTTATTTGACCTAGTGATAAGATTTGGGGTCAAGTATGCAATTAGTTTTTTTAAATACAAATACTTGCTAATGTATATAGATAGGAACACCCTCCTATGTCCAAGCTAAACTCAAAGAGTAAGAGAGAAAAGTCACTCTCATAGAATTGGCCTTAAAATATCCATGGTTTGTGGATGACTTGGCTTTACTTTCATGATCACAAACCTGACCTTGAAAGTGGAATTATCTCAAAAGTGGAGCAATGGTTTTAGACCCAACAAGTAGAATCCAAGCTTGTTCACTTTGTTTGGTGTCTTCTTTACTAAGGCTTCCCAATGGGATCTTGTTTGGGTCATCTTCAAATGACAACTCTCCATTGTCCTTTCTATGACCATTTGGAAACCATCAAGCATATATTCTAGTTTTGTCCTCAAGCACATGCTACTTTTGTGGTGGATATATGTCTTCTTCCAACTATTTAGACTAGAGACGTTCTCCTAGTATTGATATTTGTGGTGATTGGCTTAAAATTAAAGCAAGACACACTCATATTTGACATGCTTTTAGACTGTCCAGAGATACTTTTTTTAATTTAGAAATATATAAATTCTCTTTTTGGGTGTCTTAGTTGTGGATAAATTTTTTTTCATGTATACTAAAGCTCATATCCCATTCTAATATTATGTCATAGATCCAAGTTCAAAGAACATGGTGGCTCTAGAGTTTGCCTATTTGTAGACTTTGATTAATCACTAGACTAATTTCCCTTGTATGGTTTTTCATGTCCGTCCTTGCCTTAGCGATATGGATGCTTCTTTTCCATGAAAGTGTGACTCTTTACCACATGGGGGTCAACATGTCCATAGTCATAACTTTGGGTATGGCAATTGTGACTCCCATCACTCCCCAAATCCTCAACTATGTGGATGGACTCCTTTGCCACAAAGACATTCCTCTACTTCTTATTATGGTCATATTGTCTGCTAAATAATGGAAACTTTCCTTTCTTATAGCTTTACCATTTCACCTATGTATGTTACTACTCAAGAAGGAAAAGATAAAAATAAGATAACTCCACTTTAGTTAGAAGCCCATTATTCACATCAAGAAACTCTTGATGTGTGGGGTCCATCATTTGATTGTGATACCCCTCCTACAAATATAACTTTCACAACTAATAAGGGACCACTTTTTAATACCTAAATATGGCTTTAGTATAGAGTTTTTAAAAATGTGATTATATTTCATTGTCTTTTATAAAAATTGTATATTATATTAATATAAAAATTAAGCTTTAGCTTATCAATGAATCATTGACATTCTCCAACATTCACTCTAAGGCTAGCTAGACTTGCTCAAATATTCGCTTGAATTTTATAAATGAGTGACCATATAAACGCTAATAATATAATGGGAGCTCATTCATCTCATTCCCAACTTATTTTCATATCATTTATTCATTTCATTTGCACTTTTGCCCAATCTTTAATTGTAATTAAATATTGATTTTAACCTCTTAGAAAATTATAGGAGCGAGATGGCGGCCCTGGATGATAGTGGGAGCGGCACTGGCAAATAGAACAGGGTCACCAATCTAAGGTATTCTGGCTCCCAGTCCACGATTCCTAGAGCAATGAAGCGAACATTGCTTTTCCCATTAAGACTGGTAGAATGCAAGCAGTCCAGGAACTGGATAAAGCAAGGGGAACAGATAGGTTTCAGGGCTCTAAATATTCCAATCCAGGGTTAAACCATGGAAATCCCTACTCAAGTGGTAATTTGTGCCCTATTGACCCGTACAAGTGGAAGGCAAATGGTTTTAGTTGGAACAACAAAGGCTAGTTCCACAAGGATAACCATCCTGTATCCGAGGGCCCCAAAACTGGTATCCACCGCCTAATCCTAAAACTTCTGATGCGTCACTCGAGAGAGACATCCCTTATACTGACTCTTTTTTGGCTCCCCTGACTGATCATGGTAATTTCCAGAAATGGAATAGGTGCTTCAGGCAAGGAAACTCTAAGACAAATCAAGAAAGGTTTTGGAGATCTAACTATCGTCCGATTAATCAGAACCCTCAACTAAATCTGGAAAGACGCCCATATTTTCAGAGAGCGGGCTCTCTCTCTCAACGGCCCCGTTTTCATCAATCGGTAAGTAAAACCTCAAGACCCACTATCTTTCTGGATGAGAATAAAATTTATTCTGCTCGGTCAAATTTGCTTGAGTCTTTCCTTTTTATCAAGTGGGGTGGTGGAAAGCGGTTTAAGGACAACTTTGAATCCTAGTGTAGAGCATAGTGGGGAAATGATATTAATATTAATATTCTCCCAAATGATTTCTACATGATTGAATTTATGAATAATAAGGAGCAATGGAAAGCTAAAAACAAAGGTCCATATATCCTAGATGGCATTGAAGTTCACATCATCGATTGGCAGCCCAACTTCAATCCCCGGACATATGTCTTGCCGGATAGCAAGGTATGGATAAGACTGTATAATTGTCCCTCGAATTATTGGCACATTTATGTCATTAAGGACATATGCAAAAAACTTGGCACCTTTCTATCTGCTAATGATATCTTGGAAGATAAACTATGGGGAAGCTTTCTCAAAATTTGTATTAGCACAAATCAAATCAACAAGATCCCTGACGAAGTCAAAATTATTGGGGCTGGAAAGATCTGGATTCAAAAGATTGACATGGAAAATCAGCTGCATATTTTTCCTAAATGCTTCTCCTTGGATCATTCTGGTATTAGTTATGATGTCTTGGCTATGATACAACAAAATTATTCCTGTATGCAATCTCCTATTGAGGATAAACTACAACCGGAACCTCTCATTACCGATGACTCTGGGGATGCCCTTTGCAATGATACTCTTGAGAAGGAGAATGTTACACTAATAGAGGCAACCCCTTTGGTCATAGTCCCCCCCTCCTCTGATCAAAATGAGATCCAAGAAGATCTTCTCACACTACTAGAGAAGACCAAATCCCTACAGGTAGATATTAAATCCAAGACTATGGACTCTCTTCCACCCTCCCCCTTTGTGCCTAGGAATCAATTGGCAATTGAAGATGGAAATCCACCCTCTTAGGATATGGAGAATGACACTATAGGGGTGCTGGGAGGGTAGACTAGATCTTAGATAGGCATTGAATTATAAGATGGCAAAATTGAAACCTCCTCCTCGGAGGGGGAGGAGGACTTTGAACCCGACTCTGAGCTTATAATGGAGGGTTCCTTAAAAGGTTTTGGAAAATCAGATTTGACTATTGATAAACCAAATTTTAAACCAAAAGGTGTGCGGGGGCGCAAGTCCAAAAAAGTCATGCTAGTAGTAGCTGGTGCTACCTGTGGTCAAACCAAACTTAATTTAGGGAAGGGAATTGCCCTTCCCCAGGAGTCATGAGACTCTTATCTTGGAACGTCAGGGGCATCAATGCCCCTGACAAATGGCACTTGATTAAGTGCCAAATTGATGACACCAAAGGAAATATTTGGCTACTACAGGAAACTAAATGGATCACGGCTGAGATTGAGGCCAAAATGAGAGTTTGGAAATAGTGGAATGGGTTTTTTAGGAAATCAGATGGAGCTTCCAATGGCTTGGGAATTATTTGGAACCCCGTAAATGTTAAGATCTCACTTGTGGGAGAAGATAAGTATTGGCAACATTGCTTGGTCACTATTCTTGGACGAAATGAGAACTTCAATCTCTTCAAAGTGTACGGACCTTCTTCCACTGGTGATAAGTGGGTTCTCTGGGATAACAATATTACCGATGGTAGTTGTGTGGTAGCTGGGGATTTTAATGTGATCCTTTTTGGCACTAAGAAAAGTGAGGGCATTCAGAGGACTGGTACGTCCCAAAAAGTCTTCTTGGACTTTGTTGAGAAGAATCACCTCTTAGACATTGTTTCAAAAAATGGAATTTTCACATGGACGAACCGGAGATTGGGCTTCACGAATATTGTTGAATGGCTTGACCGGTTCCTTATTTTTGGTGATTGGATAGGCCAAAATATAGCCTTAGAATCATCAATTCTATCACTCACTAGATCAAATCACTACCCGATCTATCTGGAGATCACCTTGGCTCAAGCGAAGGGGGGTACACCATTCTGGTTTGAGAAAATTTGGCTCAGAGTGGCTAAACTACATGATCTTATAGTGGCTTGGTGGAATGAGCCAGTATTTAGGAATCATTCAAGACTTCTCATTCTCAATAAAAAACTCAAGTATATTAAGGTTAACATCAAGGAATGGAATAATAACCACTTCAAGAATATTCATATGGAGAATTCAAGAATTAAGGTTGAACTGGAAGATTTAACCAATCTATTACATCTTCAGGAATGATTGAGGAGCTATTCATCAAAGAAAATTCTCTCAAATTTGACCTAAATGAAATCCTTAGATGTGAGGAAATCCACTGGTAGCAAAAATCAAGGGAGTTATGGCTAAAGGAAGGAGATAAAAACACCAAATTCTTCCACCGATCAGCCATTGCCAATCATAATAGAAACGGAATATCGGAGATTATGAGATCGGATGGTGTCACTATCAGGAATTACGAGGAAATTATGCAGGAAGTTGTAAGTTTCTCTGACTCTCTACTGAATGGTGACCGTCAGGTCAATCATGAAGCAAGAGCCAGAATTATGAACTCAATCCCATCCATCATTTCTACTAATCAAAATATAGCTCTCTGTACGCCCATTTCTATTGATGAAGTAAGGAAAACCACCCTCCATTTGAAACCGGATAAGAATCCTGGCCCAGATGGCTTCCCTGTCGTGTTCTTCCATCATTACTGGGATATCATTGCTCAAGATTTACACCTTTCTATAGAAGAATCAAGAAATAAGATGACTATGTTAGGGGCCATCAATCACACCTTTTTTACTCTAATTCTGAAGAAGCATAACCCACAACTAATGAGTTACTTCAAGCCTATCGCTCTATGCAATACTATATATAATATTGTAAAAAAGATCATAGCGAATAGATTGAAGCCCCTCCCAATGCACATCATATCAGAGGAACAAAGTGGGTTTGCCCCTGGAAGATCCATTGTAGAAGGTATCATTGTTGCTCATGAAACACTCCACATAGCTAGGAAAACCAAGGACTCCTGTATGATTTTAAAACTGGACATCCTGAAAGCTTATGACATGGTGGATAGGGATTTCTTATGTGATATTCTCATTAAATTTGGCTTCTGCAAGGAATGGCTCACTTGGGTCATGAGTTGTCTCTCTTCCCCCAAATTCTCGGTTCTGGTCAATGGTTCATCCCACAGTTTCTTCTCTTTGACAAGAGGTATTAGACAAGGTGATCCATTATCACGCTTTATGTTTATCATAATGGTTGAATCCTTAGGTAGATCCATAAGAGCTTTCCAGCAAGATGGTCGTTGGGTTGGAGTTAATGTGGCAACAGGGGTTGAAAAAATGACTCATCTTCAGTTTGTTGATGACACCATTCTATTTGGATTGGCCTGTAGGCGGGAATCCAGGTCAATCAAAACTTTCCTTGATGACTATTGTTTGGCTTCTAGACAGAAAATCAATTGGCACAAATCTGAAATGTTTTTCATCAACACTCCACTCAACTTGCAAACGGTATTATCAAGGATTCTCAATCTCATAGTTGCTAATTTTCCAGGGAAATTTCTTGGTACCCCGCTCTTCATTGGTAGTAACATAGCTCACTAATGGAAGCACCTCATTGATAAGTGCAAATCCAAGCTTGCAACT